>NC_088130.1:61480940-61783970 GCF_036370855.1 Dromaius novaehollandiae
GATTTGGTCGTGGAGCTGGTTGAGGAGCTGTTGGTGTGCGTGGGTGTCCCAGTGCGCGGGGATGGTTTCATTGCTGAGAGTGGTGAAGAGGTGCTGGAGGATGCGGAGGACGGCGGTGGCGGCTTGTTGTGGGGCGTGGATTGCCAGGAGGGTGTTGGGGAAGGAGAAAGGCTCGTTGTGTTGGGCGCAGGGCTGCGGCGGGCTGGGAGCCATGTCGTTGAGGAGCTGGAGGCTGTGCCAGTTGAAGGTGCTCTGTTGGGTGCGGAGGTTGGCGCAGCCGAGGGCAGTGGCGAGAGCGGGCAGGAGGAGCAGGAGCACGGGGGTGCCATGCCACAGGCAGGGGTGTCGTGTTGCAGGCGCAGGCATGGTGGCGTGTTTGGTGGTGCGGTGCAGGAGGCTTGTCAGCCTTGGTGGTGTTGGCGAGCGGTGTGCTTGAGGCTGTGCTGTGTGCGCGTCTTTATTTGGTGCGGCATCTTTCCCTTTTCCGTTTTCTAGTTGCGAAGAATTTCCTGCTCTCGTTTTCAGTTTTGGTTGTTGGCTTTGGTGGCTTTTGCGGTGTTTGCGGAAGTGTGCTTGTGGGTCCGCGGTGCCTTGGAGGGCGGTGGTGGTGCTTGTGTGGTGCTGTGGTTGGTGTTTTGGGGGCCGGCGTGTTTGTGGTGTGTGGGGGAGGTCTGGCTGTTGCCTTGTTGTGTTTGCGTGGGGGATGTGAAAGTGCCCGTGGTGGAGGCCTTTGGGGCAGCTGTGCTGGTGGGGGTGTGTTGGGGTGTTTCCCTTTCGCCTTGCCGGTGTGGTGTGGTGGCCGCTTAGTGCGTTTGAATTTCCCTGCCTCCCCAGCTCTGTTTTCTTGATGTAATGTCCTCGCATTCGTTGTGTTGCTTTTGCTTTCAGGCTGCCGGTTCTTTTTGTTTTCCTGTTAGCGTGTGAGTGCTCTTCGTGCTCTGGGAGTGTTGCCGTGTGCCATATTTTGGAGTAGCGTTGGGAGGCGTGTGGTGCAGCCTGGTGCGGCGGGCAGGTTGTTGTAGAGGAGGTGCTCAGGGCCTCGTGCAGTTGCACTTTACGTATCTGCAGAGATGGAGATTCGCACAGCCTTCCCAACTCATGTTGCGGCGCTCTTTCCCCTTTCTTGTGAAGGTGATAGTAGTTTTTTTTCTTCCTCTTGTTTTTGCCTTTCCCGTGTTCGGACTTGTGCCCTCAACTCTCATGCTGTCTGTTTTTGTGTCGGAGAAGAGTCTGGCTCAGTCGTTGGTGCGTGCTTGCGTGAGGTGTCTGAAGGGAGCAGTAAGGTCTGCCATGGCCAGGCTTAGGGGAGACTTGTGGTTAGCAGGGACGTCAGGAGGTGTTCAGTGTGCCCTGGGGCTCGCTTGTGCTTCCGAGGGCTCTTGCTGTGTCCCCGAATGTATGTGGTGCCGTGTGTTTCCCTTCCTTGCTCTGCGGCTGCATGCGGTGTGCCGTTTTGCGTTTGTCCTTCTGCATGTCGTTGTAGGGATGGCGAGGTGGTGGAAGTGCATGGCCGTTGTGGCCCTGCCAGCGAGCAAGGAGCGCGGTGTCCTTCGGCCACGCAGTGTTTGACGTGCGGGGGGAGTGCAGAGCAGGCTTAGCTTTGGGGTTGTGCTGGCCTGGCTTAGTTGTGGGGTGGGGGAGGGAAGCAGCTAGGGCAGAGGGAGGCTTTTGGGTTAGTGGTGGCCCTGGTGTTTGGAGGGCGATGGAAGAGCTGGTGCCTGGGCAGCCCTCCTGGCGTGGTCTGCTGCTGTTGCGCTGCTCTGTGCTTGCTGGGTAGGAGAGGCCCTCGTTGTAGGCGCGGGTGGTGGTGTTTGGGGGATGTTGCCTTTTGCTTGCTGAGGACGTGCTGGGATGAAGAAAGGCAGCACTAGCGTGCTCTGTGCTGCGAGGCAGGTGCCCAGTTGGCCCCGTGGTTGCTGGTGTGTGAGCTGTGGCGTGAGTGGGAGAGGCCTGGAGGGGCCCTGCTGCTTGTAGCTGTGGAGGCGCTGCTGGGTGCCCTGCTGCTGTTTTGTGTGGCCTTTGGGGCTCTTCCTGGGGGACCTGGTAGCCTCAGGGTGCCGCTGCTTGTGTAAACGCCACTGCAGGCTTTGATGGGTGCCCTGGTGGCTTCTTGGGGGCGAGCCTTGTGGGTGGTGTGGCGTGGCGGAAAGCTTTGTGTGTTGGCGAGAGGTTTGGTTGTGATGGAGGGGTGGTTTGTGGGTGTGGGGTGTAAGTGTGTGTGGGTGTGGTGCCTTGTGTCTGGGAGAGGGTTGGGAAGGGAGCGGGAGTGTGTTGGGAGGTGAGGAGAGCTTGGGGCAGGCGGTGTTGAGGTGGTGAGTTGTGGAGGCTGCGGGATGGTTGTTGGGCAAGGGCAGGAGCAGTGAAGGAGCGGAGGGAGCAGAGCCTTGCGCTGTGGCCCGTGTTGGGTGGGGTGGGCGGGGTGGGCTTGAGGCGTGAGAGCCGCGTGGCTTGGCAGGCCCCGGGTTGGTTTGTGTTGGGAACCGCGTTGCGGGACAGGCGTGACGTTGAGCATGTGGGTGCAGGCCCCCGTGAGCGTGTGGCTTCAGTGGGAGAGCCCTGGGGGCTTGGAGGGCTGCGGTGGCATGTAGGGGTGAGGGTGAAGCTGTTCGCAGCCCTCTCGCAGGCTTGTAGTAGTGGGCTGGGCACTGTTTTGCGGGGGCTGCGGTCTCGGGGTGTCGCCTTTGATGTGAAGAGCCGTGGCCCTTGGAGTGTTCCCCCGCCTGCCCCTGGAAGGGTGGTCTTTGCTCGGCCTGCCTGCTTGGTGGCCAGGTCTTGCTGTGGGGTTGTGCTCAAGGGGCTTTGGGGGCCTGTGCTCAAGGGGCTTTGGGGGCCTCTGCTCATGGCAGCACAGAGCAGGCGGAGCGGGCTGTTGGTGAGGGAGAGAGGCTTGCAGAGAGTGGGCTGCAGGAGGGAGGGTCCTTCCTGCCTGCATTTGTGGGTCTTGCCTTTTCCCACGTAGTTTATTCCTGATGACCACCTTTTATTTTTACCAAAGGTCTTTATTTCCATAGAAAGAATAAATACGAAATAAATAAATAAATAAATAAATAAAATGTGTTAATAGATAGTGAGGGGCGGGTGAGAGTCTTTAGCAGTTGGGCTTGGGACCTTTGTGTCCATCAGAGGAGGTCGCAGTGCAGAAGGGATGTCGAACGCGCTGGGTAATAACTGCTGGCCCTTCTGCGCTAGCTTCGCTGCTGTGCCTTGATGTGAGGCGCGTCTGTGCCTTGCTCTAGCTTCCTTTGCATGGAAGTTGAGGGCGTGGGGAGCGCAGGGTGGTGTGGGTGTGCGGGCTGTGCCGCAGCCTGGCTCCCGCGTGGTGGTGGTGCTGCTGGGTTCAGCGCTGTCCTGCCTGTTTCCCAGGCGTCGTGGAGCCCCGTGTGGCAGAGGGCAGAGTGGTGCCGCTGAATCCGAGTGCTGGCTGTAGATGCCTCGCGTGGCTTGGTGTCTTCTGGCTGTCATTGGGGACAGTGTTTGGAGGAGGATGGGTTTGGAGGGAGGGAGCCGAGTGGCCTGCCATTCTCCGCGTCAGCTTGTGGATGTGTTGGAAGCAAGTCTGCGCTATGAGGCGGACGTTTTCCCAGGCGCAGGGGCTGTGGTTGTGGGTGCGGAGGAATTTCTGGATGTGGTGGAAGTATCTGGTGATGTTGAGGTTGCGGGGCCCTTGGCTTTTGAAATGCCTGCTGCCAGCTGTGAGGCATTGCTGGAGGTGTTGGATTTGATGCTGAAGCTGGTTGAGGAGCTTGGTTCTGTTGTGCCAGTGCGCGGGGGTGTTTTCTTCGCTGAGAGTGGTGAAGAGGTGGTTGAGGGTGCGGAGGATGGCGGCGGTGGCTTGTTGTGGGTCGTGGATTGCCAGGAGGGTGTCGGGGAAGGGGAGAGGCTCGTCGTGTTGGGCGCAGGATGGAGGCGAGCTGGGAGCCATGTCTTTGAGGAGCTGGAGGCTGTGCCAGTTGAAGGTGCTCTGTTGGGTGCGGAGGTTGGCGCAGCCGAGGGCAGTGGCGAGAGCGGGCAGGAGGAGCAGGAGCACGGGGGTGCCATGCCACAGGCAGGGGTGTCGTGTTGCAGGCGCAGGCATGGTGGCGTGTTTGGTGGTGCGGTGCAGGAGGCTTGTCAGCCTTGGTGGTGTTGGCGAGCGGTGTGCTTGAGGCTGTGCTGTGTGCCTGTCTTTATTTGGTGCGGCATCTTTCCCTTTTCCGTTTTCTAGTTGCGAAGAATTTCCTGCTCTCGTTTTCAGTTTTGGTTGTTGGCTTTGGTGGCTTTTGCGGTGTTTGCGGAAGTGCGCTTGTGGGTCTGCGGTGCCTTGGAGGGCGGTGGTGGTGCTTGTGTGGTGCTGTGGTTGGTGTTTTGGGGGCCGGCGTGTTTGTGGTGTGTGGGGGAGGTCTGGCTGTTACCTTGTTGTGTTTGCATGGGGGATGTGAAAGTGCCCATGGTGGAGGCCTTTGGGGCAGCTGTGCTGGTGGGGGTGTGTTGGGGTGTTTCCCTTTCGCCTTGCCGGTGTGGTGTGGTGGCCGCTTAGTGCGTTTGAATTTCCCTGCCTCCCCAGCTCTGTTTTCTTGATGTAATGTCCTCGCATTCGTTGTGTTGCTTTTGCTTTCAGGCTGCTGGTTCTTTTTGTTTTCCTGTTAGCGTGTGAGTGCTCTTCGTGCTCTGGGAGTGTTGCCGTGTGCCGTATTTTGGGGGAGCGTTGGGAGGCGTGTGGTGCAGCCTGGCACGTTGGGCAGGTTGCGTTAGAGGAGGTGGCTCAGGGCTTCGTGCAGTTGAGCTTTGAGTGTGTGCCTGGACGAAGGTGCCATAGTTTGTGTGCTGCCCTTTAGTGTGTTTGCGTCCCGCGATGGTTGGCGTGTGTGTGTGTGCGCGCGTGCGTGGGTGTTTTGTGCTGCTTGGGGAAGAAATTGTGGTGTTTGCGCTCCTGCCTTTGCGTGTGGTGGTGAGCGTGTGTCCGTGCGAGCGGAGTCTGGCTCTGCCTTCTCTGCCTGCTTGCCTGCAGTGTGCATCGAGAGGCCGAGAATGGCCCTTGGCGGGGATGGTGGTATGGTTCTGTTGGGAAGAGGCGTGGGGAGGTGTGTGGTGCAGGGCAGAGGTGGAAGGAGGGTTGTTCGGAGGGGGTTGTTGGTGTGTGAGGTGTTTGTGCAGCGTGGTGTTGAGAAGGGTGAAAGCTGGAGGGGAGAGGGCATGGCGCCTGTGGGTACCACATTTGAGCGTGCAAGTGTCATTGTGGGAAGGCGTTGGTCGCCGTTTGGAGTGGTAGTGCAGAGTCGGTGCAGAGCTGCAGAGGTGTGAGCTGTGTGGGATGACGGAGAGGTGGTTGGTCAGGTTGTTGAATTGGAGAGGTGGAGCAGAGGGCAAGCGCCTGGGAAGCCCGGAGAGCGTGGGCTGGGGTGGAGGCGGGGTTGTGCTGTGTGTGCAGGGGAGTGTTGAGCGCGTGGAGGTCTGGAGCGGGACAGGTGGCGAAGCAGGCCAGAGTTTGTGGGGCGAGGCTGAGGGGAGAGATGAGGAGAGGTGGTGGTGGAGTGGGGGTGTGCTGCAGGCGTAGTGCTGAAGAGTGAGGGGCAGATGCTGCCTTGCTTTGGGAGGAGGAGAGAGCCGGGGAGTGAGAGGTGCTGGTCGTCCCGGTTGACTTGCAGCCCCCGAGGCTGGAAGTAGGTGCTGGAAGGGACAATAGGGGTGGTTGCCAGGTGTCCTGGGGGTTGCTGGGGCGCGTTGAAGAGAATCTGGTCCCGGTGGTGATGGATGAAGTGCTGTGGCGAGCTGGCGTGTTGGAGCCGCTAGTGAGGCGGAAGGAAGAGGCGTTGGCTGGTGCAAAGGGGTGGGGAAGCGCCTCGGTGTGGCGCGGGGCCACGGAGAGCTGTGTGATCTTCCAGGAGTGCCTGCTGGGAGCCCGTGAATGGTCTGTGGCGATGTGGGGCCCGTGGAGGAGTCGTGGCAGGCGGGCAGTGTGGGTGAAGATGGCGCTGTTGGCCAAGCAAGAGGGGAGAGCAGAGGTGGTGTTGGGAGGGCGAGGAGAGGCTGCTTGGGAGGGGAATGGAGAGCCTGTGTGGGCGTGTAGGGTTGGAGTCAGGCAAGGCCAAGGTGAGGTGGAGCTGGAAGGAGAAGGGTTTCTGCAGGTCGCTGGGTGATCAGTGTCAGGCTAAGGAGAGCATGGGCGCGTGTCTGCCTGGGTACGGGAAGGTAGTGAGAAGGGCTTGGGAAGAGGCTGAGGTCCTGGGAGCCTGTTGTGTGCTGGTTGTTGTTGGTAAGGCTTGTGCTTGGGCCTCGCAAGTGTGTGGGGCTGTTTGGAGAGGCTGTGTGGGAGTGAAGGTGTGCTCACGGGTCGGGGAAGGAAGAGGCGGGGGTCCGTTAAGGCCCTTGGGTGTGCAGGAGTGCCTGTGAGCACATGGGATGCGGCCGTGGGTGTTGAAGGAGGTGTTGGACGTCTTTGGGAGGGCGCTGCGTCTCCCTGTTGCGAGGTGCTTTTGGCCATTGGAGGAGGTCGGTGCCGAGTGGCAAAAGGCAGGCGTTGGTGCCGTGCTGGCGAAGGGCGAGGGGGAGGATGGAGGGAAGCGGAGGCCGTCGAGGCTGCAGGCAGTTGCTGGGCTGTTTCTGGCGGCGGTTTGTCTGGGCGGGTATTTCTGAAGAGCTGAGTGCTGTGGAGGGAGGCAGGCTGCGTTTTGCAAGGGCAGGTGCTGCGTGCCTGGGATGCTGGGTTGGTAGAAGGAGGTGAGCGGTGGTGTTGAGCAGGGTGGAGCAGTGGGTGTTGTATGCGGTGATTTTGGGAAGGCCTTTGACGGAGTCTTGCCTGTTTTGCCTGCTGCCCCATTGGTGAGGTGTGTGCTGCAGCGGTGGAGGAGGAGGTGGGTGTGCGGCGAAGGGGAATGGTGCTGTGGGAAGAGCTGCGGTCAGTGGTGCAGGGCATGGTGTTGGCAGGCAGTAAGTGGTGGGGTGCCTGGCGTCTGGGTGGGTGTTGGGGCCAGAGCTGTTTGCTGCGTGTGCTGCCACCGCGGGTGATGGGACGGCTGGCTCTGCGGACGGTTGCGGCGGCCAGCGCCGCAGCAGAGCGGAGCGATGAATGTGCTGGAGGGCAGGGCTGCTGCTGAGCGGGGGGACCTGGAGAGGCGGGAGAAGTAGATGGTGTGGTGGGAAGCTGCTGAAGTTGAAGAAGGGCCAGTGCAAGGTCTTGCGCGTGGGATGGCCTAAGCCGCTGT
Organism: Dromaius novaehollandiae; assembly: GCF_036370855.1. NCBI lineage: Eukaryota > Metazoa > Chordata > Aves > Casuariiformes > Dromaiidae > Dromaius > Dromaius novaehollandiae. The sequence continues at coordinate 61,488,122 of NC_088130.1, forward strand.
CCCCGTACAGGAGGCGTCCCAGCCTCCTGTGGACATGGAGGCGAGCACCCCGATGTCCTGCGAGCTGTTTGGAGGAGGGAGTTGGAGCAGGGGATGCCTGGCGGTGGCTTCCCCCTGGAATGATCACGCTATGATTGTGTGAGGTCCGTGGCGCCCGAGTTTTTACAAAAGGTCTTTATTTGCCTCGATTAAATAGCAGAATAAATAGAGCAAAACAATTATGAGAATAAATAGAATAATTTAAATAAATAGGTGTGTGTTTTGGCGGTGAGGGTCTGGGTAAGTTGCTGGCGTCAGTTGCTTCCCTTGGTGAGGGGTGTGGGGAGTGCAGAGGGCGAGATGTGTTGGCAGCTCTCCTTGTCGCTGGTTGTCTGTGTTTGCCATCGGTGGGTGGCTCTGTGGGAGCAGGCGTGGGTGTGGGGTGCGTGGGGCGACGTTGGTGCGCGGGGTGCTGAAGCGTGGGCGTGCTTGTTCACGGTGCCGCTGGGCTCTGCGCGGTGGTGGTGTTGGTGGTGTTGGGATGGTGTGGGTGTTGTGGGGGGCAGGCGAGGAGGGTGCTGTGGGAGTGATGGGTGCGTGGGTCCGTGGTTGTGGTGAGGAGTGGTTGTGGCTAATCTGCCATGGTGCGGGTGAGGTGGTGGATGCGCTGGAAGCAGGTGTGAGCTTGGAGGCGGACGTTGTCCCAGGCGCAGGGGCTGTGGTGGTGGGTGCGGAGGAAGTCCTGGATGCGCCGGAAGTATCTGGTGATGCTGAGCCAGGGGTTGCGGGGCCCTTGGCTTTTGAAATGGGTGTCGTCGCCAGGGAGGCATTGCTGGAGGTGTTGGATTTGGTCGTGGAGCTGGTTGAGGAGCTGTTGGTGTGCGTGGGTGTCCCAGTGCGCGGGGATGGTTTCATTGCTGAGAGTGGTGAAGAGGTGCTGGAGGATGCGGAGGACGGCGGTGGCGGCTTGTTGTGGGGCGTGGATTGCCAGGAGGGTGTTGGGGAAGGAGAAAGGCTCGTTGTGTTGGGCGCAGGGCTGCGGCGGGCTGGGAGCCATGTCGTTGAGGAGCTGGAGGCTGTGCCAGTTGAAGGTGCTCTGTTGGGTGCGGAGGTTGGCGCAGCCGAGGGCAGTGGCGAGAGCGGGCAGGAGGAGCAGGAGCACGGGGGTGCCATGCCACAGGCAGGGGTGTCGTGTTGCAGGCGCAGGCATGGTGGCGTGTTTGGTGGTGCGGTGCAGGAGGCTTGTCAGCCTTGGTGGTGTTGGCGAGCGGTGTGCTTGAGGCTGTGCTGTGTGCGCGTCTTTATTTGGTGCGGCATCTTTCCCTTTTCCGTTTTCTAGTTGCGAAGAATTTCCTGCTCTCGTTTTCAGTTTTGGTTGTTGGCTTTGGTGGCTTTTGCGGTGTTTGCGGAAGTGTGCTTGTGGGTCCGCGGTGCCTTGGAGGGCGGTGGTGGTGCTTGTGTGGTGCTGTGGTTGGTGTTTTGGGGGCCGGCGTGTTTGTGGTGTGTGGGGGAGGTCTGGCTGTTGCCTTGTTGTGTTTGCGTGGGGGATGTGAAAGTGCCCGTGGTGGAGGCCTTTGGGGCAGCTGTGCTGGTGGGGGTGTGTTGGGGTGTTTCCCTTTCGCCTTGCCGGTGTGGTGTGGTGGCCGCTTAGTGCGTTTGAATTTCCCTGCCTCCCCAGCTCTGTTTTCTTGATGTAATGTCCTCGCATTCGTTGTGTTGCTTTTGCTTTCAGGCTGCCGGTTCTTTTTGTTTTCCTGTTAGCGTGTGAGTGCTCTTCGTGCTCTGGGAGTGTTGCCGTGTGCCATATTTTGGAGGAGCGTTGGGAGGCGTGTGGTGCAGCCTGGTGCGGCGGGCAGGTTGTTGTAGAGGAGGTGGCTCAGGGCCTCGTGCAGTTGCACTTTACGTATCTGCAGAGATGGAGATTCGCACAGCCTTCCCAACTCATGTTGCGGCGCTCTTTCCCCTTTCTTGTGAAGGTGATAGTAGTTTTTTTTCTTCCTCTTGTTTTTGCCTTTCCCGTGTTCGGACTTGTGCCCTCAACTCTCATGCTGTCTGTTTTTGTGTCGGAGAAGAGTCTGGCTCAGTCGTTGGTGCGTGCTTGCGTGAGGTGTCTGAAGGGAGCAGTAAGGTCTGCCATGGCCAGGCTTAGGGGAGACTTGTGGTTAGCAGGGACGTCAGGAGGTGTTCAGTGTGCCCTGGGGCTCGCTTGTGCTTCCGAGGGCTCTTGCTGTGTCCCCGAATGTATGTGGTGCCGTGTGTTTCCCTTCCTTGCTCTGCGGCTGCATGCGGTGTGCCGTTTTGCGTTTGTCCTTCTGCATGTCGTTGTAGGGATGGCGAGGTGGTGGAAGTGCATGGCCGTTGTGGCCCTGCCAGCGAGCAAGGAGCGCGGTGTCCTTCGGCCACGCAGTGTTTGACGTGCGGGGGGAGTGCAGAGCAGGCTTAGCTTTGGGGTTGTGCTGGCCTGGCTTAGTTGTGGGGTGGGGGAGGGAAGCAGCTAGGGCAGAGGGAGGCTTTTGGGTTAGTGGTGGCCCTGGTGTTTGGAGGGCGATGGAAGAGCTGGTGCCTGGGCAGCCCTCCTGGCGTGGTCTGCTGCTGTTGCGCTGCTCTGTGCTTGCTGGGTAGGAGAGGCCCTCGTTGTAGGCGCGGGTGGTGGTGTTTGGGGGATGTTGCCTTTTGCTTGCTGAGGACGTGCTGGGATGAAGAAAGGCAGCACTAGCGTGCTCTGTGCTGCGAGGCAGGTGCCCAGTTGGCCCCGTGGTTGCTGGTGTGTGAGCTGTGGCGTGAGTGGGAGAGGCCTGGAGGGGCCCTGGTGCTTGTAGCTGTGGAGGCGCTGCTGGGTGCCCTGCTGCTGTTTTGTGTGGCCTTTGGGGCTCTTCCTGGGGGACCTGGTAGCCTCAGGGTGCCGCTGCTTGTGTAAACGCCACTGCAGGCTTTGATGGGTGCCCTGGTGGCTTCTTGGGGGCGAGCCTTGTGGGTGGTGTGGCGTGGCGGAAAGCTTTGTGTGTCGGCGAGAGGTTTGGTTGTGATGGAGGGGTGGTTTGTGGGTGTGGGGTGTAAGTGTGTGTGGGTGTGGTGCCTTGTGTCTGGGAGAGGGTTGGGAAGGGAGCGGGAGTGTGTTGGGAGGTGAGGAGAGCTTGGGGCAGGCGGTGTTGAGGTGGTGAGTTGTGGAGGCTGCGGGATGGTTGTTGGGCAAGGGCAGGAGCAGTGAAGGAGCGGAGGGAGCAGAGCCTTGCGCTGTGGCCCGTGTTGGGTGGGGTGGGCGGGGTGGGCTTGAGGCGTGAGAGCCGCGTGGCTTGGCAGGCCCCGGGTTGGTTTGTGTTGGGAACCGCGTTGCGGGACAGGCGTGACGTTGAGCATGTGGGTGCAGGCCCCCGTGAGCGTGTGGCTTCAGTGGGAGAGCCCTGGGGGCTTGGAGGGCTGCGGTGGCATGTAGGGGTGAGGGTGAAGCTGTTCGCAGCCCTCTCGCAGGCTTGTAGTAGTGGGCTGGGCACTGTTTTGCGGGGGCTGCGGTCTCGGGGTGTCGCCTTTGATGTGAAGAGCCGTGGCCCTTGGAGTGTTCCCCCGCCTGCCCCTGGAAGGGTGGTCTTTGCTCGGCCTGCCTGCTTGGTGGCCAGGTCTTGCTGTGGGGTTGTGCTCAAGGGGCTTTGGGGGCCTGTGCTCAAGGGGCTTTGGGGGCCTCTGCTCATGGCAGCACAGAGCAGGCGGAGCGGGCTGTTGGTGAGGGAGAGAGGCTTGCAGAGAGTGGGCTGCAGGAGGGAGGGTCCTTCCTGCCTGCATTTGTGGGTCTTGCCTTTTCCCACGTAGTTTATTCCTGATGACCACCTTTTATTTTTACCAAAGGTCTTTATTTCCATAGAAAGAATAAATACGAAATAAATAAATAAATAAATAAATAAAATGTGTTAATAGATAGTGAGGGGCGGGTGAGAGTCTTTAGCAGTTGGGCTTGGGACCTTTGTGTCCATCAGAGGAGGTCGCAGTGCAGAAGGGATGTCGAACGCGCTGGGTAATAACTGCTGGCCCTTCTGCGCTAGCTTCGCTGCTGTGCCTTGATGTGAGGCGCGTCTGTGCCTTGCTCTAGCTTCCTTTGCATGGAAGTTGAGGGCGTGGGGAGCGCAGGGTGGTGTGGGTGTGCGGGCTGTGCCGCAGCCTGGCTCCCGCGTGGTGGTGGTGCTGCTGGGTTCAGCGCTGTCCTGCCTGTTTCCCAGGCGTCGTGGAGCCCCGTGTGGCAGAGGGCAGAGTGGTGCCGCTGAATCCGAGTGCTGGCTGTAGATGCCTCTCGTGGCTTGGTGTCTTCTGGCTGTCATTGGGGACAGTGTTTGGAGGAGGATGGGTTTGGAGGGAGGGAGCCGAGTGGCCTGCCATTCTCCGCGTCAGCTTGTGGATGTGTTGGAAGCAAGTCTGCGCTATGAGGCGGACGTTTTCCCAGGCGCAGGGGCTGTGGTTGTGGGTGCGGAGGAATTTCTGGATGTGGTGGAAGTATCTGGTGATGTTGAGGTTGCGGGGCCCTTGGCTTTTGAAATGCCTGCTGCCAGCTGTGAGGCATTGCTGGAGGTGTTGGATTTGATGCTGAAGCTGGTTGAGGAGCTTGGTTCTGTTGTGCCAGTGCGCGGGGGTGTTTTCTTCGCTGAGAGTGGTGAAGAGGTGGTTGAGGGTGCGGAGGATGGCGGCGGTGGCTTGTTGTGGGTCGTGGATTGCCAGGAGGGTGTCGGGGAAGGGGAGAGGCTCGTCGTGTTGGGCGCAGGATGGAGGCGAGCTGGGAGCCATGTCTTTGAGGAGCTGGAGGCTGTGCCAGTTGAAGGTGCTCTGTTGGGTGCGGAGGTTGGCGCAGCCGAGGGCAGTGGCGAGAGCGGGCAGGAGGAGCAGGAGCACGGGGGTGCCATGCCACAGGCAGGGGTGTCGTGTTGCAGGCGCAGGCATGGTGGTGTGTTTGGTGGTGCGGTGCAGGAGGCTTGTCAGCCTTGGTGGTGTTGGCGAGCGGTGTGCTTGAGGCTGTGCTGTGTGCCTGTCTTTATTTGGTGCGGCATCTTTCCCTTTTCCGTTTTCTAGTTGCGAAGAATTTCCTGCTCTCGTTTTCAGTTTTGGTTGTTGGCTTTGGTGGCTTTTGCGGTGTTTGCGGAAGTGCGCTTGTGGGTCTGCGGTGCCTTGGAGGGCGGTGGTGGTGCTTGTGTGGTGCTGTGGTTGGTGTTTTGGGGGCCGGCGTGTTTGTGGTGTGTGGGGGAGGTCTGGCTGTTACCTTGTTGTGTTTGCATGGGGGATGTGAAAGTGCCCGTGGTGGAGGCCTTTGGGGCAGCTGTGCTGGTGGGGGTGTGTTGGGGTGTTTCCCTTTCGCCTTGCCGGTGTGGTGTGGTGGCCGCTTAGTGCGTTTGAATTTCCCTGCCTCCCCAGCTCTGTTTTCTTGATGTAATGTCCTCGCATTCGTTGTGTTGCTTTTGCTTTCAGGCTGCTGGTTCTTTTTGTTTTCCTGTTAGCGTGTGAGTGCTCTTCGTGCTCTGGGAGTGTTGCCGTGTGCCGTATTTTGGGGGAGCGTTGGGAGGCGTGTGGTGCAGCCTGGCACGTTGGGCAGGTTGCGTTAGAGGAGGTGGCTCAGGGCTTCGTGCAGTTGAGCTTTGAGTGTGTGCCTGGACGAAGGTGCCATAGTTTGTGTGCTGCCCTTTAGTGTGTTTGCGTCCCGCGATGGTTGGCGTGTGTGTGTGTGCGCGCGTGCGTGGGTGTTTTGTGCTGCTTGGGGAAGAAATTGTGGTGTTTGCGCTCCTGCCTTTGCGTGTGGTGGTGAGCGTGTGTCCGTGCGAGCGGAGTCTGGCTCTGCCTTCTCTGCCTGCTTGCCTGCAGTGTGCATCGAGAGGCCGAGAATGGCCCTTGGCGGGGATGGTGGTATGGTTCTGTTGGGAAGAGGCGTGGGGAGGTGTGTGGTGCAGGGCAGAGGTGGAAGGAGGGTTGTTCGGAGGGGGTTGTTGGTGTGTGAGGTGTTTGTGCAGCGTGGTGTTGAGAAGGGTGAAAGCTGGAGGGGAGAGGGCATGGCGCCTGTGGGTACCACATTTGAGCGTGCAAGTGTCATTGTGGGAAGGCGTTGGTCGCCGTTTGGAGTGGTAGTGCAGAGTCGGTGCAGAGCTGCAGAGGTGTGAGCTGTGTGGGATGACGGAGAGGTGGTTGGTCAGGTTGTTGAATTGGAGAGGTGGAGCAGAGGGCAAGCGCCTGGGAAGCCCGGAGAGCGTGGGCTGGGGTGGAGGCGGGGTTGTGCTGTGTGTGCAGGGGAGTGTTGAGCGCGTGGAGGTCTGGAGCGGGACAGGTGGCGAAGCAGGCCAGAGTTTGTGGGGCGAGGCTGAGGGGAGAGATGAGGAGAGGTGGTGGTGGAGTGGGGGTGTGCTGCAGGCGTAGTGCTGAAGAGTGAGGGGCAGATGCTGCCTTGCTTTGGGAGGAGGAGAGAGCCGGGGAGTGAGAGGTGCTGGTCGTCCCGGTTGACTTGCAGCCCCCGAGGCTGGAAGTAGGTGCTGGAAGGGACAATAGGGGTGGTTGCCAGGTGTCCTGGGGGTTGCTGGGGCGCGTTGAAGAGAATCTGGTCCCGGTGGTGATGGATGAAGTGCTGTGGCGAGCTGGCGTGTTGGAGCCGCTAGTGAGGCGGAAGGAAGAGGCGTTGGCTGGTGCAAAGGGGTGGGGAAGCGCCTCGGTGTGGCGCGGGGCCACGGAGAGCTGTGTGATCTTCCAGGAGTGCCTGCTGGGAGCCCGTGAATGGTCTGTGGCGATGTGGGGCCCGTGGAGGAGTCGTGGCAGGCGGGCAGTGTGGGTGAAGATGGCGCTGTTGGCCAAGCAAGAGGGGAGAGCAGAGGTGGTGTTGGGAGGGCGAGGAGAGGCTGCTTGGGAGGGGAATGGAGAGCCTGTGTGGGCGTGTAGGGTTGGAGTCAGGCAAGGCCAAGGTGAGGTGGAGCTGGAAGGAGAAGGGTTTCTGCAGGTCGCTGGGTGATCAGTGTCAGGCTAAGGAGAGCATGGGCGCGTGTCTGCCTGGGTACGGGAAGGTAGTGAGAAGGGCTTGGGAAGAGGCTGAGGTCCTGGGAGCCTGTTGTGTGCTGGTTGTTGTTGGTAAGGCTTGTGCTTGGGCCTCGCAAGTGTGTGGGGCTGTTTGGAGAGGCTGTGTGGGAGTGAAGGTGTGCTCACGGGTCGGGGAAGGAAGAGGCGGGGGTCCGTTAAGGCCCTTGGGTGTGCAGGAGTGCCTGTGAGCACATGGGATGCGGCCGTGGGTGTTGAAGGAGGTGTTGGACGTCTTTGGGAGGGCGCTGCGTCTCCCTGTTGCGAGGTGCTTTTGGCCATTGGAGGAGGTCGGTGCCGAGTGGCAAAAGGCAGGCGTTGGTGCCGTGCTGGCGAAGGGCGAGGGGGAGGATGGAGGGAAGCGGAGGCCGTCGAGGCTGCAGGCAGTTGCTGGGCTGTTTCTGGCGGCGGTTTGTCTGGGCGGGTATTTCTGAAGAGCTGAGTGCTGTGGAGGGAGGCAGGCTGCGTTTTGCAAGGGCAGGTGCTGCGTGCCTGGGATGCTGGGTTGGTAGAAGGAGGTGAGCGGTGGTGTTGAGCAGGGTGGAGCAGTGGGTGTTGTATGCGGTGATTTTGGGAAGGCCTTTGACGGAGTCTTGCCTGTTTTGCCTGCTGCCCCATTGGTGAGGTGTGTGCTGCAGCGGTGGAGGAGGAGGTGGGTGTGCGGCGAAGGGGAATGGTGCTGTGGGAAGAGCTGCGGTCAGTGGTGCAGGGCATGGTGTTGGCAGGCAGTAAGTGGTGGGGTGCCTGGCGTCTGGGTGGGTGTTGGGGCCAGAGCTGTTTGCTGCGTGTGCTGCCACCGCGGGTGATGGGACGGCTGGCTCTGCGGACGGTTGCGGCGGCCAGCGCCGCAGCAGAGCGGAGCGATGAATGTGCTGGAGGGCAGGGCTGCTGCTGAGCGGGGGGACCTGGAGAGGCGGGAGAAGTAGATGGTGTGGTGGGAAGCTGCTGAAGTTGAAGAAGGGCCAGTGCAAGGTCTTGCGCGTGGGATGGCCTAAGCCGCTGTCCCCGTACAGGAGGCGTCCCAGCCTCCTGTGGACATGGAGGCGAGCACCCCGATGTCCTGCGAGCTGTTTGGAGGAGGGAGTTGGAGCAGGGGATGCCTGGCGGTGGCTTCCCCCTGGAATGATCACGCTATGATTGTGTGAGGTCCGTGGCGCCCGAGTTTTTACAAAAGGTCTTTATTTGCCTCGATTAAATAGCAGAATAAATAGAGCAAAACAATTATGAGAATAAATAGAATAATTTAAATAAATAGGTGTGTGTTTTGGCGGTGAGGGTCTGGGTAAGTTGCTGGCGTCAGTTGCTTCCCTTGGTGAGGGGTGTGGGGAGTGCAGAGGGCGAGATGTGTTGGCAGCTCTCCTTGTCGCTGGTTGTCTGTGTTTGCCATCGGTGGGTGGCTCTGTGGGAGCAGGCGTGGGTGTGGGGTGCGTGGGGCGACGTTGGTGCGCGGGGTGCTGAAGCGTGGGCGTGCTTGTTCACGGTGCCGCTGGGCTCTGCGCGGTGGTGGTGTTGGTGGTGTTGGGATGGTGTGGGTGTTGTGGGGGGCAGGCGAGGAGGGTGCTGTGGGAGTGATGGGTGCGTGGGTCCGTGGTTGTGGTGAGGAGTGGTTGTGGCTAATCTGCCATGGTGCGGGTGAGGTGGTGGATGCGCTGGAAGCAGGTGTGAGCTTGGAGGCGGACGTTGTCCCAGGCGCAGGGGCTGTGGTGGTGGGTGCGGAGGAAGTCCTGGATGCGCCGGAAGTATCTGGTGATGCTGAGCCAGGGGTTGCGGGGCCCTTGGCTTTTGAAATGGGTGTCGTCGCCAGGGAGGCATTGCTGGAGGTGTTGGATTTGGTCGTGGAGCTGGTTGAGGAGCTGTTGGTGTGCGTGGGTGTCCCAGTGCGCGGGGATGGTTTCATTGCTGAGAGTGGTGAAGAGGTGCTGGAGGATGCGGAGGACGGCGGTGGCGGCTTGTTGTGGGGCGTGGATTGCCAGGAGGGTGTTGGGGAAGGAGAAAGGCTCGTTGTGTTGGGCGCAGGGCTGCGGCGGGCTGGGAGCCATGTCGTTGAGGAGCTGGAGGCTGTGCCAGTTGAAGGTGCTCTGTTGGGTGCGGAGGTTGGCGCAGCCGAGGGCAGTGGCGAGAGCGGGCAGGAGGAGCAGGAGCACGGGGGTGCCATGCCACAGGCAGGGGTGTCGTGTTGCAGGCGCAGGCATGGTGGCGTGTTTGGTGGTGCGGTGCAGGAGGCTTGTCAGCCTTGGTGGTGTTGGCGAGCGGTGTGCTTGAGGCTGTGCTGTGTGCGCGTCTTTATTTGGTGCGGCATCTTTCCCTTTTCCGTTTTCTAGTTGCGAAGAATTTCCTGCTCTCGTTTTCAGTTTTGGTTGTTGGCTTTGGTGGCTTTTGCGGTGTTTGCGGAAGTGTGCTTGTGGGTCCGCGGTGCCTTGGAGGGCGGTGGTGGTGCTTGTGTGGTGCTGTGGTTGGTGTTTTGGGGGCCGGCGTGTTTGTGGTGTGTGGGGGAGGTCTGGCTGTTGCCTTGTTGTGTTTGCGTGGGGGATGTGAAAGTGCCCGTGGTGGAGGCCTTTGGGGCAGCTGTGCTGGTGGGGGTGTGTTGGGGTGTTTCCCTTTCGCCTTGCCGGTGTGGTGTGGTGGCCGCTTAGTGCGTTTGAATTTCCCTGCCTCCCCAGCTCTGTTTTCTTGATGTAATGTCCTCGCATTCGTTGTGTTGCTTTTGCTTTCAGGCTGCCGGTTCTTTTTGTTTTCCTGTTAGCGTGTGAGTGCTCTTCGTGCTCTGGGAGTGTTGCCGTGTGCCATATTTTGGAGTAGCGTTGGGAGGCGTGTGGTGCAGCCTGGTGCGGCGGGCAGGTTGTTGTAGAGGAGGTGGCTCAGGGCCTCGTGCAGTTGCACTTTACGTATCTGCAGAGATGGAGATTCGCACAGCCTTCCCAACTCATGTTGCGGCGCTCTTTCCCCTTTCTTGTGAAGGTGATAGTAGTTTTTTTTCTTCCTCTTGTTTTTGCCTTTCCCGTGTTCGGACTTGTGCCCTCAACTCTCATGCTGTCTGTTTTTGTGTCGGAGAAGAGTCTGGCTCAGTCGTTGGTGCGTGCTTGCGTGAGGTGTCTGAAGGGAGCAGTAAGGTCTGCCATGGCCAGGCTTAGGGGAGACTTGTGGTTAGCAGGGACGTCAGGAGGTGTTCAGTGTGCCCTGGGGCTCGCTTGTGCTTCCGAGGGCTCTTGCTGTGTCCCCGAATGTATGTGGTGCCGTGTGTTTCCCTTCCTTGCTCTGCGGCTGCATGCGGTGTGCCGTTTTGCGTTTGTCCTTCTGCATGTCGTTGTAGGGATGGCGAGGTGGTGGAAGTGCATGGCCGTTGTGGCCCTGCCAGCGAGCAAGGAGCGCGGTGTCCTTCGGCCACGCAGTGTTTGACGTGCGGGGGGAGTGCAGAGCAGGCTTAGCTTTGGGGTTGTGCTGGCCTGGCTTAGTTGTGGGGTGGGGGAGGGAAGCAGCTAGGGCAGAGGGAGGCTTTTGGGTTAGTGGTGGCCCTGGTGTTTGGAGGGCGATGGAAGAGCTGGTGCCTGGGCAGCCCTCCTGGCGTGGTCTGCTGCTGTTGCGCTGCTCTGTGCTTGCTGGGTAGGAGAGGCCCTCGTTGTAGGCGCGGGTGGTGGTGTTTGGGGGATGTTGCCTTTTGCTTGCTGAGGACGTGCTGGGATGAAGAAAGGCAGCACTAGCGTGCTCTGTGCTGCGAGGCAGGTGCCCAGTTGGCCCCGTGGTTGCTGGTGTGTGAGCTGTGGCGTGAGTGGGAGAGGCCTGGAGGGGCCCTGGTGCTTGTAGCTGTGGAGGCGCTGCTGGGTGCCCTGCTGCTGTTTTGTGTGGCCTTTGGGGCTCTTCCTGGGGGACCTGGTAGCCTCAGGGTGCCGCTGCTTGTGTAAACGCCACTGCAGGCTTTGATGGGTGCCCTGGTGGCTTCTTGGGGGCGAGCCTTGTGGGTGGTGTGGCGTGGCGGAAAGCTTTGTGTGTCGGCGAGAGGTTTGGTTGTGATGGAGGGGTGGTTTGTGGGTGTGGGGTGTAAGTGTGTGTGGGTGTGGTGCCTTGTGTCTGGGAGAGGGTTGGGAAGGGAGCGGGAGTGTGTTGGGAGGTGAGGAGAGCTTGGGGCAGGCGGTGTTGAGGTGGTGAGTTGTGGAGGCTGCGGGATGGTTGTTGGGCAAGGGCAGGAGCAGTGAAGGAGCGGAGGGAGCAGAGCCTTGCGCTGTGGCCCGTGTTGGGTGGGGTGGGCGGGGTGGGCTTGAGGCGTGAGAGCCGCGTGGCTTGGCAGGCCCCGGGTTGGTTTGTGTTGGGAACCGCGTTGCGGGACAGGCGTGACGTTGAGCATGTGGGTGCAGGCCCCCGTGAGCGTGTGGCTTCAGTGGGAGAGCCCTGGGGGCTTGGAGGGCTGCGGTGGCATGTAGGGGTGAGGGTGAAGCTGTTCGCAGCCCTCTCGCAGGCTTGTAGTAGTGGGCTGGGCACTGTTTTGCGGGGGCTGCGGTCTCGGGGTGTCGCCTTTGATGTGAAGAGCCGTGGCCCTTGGAGTGTTCCCCCGCCTGCCCCTGGAAGGGTGGTCTTTGCTCGGCCTGCCTGCTTGGTGGCCAGGTCTTGCTGTGGGGTTGTGCTCAAGGGGCTTTGGGGGCCTGTGCTCAAGGGGCTTTGGGGGCCTCTGCTCATGGCAGCACAGAGCAGGCGGAGCGGGCTGTTGGTGAGGGAGAGAGGCTTGCAGAGAGTGGGCTGCAGGAGGGAGGGTCCTTCCTGCCTGCATTTGTGGGTCTTGCCTTTTCCCACGTAGTTTATTCCTGATGACCACCTTTTATTTTTACCAAAGGTCTTTATTTCCATAGAAAGAATAAATACGAAATAAATAAATAAATAAATAAATAAAATGTGTTAATAGATAGTGAGGGGCGGGTGAGAGTCTTTAGCAGTTGGGCTTGGGACCTTTGTGTCCATCAGAGGAGGTCGCAATGCAGAAGGGATGTCGAACGCGCTGGGTAATAACTGCTGGCCCTTCTGCGCTAGCTTCGCTGCTGTGCCTTGATGTGAGGCGCGTCTGTGCCTTGCTCTAGCTTCCTTTGCATGGAAGTTGAGGGCGTGGGGAGCGCAGGGTGGTGTGGGTGTGCGGGCTGTGCCGCAGCCTGGCTCCCGCGTGGTGGTGGTGCTGCTGGGTTCAGCGCTGTCCTGCCTGTTTCCCAGGCGTCGTGGAGCCCCGTGTGGCAGAGGGCAGAGTGGTGCCGCTGAATCCGAGTGCTGGCTGTAGATGCCTCTCGTGGCTTGGTGTCTTCTGGCTGTCATTGGGGACAGTGTTTGGAGGAGGATGGGTTTGGAGGGAGGGAGCCGAGTGGCCTGCCATTCTCCGCGTCAGCTTGTGGATGTGTTGGAAGCAAGTCTGCGCTATGAGGCGGACGTTTTCCCAGGCGCAGGGGCTGTGGTTGTGGGTGCGGAGGAATTTCTGGATGTGGTGGAAGTATCTGGTGATGTTGAGGTTGCGGTGCCCTTGGCTTTTGAAATGCCTGCTGCCAGCTGTGAGGCATTGCTGGAGGTGTTGGATTTGATGCTGAAGCTGGTTGAGGAGCTTGGTTCTGTTGTGCCAGTGCGCGGGGGTGTTTTCTTCGCTGAGAGTGGTGAAGAGGTGGTTGAGGGTGCGGTGGATGGCGGCGGTGGCTTGTTGTGGGTCGTGGATTGCCAGGAGGGTGTCGGGGAAGGGGAGAGGCTCGTCGTGTTGGGCGCAGGATGGAGGCGAGCTGGGAGCCATGTCTTTGAGGAGCTGGAGGCTGTGCCAGTTGAAGGTGCTCTGTTGGGTGCGGAGGTTGGCGCAGCCGAGGGCAGTGGCGAGAGCGGGCAGGAGGAGCAGGAGCACGGGGGTGCCATGCCACAGGCAGGGGTGTCGTGTTGCAGGCGCAGGCATGGTGGTGTGTTTGGTGGTGCGGTGCAGGAGGCTTGTCAGCCTTGGTGGTGTTGGCGAGCGGTGTGCTTGAGGCTGTGCTGTGTGCGCGTCTTTATTTGGTGCGGCATCTTTCCCTTTTCCGTTTTCTAGTTGCGAAGAATTTCCTGCTCTCGTTTTCGGTTTTGATTGTTGGCTTTGGTGGCTTTTGCGGTGTTTGCGGAAGTGCGCTTGTGGGTCTGCGGTGCCTTGGAGGGCGGTGGTGGTGCTTGTGTGGTGCTGTGGTTGGTGTTTTGGGGGCCGGCGTGTTTGTGGTGTGTGGGGGAGGTCTGGCTGTTACCTTGTTGTGTTTGCATGGGGGATGTGAAAGTGCCCGTGGTGGAGGCCTTTGGGGCAGCTGTGCTGGTGGGGGTGTGTTGGGGTGTTTCCCTTTCGCCTTGCCGGTGTGGTGTGGTGGCCGCTTAGTGCGTTTGAATTTCCCTGCCTCCCCAGCTCTGTTTTCTTGATGTAATGTCCTCGCATTCGTTGTGTTGCTTTTGCTTTCAGGCTGCTGGTTCTTTTTGTTTTCCTGTTAGCGTGTGAGTGCTCTTCGTGCTCTGGGAGTGTTGCCGTGTGCCGTATTTTGGGGGAGCGTTGGGTGGCGTGTGGTGCAGCCTGGCACGTTGGGCAGGTTGCGTTAGAGGAGGTGGCTCAGGGCTTCGTGCAGTTGAGCTTTGAGTGTGTGCCTGGACGAAGGTGCCATAGTTTGTGTGCTGCCCTTTAGTGTGTTTGCGTCCCGCGATGGTTGGCGTGTGTGTGTGTGCGCGCGTGCGTGGGTGTTTTGTGCTGCTTGGGGAAGAAATTGTGGTGTTTGCGCTCCTGCCTTTGCGTGTGGTGGTGAGCGTGTGTCCGTGCGAGCGGAGTCTGGCTCTGCCTTCTCTGCCTGCTTGCCTGCAGTGTGCATCGAGAGGCCGAGAATGGCCCTTGGCGGGGATGGTGGTATGGTTCTGTTGGGAAGAGGCGTGGGGAGGTGTGTGGTGCAGGGCAGAGGTGGAAGGAGGGTTGTTCGGAGGGGGTTGTTGGTGTGTGAGGTGTTTGTGCAGCGTGGTGTTGAGAAGGGTGAAAGCTGGAGGGGAGAGGGCATGGCGCCTGTGGGTACCACATTTGAGCGTGCAAGTGTCATTGTGGGAAGGCGTTGGTCGCCGTTTGGAGTGGTAGTGCAGAGTCGGTGCAGAGCTGCAGAGGTGTGAGCTGTGTGGGATGACGGAGAGGTGGTTGGTCAGGTTGTTGAATTGGAGAGGTGGAGCAGAGGGCAAGCGCCTGGGAAGCCCGGAGAGCGTGGGCTGGGGTGGAGGCGGGGTTGTGCTGTGTGTGCAGGGGAGTGTTGAGCGCGTGGAGGTCTGGAGCGGGACAGGTGGCGAAGCAGGCCGGAGTTTGCGGGGCGAGGCTGAGGGGAGAGATGAGGAGAGGTGGTGGTGGAGTGGGGGTGTGCTGCAGGCGTAGTGCTGAAGAGTGAGGGGCAGATGCTGCCTTGCTTTGGGAGGAGGAGAGAGCCGGGGAGTGAGAGGTGCTGGTCGTCCCGGTTGACTTGCAGCCCCCGAGGCTGGAAGTAGGTGCTGGAAGGGACAATAGGGGTGGTTGCCAGGTGTCCTGGGGGTTGCTGGGGCGCGTTGAAGAGAATCTGGTCCCGGTGGTGATGGATGAAGTGCTGTGGCGAGCTGGCGTGTTGGAGCCGCTAGTGAGGCGGAAGGAAGAGGCGTTGGCTGGTGCAAAGGGGTGGGGAAGCGCCTCGGTGTGGCGCGGGGCCACGGAGAGCTGTGTGATCTTCCAGGAGTGCCTTCTGGGAGCCCGTGAATGGTCTGTGGCGATGTGGGGCCCGTGGAGGAGTCGTGGCAGGCGGGCAGTGTGGGTGAAGATGGCGCTGTTGGCCAAGCAAGAGGGGAGAGCAGAGGTGGTGTTGGGAGGGCGAGGAGAGGCTGCTTGGGAGGGGAATGGAGAGCCTGTGTGGGCGTGTAGGGTTGGAGTCAGGCAAGGCCAAGGTGAGGTGGAGCTGGAAGGAGAAGGGTTTCTGCAGGTCGCTGGGTGATCAGTGTCAGGCTAAGGAGAGCATGGGCGCGTGTCTGCCTGGGTACGGGAAGGTAGTGAGAAGGGCTTGGGAAGAGGCTGAGGTCCTGGGAGCCTGTTGTGTGCTGGTTGTTGTTGGTAAGGCTTGTGCTTGGGCCTCGCAAGTGTGTGGGGCTGTTTGGAGAGGCTGTGTGGGAGTGAAGGTGTGCTCACGGGTCGGGGAAGGAAGAGGCGGGGGTCCGTTAAGGCCCTTGGGTGTGCAGGAGTGCCTGTGAGCACATGGGATGCGGCCGTGGGTGTTGAAGGAGGTGTTGGACGTCTTTGGGAGGGCGCTGCGTCTCCCTGTTGCGAGGTGCTTTTGGCCATTGGAGGAGGTCGGTGCCGAGTGGCAAAAGGCAGGCGTTGGTGCCGTGCTGGCGAAGGGCGAGGGGGAGGATGGAGGGAAGCGGAGGCCGTCGAGGCTGCAGGCAGTTGCTGGGCTGTTTCTGGCGGCGGTTTGTCTGGGCGGGTATTTCTGAAGAGCTGAGTGCTGTGGAGGGAGGCAGGCTGCGTTTTGCAAGGGCAGGTGCTGCGTGCCTGGGATGCTGGGTTGGTAGAAGGAGGTGAGCGGTGGTGTTGAGCAGGGTGGAGCAGTGGGTGTTGTATGCGGTGATTTTGGGAAGGCCTTTGACGGAGTCTTGCCTGTTTTGCCTGCTGCCCCATTGGTGAGGTGTGTGCTGCAGCGGTGGAGGAGGAGGTGGGTGTGCGGCGAAGGGGAATGGTGCTGTGGGAAGAGCTGCGGTCAGTGGTGCAGGGCATGGTGTTGGCAGGCAGTAAGTGGTGGGGTGCCTGGCGTCTGGGTGGGTGTTGGGGCCAGAGCTGTTTGCTGCGTGTGCTGCCACCGCGGGTGATGGGACGGCTGGCTCTGCGGACGGTTGCGGCGGCCAGCGCCGCAGCAGAGCGGAGCGATGAATGTGCTGGAGGGCAGGGCTGCTGCTGAGCGGGGGGACCTGGAGAGGCGGGAGAAGTAGATGGTGTGGTGGGAAGCTGCTGAAGTTGAAGAAGGGCCAGTGCAAGGTCTTGCGCGTGGGATGGCCTAAGCCGCTGTCCCCGTACAGGAGGCGTCCCAGCCTCCTGTGGACATGGAGGCGAGCACCCCGATGTCCTGCGAGCTGTTTGGAGGAGGGAGTTGGAGCAGGGGATGCCTGGCGGTGGCTTCCCCCTGGAATGATCACGCTATGATTGTGTGAGGTCCGTGGCGCCCGAGTTTTTACAAAAGGTCTTTATTTGCCTCGATTAAATAGCAGAATAAATAGAGCAAAACAATTATGAGAATAAATAGAATAATTTAAATAAATAGGTGTGTGTTTTGGCGGTGAGGGTCTGGGTAAGTTGCTGGCGTCAGTTGCTTCCCTTGGTGAGGGGTGTGGGGAGTGCAGAGGGCGAGATGTGTTGGCAGCTCTCCTTGTCGCTGGTTGTCTGTGTTTGCCATCGGTGGGTGGCTCTGTGGGAGCAGGCGTGGGTGTGGGGTGCGTGGGGCGACGTTGGTGCGCGGGGTGCTGAAGCGTGGGCGTGCTTGTTCACGGTGCCGCTGGGCTCTGCGCGGTGGTGGTGTTGGTGGTGTTGGTGGTGTTGGGATGGTGTGGGTGTTGTGGGGGGCAGGCGAGGAGGGTGCTGTGGGAGTGATGGGTGCGTGGGTCCGTGGTTGTGGTGAGGAGTGGTTGTGGCTAATCTGCCATGGTGCGGGTGAGGTGGTGGATGCGCTGGAAGCAGGTGTGAGCTTGGAGGCGGACGTTGTCCCAGGCGCAGGGGCTGTGGTGGTGGGTGCGGAGGAAGTCCTGGATGCGCCGGAAGTATCTGGTGATGCTGAGCCAGGGGTTGCGGGGCCCTTGGCTTTTGAAATGGGTGTCGTCGCCAGGGAGGCATTGCTGGAGGTGTTGGATTTGGTCGTGGAGCTGGTTGAGGAGCTGTTGGTGTGCGTGGGTGTCCCAGTGCGCGGGGATGGTTTCATTGCTGAGAGTGGTGAAGAGGTGCTGGAGGATGCGGAGGACGGCGGTGGCGGCTTGTTGTGGGGCGTGGATTGCCAGGAGGGTGTTGGGGAAGGAGAAAGGCTCGTTGTGTTGGGCGCAGGGCTGCGGCGGGCTGGGAGCCATGTCGTTGAGGAGCTGGAGGCTGTGCCAGTTGAAGGTGCTCTGTTGGGTGCGGAGGTTGGCGCAGCCGAGGGCAGTGGCGAGAGCGGGCAGGAGGAGCAGGAGCACGGGGGTGCCATGCCACAGGCAGGGGTGTCGTGTTGCAGGCGCAGGCATGGTGGTGTGTTTGGTGGTGCGGTGCAGGAGGCTTGTCAGCCTTGGTGGTGTTGGCGAGCGGTGTGCTTGAGGCTGTGCTGTGTGCGCGTCTTTATTTGGTGCGGCATCTTTCCCTTTTCCGTTTTCTAGTTGCGAAGAATTTCCTGCTCTCGTTTTCAGTTTTGGTTGTTGGCTTTGGTGGCTTTTGCGGTGTTTGCGGAAGTGCGCTTGTGGGTCCGCGGTGCCTTGGAGGGCGGTGGTGGTGCTTGTGTGGTGCTGTGGTTGGTGTTTTGGGGGCCGGCGTGTTTGTGGTATGTGGGGGAGGTCTGGCTGTTGCCTTGTTGTGTTTGC
The DNA here is from genome assembly GCF_036370855.1 of Dromaius novaehollandiae. Lineage (NCBI taxonomy): Eukaryota > Metazoa > Chordata > Aves > Casuariiformes > Dromaiidae > Dromaius > Dromaius novaehollandiae. The sequence continues at coordinate 61,505,660 of NC_088130.1, forward strand.
ATGGGGGATGTGAAAGTGCCCGTGGTGGAGGCCTTTGGGGCAGCTGTGCTGGTGGGGGTGTGTTGGGGTGTTTCCCTTTCGCCTTGCCGGTGTGGTGTGGTGGCCGCTTAGTGCGTTTGAATTTCCCTGCCTCCCCAGCTCTGTTTTCTTGATGTAATGTCCTCGCATTCGTTGTGTTGCTTTTGCTTTCAGGCTGCTGGTTCTTTTTGTTTTCCTGTTAGCGTGTGAGTGCTCTTCGTGCTCTGGGAGTGTTGCCGTGTGCCATATTTTGGGGGAGCGTTGGGAGGCGTGTGGTGCAGCCTGGTGCGGCGGGCAGGTTGTTGTAGAGGAGGTGGCTCAGGGCCTCGTGCAGTTGCACTTTACGTATCTGCAGAGATGGAGATTCGCACAGCCTTCCCAACTCATGTTGCGGCGCTCTTTCCCCTTTCTTGTGAAGGTGATAGTAGTTTTTTTTCTTCCTCTTGTTTTTGCCTTTCCCGTGTTCGGACTTGTGCCCTCAACTCTCATGCTGTCTGTTTTTGTGTCGGAGAAGAGTCTGGCTCAGTCGTTGGTGCGTGCTTGCGTGAGGTGTCTGAAGGGAGCAGTAAGGTCTGCCGTGGCCAGGCTTAGGGGAGACTTGTGGTTAGCAGGGACGTCAGGAGGTGTTCAGCGTGCCCTGGGGCTCGCTTGTGCTTCCGAGGGCTCTTGCTGTGTCCCCGAATGTATGTGGTGCCGTGTGTTTCCCTTCCTTGCTCTGCGGCTGCATGCGGTGTGCCGTTTTGCGTTTGTCCTTCTGCATGTCGTTGTAGGGATGGCGAGGTGGTGGAAGTGCATGGCCGTTGTGGCCCTGCCAGCGAGCAAGGAGCGCGGTGTCCTTCGGCCACGCAGTGTTTGACGTGCGGGGGGAGTGCAGAGCAGGCTTAGCTTTGGGGTTGTGCTGGCCTGGCTTAGTTGTGGGGTGGGGGAGGGAAGCAGCTAGGGCAGAGGGAGGCTTTTGGGTTAGTGGTGGCCCTGGTGTTTGGAGGGCGATGGAAGAGCTGGTGCCTGGGCAGCCCTCTTGGCGTGGTCTGCTGCTGTTGCGCTGCTCTGTGCTTGCTGGGTAGGAGAGGCCCTCGTTGTAGGCGCGGGTGGTGGTGTTTGGGGGATGTTGCTTTTTGCTTGCTGAGGACGTGCTGGGATGAAGAAAGGCAGCACTAGCGTGCTCTGTGCTGCGAGGCAGGTGCCCAGTTGGCCCCGTGGTTGCTGGTGTGTGAGCTGTGGCGTGAGTGGGAGAGGCCTGGAGGGGCCCTGGTGCTTGTAGCTGTGGAGGCGCTGCTGGGTGCCCTGCTGCTGTTTTGTGTGGCCTTTGGGGCTCTTCCTGGGGGACCTGGTAGCCTCAGGGTGCCGCTGCTTGTGTAAACGCCACTGCAGGCTTTGATGGGTGCCCTGGTGGCTTCTTGGGGGCGAGCCTTGTGGGTGGTGTGGCGTGGCGGAAAGCTTTGTGTGTCGGCGAGAGGTTTGGTTGTGATGGAGGGGTGGTTTGTGGGTGTGGGGTGTAAGTGTGTGTGGGTGTGGTGCCTTGTGTCTGGGAGAGGGTTGGGAAGGGAGCGGGAGTGTGTTGGGAGGTGAGGAGAGCTTGGGGCAGGCGGTGTTGAGGTGGTGAGTTGTGGAGGCTGCGGGATGGTTGTTGGGCAAGGGCAGGAGCAGTGAAGGAGCGGAAGGAGCAGAGCCTTGCGCTGTGGCCCGTGTTGGGTGGGGTGGGCGGGGTGGGCTTGAGGCGTGAGAGCCGCGTGGCTCGGCAGGCCCCGGGTTGGTTTGTGTTGGGAACCGCGTTGCGGGACAGGCGTGACGTTGAGCATGTGGGTGCAGGCCCCCGTGAGCGTGTGGCTTCAGTGGGAGAGCCCTGGGGGCTTGGAGGGCTGCGGTGGCATGTAGGGGTGAGGGTGAAGCTGTTCGCAGCCCTCTCGCAGGCTTGTAGTAGTGGGCTGGGCACTGTTTTGCGGGGGCTGCAGTCTCGGGGTGTTGCCTTTGATGTGAAGAGCCGTGGCCCTTGGAGTGTTCCCCCGCCTGCCCCTGGAAGGGTGGTCTTTGCTCGGCCTGCCTGCTTGGTGGCCAGGTCTTGCTGTGGGGTTGTGCTCAAGGGGCTTTGGGGGCCTCTGCTCATGGCAGCACAGAGCAGGCGGAGCGGGCTGTTGGTGAGGGAGAGAGGCTTGCAGAGAGTGGGCTGCAGGAGGGAGGGTCCTTCCTGCCTGCATTTGTGGGTCTTGCCTTTTCCCACGTAGTTTATTCCTGATGACCACCTTTTATTTTTACCAAAGGTCTTTATTTCCATAGAAAGAATAAATACGAAATAAATAAATAAATAAATAAATAAAATGTGTTAATAGATAGTGAGGGGCGGGTGAGAGTCTTTAGCAGTTGGGCTTGGGACCTTTGTGTCCATCAGAGGAGGTCGCAGTGCAGAAGGGATGTCGAACGCGCTGGGTAATAACTGCTGGCCCTTCTGCGCTAGCTTCGCTGCTGTGCCTTGATGTGAGGCGCGTCTGTGCCTTGCTCTAGCTTCCTTTGCATGGAAGTTGAGGGCGTGGGGAGCGCAGGGTGGTGTGGGTGTGCGGGCTGTGCCGCAGCCTGGCTCCCGCGTGGTGGTGGTGCTGCTGGGTTCAGCGCTGTCCTGCCTGTTTCCCAGGCGTCGTGGAGCCCCGTGTGGCAGAGGGCAGAGTGGTGCCGCTGAATCCGAGTGCTGGCTGTAGATGCCTCGCGTGGCTTGGTGTCTTCTGGCTGTCATTGGGGACAGTGTTTGGAGGAGGATGGGTTTGGAGGGAGGGAGCCGAGTGGCCTGCCATTCTCCGCGTCAGCTTGTGGATGTGTTGGAAGCAAGTCTGCGCTATGAGGCGGACGTTTTCCCAGGCGCAGGGGCTGTGGTTGTGGGTGCGGAGGAATTTCTGGATGTGGTGGAAGTATCTGGTGATGTTGAGGTTGCGGGGCCCTTGGCTTTTGAAATGCCTGCTGCCAGCTGTGAGGCATTGCTGGAGGTGGTGGATTTGATGCTGAAGCTGGTTGAGAAGCTTGGTTCTGTTGTGCCAGTGCGCGGGGGTGTTTTCTTCGCTGAGAGTGGTGAAGAGGTGGTTGAGGGTGCGGAGGATGGCGGCGGTGGCTTGTTGTGGGTTGTGGATTGCCAGGAGGGTGTCGGGGAAGGGGAGAGGCTTGTCGTGTTGGGCGCAGGATGGAGGCGAGCTGGGAGCCATGTCGTTGAGGAGCTGGAGGCTGTGCCAGTTGAAGGTGCTCTGTTGGGTGCGGAGGTTGGCGCAGCTGAGGGCAGTGGCGAGAGCGGGCAGGAGGAGCAGGAGCACGGGGGTGCCATGCCACAGGCAGGGGTGTCGTGTTGCAGGCGCAGGCATGGTGGCATGTTTGGTGGTGCGGTGCAGGAGGCTTGTCAGCCTTGGTGGTGTTGGCGAGCGGTGTGCTTGAGGCTGTGCTGTGTGCCTGTCTTTATTTGGTGCGGCATCTTTCCCATTTCCGTTTTCTAGTTGCGAAGAATTTCCTGCTCTCGTTTTCAGTTTTGGTTGTTGGCTTTGGTGGCTTTTGCGGTGTTTGCGGAAGTGCGCTTGTGGGTCTGCGGTGCCTTGGAGGGCGGTGGTGGTGCTTGTGTGGTGCTGTGGTTGGTGTTTTGGGGGCCGGCGTGTTTGTGGTGTGTGGGGGAGGTCTGGCTGTTGCCTTGTTGTGTTTGCATGGGGGATGTGAAAGTGCCCATGGTGGAGGCCTTTGGGGCAGCTGTGCTGGTGGGGGTGTGTTGGGGTGTTTCCCTTTCGCCTTGCCGGTGTGGTGTGGTGGCCGCTTAGTGCGTTTGAATTTCCCTGCCTCCCCAGCTCTGTTTTCTTGATGTAATGTCCTCGCATTCGTTGTGTTGCTTTTGCTTTCAGGCTGCCGGTTCTTTTTGTTTTCCCGTTAGCGTGTGAGTGCTCTTCGTGCTCTGGGAGTGTTGCCGTGTGCCATATTTTGGGGGAGCGTTGGGTGGCGTGTGGTGCAGCCTGGCACGTTGGGCAGGTTGCGTTAGAGGAGGTGGCTCAGGGCTTCGTGCAGTTGAGCTTTGAGTGTGTGCCTGGACGAAGGTGCCATAGTTTGTGTGCTGCCCTTTAGTGTGTTTGCGTCCCGCGATGGTTGGCGTGTGTGTGTGTGCGCGCGTGCGTGGGTGTTTTGTGCTGCTTGGGGAAGAAATTGTGGTGTTTGCGCTCCTGCCTTTGCGTGTGGTGGTGAGCGTGTGTCCGTGCGAGCGGAGTCTGGCTCTGCCTTCTCTGCCTGCTTGCCTGCAGTGTGCATCGAGAGGCCGAGAATGGCCCTTGGCGGGGATGGTGGTATGGTTCTGTTGGGAAGAGGCGTGGGGAGGTGTGTGGTGCAGGGCAGAGGTGGAAGGAGGGTTGTTCGGAGGGGGTTGTTGGTGTGTGAGGTGTTTGTGCAGCGTGGTGTTGAGAAGGGTGAAAGCTGGAGGGGAGAGGGCATGGCGCCTGTGGGTACCACATTTGAGCGTGCAAGTGTCATTGTGGGAAGGTGTTGGTCGCCGTTTGGAGTGGTAGTGCAGAGTCGGTGCAGAGCTGCAGAGGTGTGAGCTGTGTGGGATGACGGAGAGGTGGTTGGTCAGGTTGTTGAATTGGAGAGGTGGAGCGGAGGGCAAGCGCCTGGGAAGCCCGGAGAGCGTGGGCTGGGGTGGAGGCGGGGTTGTGCTGTGTGTGCAGGGGAGTGTTGAGCGCGTGGAGGTCTGGAGCGGGACAGGTGGCGAAGCAGGCCGGAGTTTGCGGGGCGAGGCTGAGGGGAGAGATGAGGAGAGGTGGTGGTGGAGTGGGGGTGTGCTGCAGGCATAGTGCTGAAGAGTGAGGGGCAGATGCTGCCTTGCTTTGGGAGGAGGAGAGAGCCGGGGAGTGAGAGGTGCTGGTCGTCCCGGTTGACTTGCAGCCCCCGAGTAGGTGCTGGAAGGGACAATAGGGGTGGTTGCCAGGTGTCCTGGGGGTTGCTGGGGCGCGTTGAAGAGAATCTGGTCCCGGTGGTGATGGATGAAGTGCTGTGGCGAGCTGGCGTGTTGGAGCCGCTAGTGAGGCGGAAGGAAGAGGCGTTGGCTGGTGCAAAGGGGTGGGGAAGCGCCTCGGTGTGGCGCGGGGCCACGGAGAGCTGTGTGATCTTCCAGGAGTGCCTTCTGGGAGCCCGTGAATGGTCTGTGGCGATGTGGGGCCCGTGGAGGAGTCGTGGCAGGCGGGCAGTGTGGGTGAAGATGGCGCTGTTGGCCAAGCAAGAGGGGAGAGCAGAGGTGGTGTTGGGAGGGCGAGGAGAGGCTGCTTGGGAGGGGAATGGAGAGCCTGTGTGGGCGTGTAGGGTTGGAGTCAGGCAAGGCCAAGGTGAGGTGGAGCTGGAAGGAGAAGGGTTTCTGCAGGTCGCTGGGTGATCAGTGTCAGGCTAAGGAGAGCATGGGCGCGTGTCTGCCTGGGTACGGGAAGGTAGTGAGAAGGGCTTGGGAAGAGGCTGAGGTCCTGGGAGCCTGTTGTGTGCTGGTTGTTGTTGGTAAGGCTTGTGCTTGGGCCTCGCAAGTGTGTGGGGCTGTTTGGAGAGGCTGTGTGGGAGTGAAGGTGTGCTCACGGGTCGGGGAAGGAAGAGGCGGGGGTCCGTTAAGGCCCTTGGGTGTGCAGGAGTGCCTGTGAGCACATGGGATGCGGCCGTGGGTGTTGAAGGAGGTGTTGGACGTCTTTGGGAGGACGCTGCGTCTCCCTGTTGCGAGGTGCTTTTGGCCATTGGAGGAGGTCGGTGCCGAGTGGCAAAAGGCAGGCGTTGGTGCCGTGCTGGCGAAGGGCGAGGGGGAGGATGGAGGGAAGCGGAGGCCGTCGAGGCTGCAGGCAGTTGCTGGGCTGTTTCTGGCGGCGGTTTGTCTGGGCGGGTATTTCTGAAGAGCTGAGTGCTGTGGAGGGAGGCAGGCTGCGTTTTGCAAGGGCAGGTGCTGCGTGCCTGGGATGCTGGGTTGGTAGAAGGAGGTGAGCGGTGGTGTTGAGCAGGGTGGAGCAGTGGGTGTTGTATGCGGTGATTTTGGGAAGGCCTTTGACGGAGTCTTGCCTGTTTTGCCTGCTGCCCCATTGGTGAGGTGTGTGCTGCAGCGGTGGAGGAGGAGGTGGGTGTGCGGCGAAGGGGAATGGTGCTGTGGGAAGAGCTGCGGTCAGTGGTGCAGGGCATGGTGTTGGCAGGCAGTAAGTGGTGGGGTGCCTGGCGTCTGGGTGGGTGTTGGGGCCAGAGCTGTTTGCTGCGTGTGCTGCCACCGCGGGTGATGGGACGGCTGGCTCTGCGGACGGTTGCGGCGGCCAGCGCCGCAGCGGAGCGGAGCGATGAATGTGCTGGAGGGCAGGGCTGCTGCTGAGCGGGGGGACCTGGAGAGGCGGGAGAAGTAGATGGTGTGGTGGGAAGCTGCTGAAGTTGAAGAAGGGCCAGTGCAAGGTCTTGCGCGTGGGATGGCCTAAGGCGCTGTCCCCGTACAGGAGGCGTCCCAGCCTCCTGTGGACATGGAGGCGAGCACCCCGATGTCCTGCGAGCTGTTTGGAGGAGGGAGTTGGAGCAGGGGATGCCTGGCGGTGGCTTCCCCCTGGAATGATCACGCTATGATTGTGTGAGGTCCGTGGCGCCCGAGTTTTTACAAAAGGTCTTTATTTGCCTCGATTAAATAGCAGAATAAATAGAGCAAAACAATTATGAGAATAAATAGAATAATTTAAATAAATAGGTGTGTGTTTTGGCGGTGAGGGTCTGGGTAAGTTGCTGGCGTCAGTTGCTTCCCTTGGTGAGGGGTGTGGGGAGTGCAGAGGGCGAGATGTGTTGGCAGCTCTCCTTGTCGCTGGTTGTCTGTGTTTGCCATCGGTGGGTGGCTCTGTGGGAGCAGGCGTGGGTGTGGGGTGCGTGGGGCGACGTTGGTGCGCGGGGTGCTGAAGCGTGGGCGTGCTTGTTCACGGTGCCGCTGGGCTCTGCGCGGTGGTGGTGTTGGTGGTGTTGGTGGTGTTGGGATGGTGTGGGTGTTGTGGGGGGCAGGCGAGGAGGGTGCTGTGGGAGTGATGGGTGCGTGGGTCCGTGGTTGTGGTGAGGAGTGGTTGTGGCTAATCTGCCATGGTGCGGGTGAGGTGGTGGATGCGCTGGAAGCAGGTGTGAGCTTGGAGGCGGACGTTGTCCCAGGCGCAGGGGCTGTGGTGGTGGGTGCGGAGGAAGTCCTGGATGCGCCGGAAGTATCTGGTGATGCTGAGCCAGGGGTTGCGGGGCCCTTGGCTTTTGAAATGGGTGTCGTCGCCAGGGAGGCATTGCTGGAGGTGTTGGATTTGGTCGTGGAGCTGGTTGAGGAGCTGTTGGTGTGCGTGGGTGTCCCAGTGCGCGGGGATGGTTTCATTGCTGAGAGTGGTGAAGAGGTGCTGGAGGATGCGGAGGACGGCGGTGGCGGCTTGTTGTGGGGCGTGGATTGCCAGGAGGGTGTTGGGGAAGGAGAAAGGCTCGTTGTGTTGGGCGCAGGGCTGCGGCGGGCTGGGAGCCATGTCGTTGAGGAGCTGGAGGCTGTGCCAGTTGAAGGTGCTCTGTTGGGTGCGGAGGTTGGCGCAGCCGAGGGCAGTGGCGAGAGCGGGCAGGAGGAGCAGGAGCACGGGGGTGCCATGCCACAGGCAGGGGTGTCGTGTTGCAGGCGCAGGCATGGTGGCGTGTTTGGTGGTGCGGTGCAGGAGGCTTGTCAGCCTTGGTGGTGTTGGCGAGCGGTGTGCTTGAGGCTGTGCTGTGTGCGCGTCTTTATTTGGTGCGGCATCTTTCCCTTTTCCGTTTTCTAGTTGCGAAGAATTTCCTGCTCTCGTTTTCAGTTTTGGTTGTTGGCTTTGGTGGCTTTTGCGGTGTTTGCGGAAGTGCGCTTGTGGGTCCGCGGTGCCTTGGAGGGCGGTGGTGGTGCTTGTGTGGTGCTGTGGTTGGTGTTTTGGGGGCCGGCGTGTTTGTGGTGTGTGGGGGAGGTCTGGCTGTTGCCTTGTTGTGTTTGCATGGGGGATGTGAAAGTGCCCGTGGTGGAGGCCTTTGGGGCAGCTGTGCTGGTGGGGGTGTGTTGGGGTGTTTCCCTTTCGCCTTGCCGGTGTGGTGTGGTGGCCGCTTAGTGCGTTTGAATTTCCCTGCCTCCCCAGCTCTGTTTTCTTGATGTAATGTCCTCGCATTCGTTGTGTTGCTTTTGCTTTCAGGCTGCTGGTTCTTTTTGTTTTCCTGTTAGCGTGTGAGTGCTCTTCGTGCTCTGGGAGTGTTGCCGTGTGCCATATTTTGGAGGAGCGTTGGGAGGCGTGTGGTGCAGCCTGGTGCGGCGGGCAGGTTGTTGTAGAGGAGGTGGCTCAGGGCCTCGTGCAGTTGCACTTTACGTATCTGCAGAGATGGAGATTCGCACAGCCTTCCCAACTCATGTTGCGGCGCTCTTTCCCCTTTCTTGTGAAGGTGATAGTAGTTTTTTTTCTTCCTCTTGTTTTTGCCTTTCCCGTGTTCGGACTTGTGCCCTCAACTCTCATGCTGTCTGTTTTTGTGTCGGAGAAGAGTCTGGCTCAGTCGTTGGTGCGTGCTTGCGTGAGGTGTCTGAAGGGAGCAGTAAGGTCTGCCGTGGCCAGGCTTAGGGGAGACTTGTGGTTAGCAGGGACGTCAGGAGGTGTTCAGCGTGCCCTGGGGCTCGCTTGTGCTTCCGAGGGCTCTTGCTGTGTCCCCGAATGTATGTGGTGCCGTGTGTTTCCCTTCCTTGCTCTGCGGCTGCATGCGGTGTGCCGTTTTGCGTTTGTCCTTCTGCATGTCGTTGTAGGGATGGCGAGGTGGTGGAAGTGCATGGCCGTTGTGGCCCTGCCAGCGAGCAAGGAGCGCGGTGTCCTTCGGCCACGCAGTGTTTGACGTGCGGGGGGAGTGCAGAGCAGGCTTAGCTTTGGGGTTGTGCTGGCCTGGCTTAGTTGTGGGGTGGGGGAGGGAAGCAGCTAGGGCAGAGGGAGGCTTTTGGGTTAGTGGTGGCCCTGGTGTTTGGAGGGCGATGGAAGAGCTGGTGCCTGGGCAGCCCTCTTGGCGTGGTCTGCTGCTGTTGCGCTGCTCTGTGCTTGCTGGGTAGGAGAGGCCCTCGTTGTAGGCGCGGGTGGTGGTGTTTGGGGGATGTTGCTTTTTGCTTGCTGAGGACGTGCTGGGATGAAGAAAGGCAGCACTAGCGTGCTCTGTGCTGCGAGGCAGGTGCCCAGTTGGCCCCGTGGTTGCTGGTGTGTGAGCTGTGGCGTGAGTGGGAGAGGCCTGGAGGGGCCCTGCTGCTTGTAGCTGTGGAGGCGCTGCTGGGTGCCCTGCTGCTGTTTTGTGTGGCCTTTGGGGCTCTTCCTGGGGGACCTGGTAGCCTCAGGGTGCCGCTGCTTGTGTAAACGCCACTGCAGGCTTTGATGGGTGCCCTGGTGGCTTCTTGGGGGCGAGCCTTGTGGGTGGTGTGGCGTGGCGGAAAGCTTTGTGTGTCGGCGAGAGGTTTGGTTGTGATGGAGGGGTGGTTTGTGGGTGTGGGGTGTAAGTGTGTGTGGGTGTGGTGCCTTGTGTCTGGGAGAGGGTTGGGAAGGGAGCGGGAGTGTGTTGGGAGGTGAGGAGAGCTTGGGGCAGGCGGTGTTGAGGTGGTGAGTTGTGGAGGCTGCGGGATGGTTGTTGGGCAAGGGCAGGAGCAGTGAAGGAGCGGAAGGAGCAGAGCCTTGCGCTGTGGCCCGTGTTGGGTGGGGTGGGCGGGGTGGGCTTGAGGCGTGAGAGCCGCGTGGCTCGGCAGGCCCCGGGTTGGTTTGTGTTGGGAACCGCGTTGCGGGACAGGCGTGACGTTGAGCATGTGGGTGCAGGCCCCCGTGAGCGTGTGGCTTCAGTGGGAGAGCCCTGGGGGCTTGGAGGGCTGCGGTGGCATGTAGGGGTGAGGGTGAAGCTGTTCGCAGCCCTCTCGCAGGCTTGTAGTAGTGGGCTGGGCACTGTTTTGCGGGGGCTGCGGTCTCGGGGTGTCGCCTTTGATGTGAAGAGCCGTGGCCCTTGGAGTGTTCCCCCGCCTGCCCCTGGAAGGGTGGTCTTTGCTCGGCCTGCCTGCTTGGTGGCCAGGTCTTGCTGTGGGGTTGTGCTCAAGGGGCTTTGGGGGCCTGTGCTCAAGGGGCTTTGGGGGCCTCTGCTCATGGCAGCACAGAGCAGGCGGAGCGGGCTGTTGGTGAGGGAGAGAGGCTTGCAGAGAGTGGGCTGCAGGAGGGAGGGTCCTTCCTGCCTGCATTTGTGGGTCTTGCCTTTTCCCACGTAGTTTATTCCTGATGACCACCTTTTATTTTTACCAAAGGTCTTTATTTCCATAGAAAGAATAAATACGAAATAAATAAATAAATAAATAAATAAAATGTGTTAATAGATAGTGAGGGGCGGGTGAGAGTCTTTAGCAGTTGGGCTTGGGACCTTTGTGTCCATCAGAGGAGGTCGCAGTGCAGAAGGGATGTCGAACGCGCTGGGTAATAACTGCTGGCCCTTCTGCGCTAGCTTCGCTGCTGTGCCTTGATGTGAGGCGCGTCTGTGCCTTGCTCTAGCTTCCTTTGCATGGAAGTTGAGGGCGTGGGGAGCGCAGGGTGGTGTGGGTGTGCGGGCTGTGCCGCAGCCTGGCTCCCGCGTGGTGGTGGTGCTGCTGGGTTCAGCGCTGTCCTGCCTGTTTCCCAGGCGTCGTGGAGCCCCGTGTGGCAGAGGGCAGAGTGGTGCCGCTGAATCCGAGTGCTGGCTGTAGATGCCTCTCGTGGCTTGGTGTCTTCTGGCTGTCATTGGGGACAGTGTTTGGAGGAGGATGGGTTTGGAGGGAGGGAGCCGAGTGGCCTGCCATTCTCCGCGTCAGCTTGTGGATGTGTTGGAAGCAAGTCTGCGCTATGAGGCGGACGTTTTCCCAGGCGCAGGGGCTGTGGTTGTGGGTGCGGAGGAATTTCTGGATGTGGTGGAAGTATCTGGTGATGTTGAGGTTGCGGGGCCCTTGGCTTTTGAAATGCCTGCTGCCAGCTGTGAGGCATTGCTGGAGGTGGTGGATTTGATGCTGAAGCTGGTTGAGAAGCTTGGTTCTGTTGTGCCAGTGCGCGGGGGTGTTTTCTTCGCTGAGAGTGGTGAAGAGGTGGTTGAGGGTGCGGAGGATGGCGGCGGTGGCTTGTTGTGGGTTGTGGATTGCCAGGACGGTGTCGGGGAAGGGGAGAGGCTTGTCGTGTTGGGCGCAGGATGGAGGCGAGCTGGGAGCCATGTCGTTGAGGAGCTGGAGGCTGTGCCAGTTGAAGGTGCTCTGTTGGGTGCGGAGGTTGGCGCAGCTGAGGGCAGTGGTGAGAGCGGGCAGGAGGAGCAGGAGCACGGGGGTGCCATGCCACAGGCAGGGGTGTCGTGTTGCAGGCGCAGGCATGGTGGCATGTTTGGTGGTGCGGTGCAGGAGGCTTGTCAGCCTTGGTGGTGTTGGCGAGCGGTGTGCTTGAGGCTGTGCTGTGTGCCTGTCTTTATTTGGTGCGGCATCTTTCCCTTTTCCGTTTTCTAGTTGCGAAGAATTTCCTGCTCTCGTTTTCGGTTTTGGTTGTTGGCTTTGGTGGCTTTTGCGGTGTTTGCGGAAGTGCGCTTGTGGGTCTGCGGTGCCTTGGAGGGCGGTGGTGGTGCTTGTGTGGTGCTGTGGTTGGTGTTTTGGGGGCCGGCGTGTTTGTGGTGTGTGGGGGAGGTCTGGCTGTTGCCTTGTTGTGTTTGCATGGGGGATGTGAAAGTGCCCATGGTGGAGGCCTTTGGGGCAGCTGTGCTGGTGGGGGTGTGTTGGGGTGTTTCCCTTTCGCCTTGCCGGTGTGGTGTGGTGGCCGCTTAGTGCGTTTGAATTTCCCTGCCTCCCCAGCTCTGTTTTCTTGATGTAATGTCCTCGCATTCGTTGTGTTGCTTTTGCTTTCAGGCTGCCGGTTCTTTTTGTTTTCCCGTTAGCGTGTGAGTGCTCTTCGTGCTCTGGGAGTGTTGCCGTGTGCCATATTTTGGGGGAGCGTTGGGTGGCGTGTGGTGCAGCCTGGCACGTTGGGCAGGTTGCGTTAGAGGAGGTGGCTCAGGGCTTCGTGCAGTTGAGCTTTGAGTGTGTGCCTGGACGAAGGTGCCATAGTTTGTGTGCTGCCCTTTAGTGTGTTTGCGTCCCGCGATGGTTGGCGTGTGTGTGTGTGCGCGCGTGCGTGGGTGTTTTGTGCTGCTTGGGGAAGAAATTGTGGTGTTTGCGCTCCTGCCTTTGCGTGTGGTGGTGAGCGTGTGTCCGTGCGAGCGGAGTCTGGCTCTGCCTTCTCTGCCTGCTTGCCTGCAGTGTGCATCGAGAGGCCGAGAATGGCCCTTGGCGGGGATGGTGGTATGGTTCTGTTGGGAAGAGGCGTGGGGAGGTGTGTGGTGCAGGGCAGAGGTGGAAGGAGGGTTGTTCGGAGGGGGTTGTTGGTGTGTGAGGTGTTTGTGCAGCGTGGTGTTGAGAAGGGTGAAAGCTGGAGGGGAGAGGGCATGGCGCCTGTGGGTACCACATTTGAGCGTGCAAGTGTCATTGTGGGAAGGTGTTGGTCGCCGTTTGGAGTGGTAGTGCAGAGTCGGTGCAGAGCTGCAGAGGTGTGAGCTGTGTGGGATGACGGAGAGGTGGTTGGTCAGGTTGTTGAATTGGAGAGGTGGAGCGGAGGGCAAGCGCCTGGGAAGCCCGGAGAGCGTGGGCTGGGGTGGAGGCGGGGTTGTGCTGTGTGTGCAGGGGAGTGTTGAGCGCGTGGAGGTCTGGAGCGGGACAGGTGGCGAAGCAGGCCGGAGTTTGCGGGGCGAGGCTGAGGGGAGAGATGAGGAGAGGTGGTGGTGGAGTGGGGGTGTGCTGCAGGCATAGTGCTGAAGAGTGAGGGGCAGATGCTGCCTTGCTTTGGGAGGAGGAGAGAGCCGGGGAGTGAGAGGTGCTGGTCGTCCCGGTTGACTTGCAGCCCCCGAGTAGGTGCTGGAAGGGACAATAGGGGTGGTTGCCAGGTGTCCTGGGGGTTGCTGGGGCGCGTTGAAGAGAATCTGGTCCCGGTGGTGATGGATGAAGTGCTGTGGCGAGCTGGCGTGTTGGAGCCGCTAGTGAGGCGGAAGGAAGAGGCGTTGGCTGGTGCAAAGGGGTGGGGAAGCGCCTCGGTGTGGCGCGGGGCCACGGAGAGCTGTGTGATCTTCCAGGAGTGCCTTCTGGGAGCCCGTGAATGGTCTGTGGCGATGTGGGGCCCGTGGAGGAGTCGTGGCAGGCGGGCAGTGTGGGTGAAGATGGCGCTGTTGGCCAAGCAAGAGGGGAGAGCAGAGGTGGTGTTGGGAGGGCGAGGAGAGGCTGCTTGGGAGGGGAATGGAGAGCCTGTGTGGGCGTGTAGGGTTGGAGTCAGGCAAGGCCAAGGTGAGGTGGAGCTGGAAGGAGAAGGGTTTCTGCAGGTCGCTGGGTGATCAGTGTCAGGCTAAGGAGAGCATGGGCGCGTGTCTGCCTGGGTACGGGAAGGTAGTGAGAAGGGCTTGGGAAGAGGCTGAGGTCCTGGGAGCCTGTTGTGTGCTGGTTGTTGTTGGTAAGGCTTGTGCTTGGGCCTCGCAAGTGTGTGGGGCTGTTTGGAGAGGCTGTGTGGGAGTGAAGGTGTGCTCACGGGTCGGGGAAGGAAGAGGCGGGGGTCCGTTAAGGCCCTTGGGTGTGCAGGAGTGCCTGTGAGCACATGGGATGCGGCCGTGGGTGTTGAAGGAGGTGTTGGACGTCTTTGGGAGGACGCTGCGTCTCCCTGTTGCGAGGTGCTTTTGGCCATTGGAGGAGGTCGGTGCCGAGTGGCAAAAGGCAGGCGTTGGTGCCGTGCTGGCGAAGGGCGAGGGGGAGGATGGAGGGAAGCGGAGGCCGTCGAGGCTGCAGGCAGTTGCTGGGCTGTTTCTGGCGGCGGTTTGTCTGGGCGGGTATTTCTGAAGAGCTGAGTGCTGTGGAGGGAGGCAGGCTGCGTTTTGCAAGGGCAGGTGCTGCGTGCCTGGGATGCTGGGTTGGTAGAAGGAGGTGAGCGGTGGTGTTGAGCAGGGTGGAGCAGTGGGTGTTGTATGCGGTGATTTTGGGAAGGCCTTTGACGGAGTCTTGCCTGTTTTGCCTGCTGCCCCATTGGTGAGGTGTGTGCTGCAGCGGTGGAGGAGGAGGTGGGTGTGCGGCGAAGGGGAATGGTGCTGTGGGAAGAGCTGCGGTCAGTGGTGCAGGGCATGGTGTTGGCAGGCAGTAAGTGGTGGGGTGCCTGGCGTCTGGGTGGGTGTTGGGGCCAGAGCTGTTTGCTGCGTGTGCTGCCACCGCGGGTGATGGGACGGCTGGCTCTGCGGACGGTTGCGGCGGCCAGCGCCGCAGCGGAGCGGAGCGATGAATGTGCTGGAGGGCAGGGCTGCTGCTGAGCGGGGGGACCTGGAGAGGCGGGAGAAGTAGATGGTGTGGTGGGAAGCTGCTGAAGTTGAAGAAGGGCCAGTGCAAGGTCTTGCGCGTGGGATGGCCTAAGGCGCTGTCCCCGTACAGGAGGCGTCCCAGCCTCCTGTGGACATGGAGGCGAGCACCCCGATGTCCTGCGAGCTGTTTGGAGGAGGGAGTTGGAGCAGGGGATGCCTGGCGGTGGCTTCCCCCTGGAATGATCACGCTATGATTGTGTGAGGTCCGTGGCGCCCGAGTTTTTACAAAAGGTCTTTATTTGCCTCGATTAAATAGCAGAATAAATAGAGCAAAACAATTATGAGAATAAATAGAATAATTTAAATAAATAGGTGTGTGTTTTGGCGGTGAGGGTCTGGGTAAGTTGCTGGCGTCAGTTGCTTCCCTTGGTGAGGGGTGTGGGGAGTGCAGAGGGCGAGATGTGTTGGCAGCTCTCCTTGTCGCTGGTTGTCTGTGTTTGCCATCGGTGGGTGGCTCTGTGGGAGCAGGCGTGGGTGTGGGGTGCGTGGGGCGACGTTGGTGCGCGGGGTGCTGAAGCGTGGGCGTGCTTGTTCACGGTGCCGCTGGGCTCTGCGCGGTGGTGGTGTTGGTGGTGTTGGTGGTGTTGGGATGGTGTGGGTGTTGTGGGGGGCAGGCGAGGAGGGTGCTGTGGGAGTGATGGGTGCGTGGGTCCGTGGTTGTGGTGAGGAGTGGTTGTGGCTAATCTGCCATGGTGCGGGTGAGGTGGTGGATGCGCTGGAAGCAGGTGTGAGCTTGGAGGCGGACGTTGTCCCAGGCGCAGGGGCTGTGGTGGTGGGTGCGGAGGAAGTCCTGGATGCGCCGGAAGTATCTGGTGATGCTGAGCCAGGGGTTGCGGGGCCCTTGGCTTTTGAAATGGGTGTCGTCGCCAGGGAGGCATTGCTGGAGGTGTTGGATTTGGTCGTGGAGCTGGTTGAGGAGCTGTTGGTGTGCGTGGGTGTCCCAGTGCGCGGGGATGGTTTCATTGCTGAGAGTGGTGAAGAGGTGCTGGAGGATGCGGAGGACGGCGGTGGCGGCTTGTTGTGGGGCGTGGATTGCCAGGAGGGTGTTGGGGAAGGAGAAAGGCTCGTTGTGTTGGGCGCAGGGCTGCGGCGGGCTGGGAGCCATGTCGTTGAGGAGCTGGAGGCTGTGCCAGTTGAAGGTGCTCTGTTGGGTGCGGAGGTTGGCGCAGCCGAGGGCAGTGGCGAGAGCGGGCAGGAGGAGCAGGAGCACGGGGGTGCCATGCCACAGGCAGGGGTGTCGTGTTGCAGGCGCAGGCATGGTGGTGTGTTCGGTTGCGCGGTGGTGCGGTGCAGGAGGCTTGTCAGCCTTGGTGGTGTTGGCGAGCGGTGTGCTTGAGGCTGTGCTGTGTGCCTATCTTTATTTGGTGCGGCATCTTTCCCTTTTCCGTTTTCTAGTTGCGAAGAATTTCCTGCTCTCGTTTTCAGTTTTGGTTGTTGGCTTTGGTGGCTTTTGCGGTGTTTGCGGAAGTGCGCTTGTGGGTCCGCGGTGCCTTGGAGGGCGGTGGTGGTGCTTGTGTGGTGCTGTGGTTGGTGTTTTGGGGGCCGGCGTGTTTGTGGTGTGTGGGGGAGGTCTGGCTGTTGCCTTGTTGTGTTTGCGTGGGGGATGTGAAAGTGCCCGTGGTGGAGGCCTTTGGGGCAGCTGTGCTGGTGGGGGTGTGTTGGGGTGTTTCCCTTTCGCCTTGCCGGTGTGGTGTGGTGGCTGCTTAGTGCGTTTGAATTTCCCTGCCTCCCCAGCTCTGTTTTCTTGATGTAATGTCCTCGCATTCGTTGTGTTGCTTTTGCTTTCAGGCTGCCGGTTCTTTTTGTTTTCCTGTTAGCGTGTGAGTGCTCTTCGTGCTCTGGGAGTGTTGCCGTGTGCCATATTTTGGGGGAGCGTTGGGTGGCGTGTGGTGCAGCCTGGTGCGGCGGGCAGGTTGTTGTAGAGGAGGTGGCTCAGGGCCTCGTGCAGTTGCACTTTACGTATCTGCAGAGATGGAGATTCGCACAGCCTTCCCAACTCATGTTGCGGCGCTCTTTCCCCTTTCTTGTGAAGGTGATAGTAGTTTTTTTTCTTCCTCTTGTTTTTGCCTTTCCCGTGTTCGGACTTGTGCCCTCAACTCTCATGCTGTCTGTTTTTGTGTCGGAGAAGAGTCTGGCTCAGTCGTTGGTGCGTGCTTGCGTGAGGTGTCTGAAGGGAGCAGTAAGGTCTGCCGTGGCCAGGCTTAGGGGAGACTTGTGGTTAGCAGGGACGTCAGGAGGTGTTCAGCGTGCCCTGGGGCTCGCTTGTGCTTCCGAGGGCTCTTGCTGTGTCCCCGAATGTATGTGGTGCCGTGTGTTTCCCTTCCTTGCTCTGCGGCTGCATGCGGTGTGCCGTTTTGCGTTTGTCCTTCTGCATGTCGTTGTAGGGATGGCGAGGTGGTGGAAGTGCATGGCCGTTGTGGCCCTGCCAGCGAGCAAGGAGCGCGGTGTCCTTCGGCCACGCAGTGTTTGACGTGCGGGGGGAGTGCAGAGCAGGCTTAGCTTTGGGGTTGTGCTGGCCTGGCTTAGTTGTGGGGTGGGGGAGGGAAGCAGCTAGGGCAGAGGGAGGCTTTTGGGTTAGTGGTGGCCCTGGTGTTTGGAGGGCGATGGAAGAGCTGGTGCCTGGGCAGCCCTCTTGGCGTGGTCTGCTGCTGTTGCGCTGCTCTGTGCTTGCTGGGTAGGAGAGGCCCTCGTTGTAGGCGCGGGTGGTGGTGTTTGGGGGATGTTGCCTTTTGCTTGCTGAGGACGTGCTGGGATGAAGAAAGGCAGCACTAGCGTGCTCTGTGCTGCGAGGCAGGTGCCCAGTTGGCCCCGTGGTTGCTGGTGTGTGAGCTGTGGCATGAGTGGGAGAGGCCTGGAGGGGCCCTGCTGCTTGTAGCTGTGGAGGCGCTGCTGGGTGCCCTGCTGCTGTTTTGTGTGGCCTTTGGGGCTCTTCCTGGGGGACCTGGTAGCCTCAGGGTGCCGCTGCTTGTGTAAACGCCACTGCAGGCTTTGATGGGTGCCCTGGTGGCTTCTTGGGGGCGAGCCTTGTGGGTGGTGTGGCGTGGCGGAAAGCTTTGTGTGTCGGCGAGAGGTTTGGTTGTGATGGAGGGGTGGTTTGTGGGTGTGGGGTGTAAGTGTGTGTGGGTGTGGTGCCTTGTGTCTGGGAGAGGGTTGGGAAGGGAGCGGGAGTGTGTTGGGAGGTGAGGAGAGCTTGGGGCAGGCGGTGTTGAGGTGGTGAGTTGTGGAGGCTGCGGGATGGTTGTTGGGCAAGGGCAGGAGCAGTGAAGGAGCGGAGGGAGCAGAGCCTTGCGCTGTGGCCCGTGTTGGGTGGGGTGGGCGGGGTGGGCTTGAGGCGTGAGAGCCGCGTGGCTCGGCAGGCCCCGGGTTGGTTTGTGTTGGGAACCGCGTTGCGGGACGGGCGTCACGTTGAGCATGTGGGTGCAGGCCCCCGTGAGCGTGTGGCTTCAGTGGGAGAGCCCTGGGGGCTTGGAGGGCTGCGGTGGCATGTAGGGGTGAGGGTGAAGCTGTTCGCAGCCCTCTCGCAGGCTTGTAGTAGTGGGCTGGGCACTGTTTTGCGGGGGCTGCAGTCTCGGGGTGTCGCCTTTGATGTGAAGAGCCGTGGCCCTTGGAGTGTTCCCCCGCCTGCCCCTGGAAGGGTGGTCTTTGCTCGGCCTGCCTGCTTGGTGGCCAGGTCTTGCTGTGGGGTTGTGCTCAAGGGGCTTTGGGGGCCTGTGCTCAAGGGGCTTTGGGGGCCTCTGCTCATGGCAGCACAGAGCAGGCGGAGCGGGCTGTTGGTGAGGGAGAGAGGCTTGCAGAGAGTGGGCTGCAGGAGGGAGGGTCCTTCCTGCCTGCATTTGTGGGTCTTGCCTTTTCCCACGTAGTTTATTCCTGATGACCACCTTTTATTTTTACCAAAGGTCTTTATTTCCATAGAAAGAATAAATACGAAATAAATAAATAAATAAATAAATAAAATGTGTTAATAGATAGTGAGGGGCGGGTGAGAGTCTTTAGCAGTTGGGCTTGGGACCTTTGTGTCCATCAGAGGAGGTCGCAGTGCAGAAGGGATGTCGAACGCGCTGGGTAATAACTGCTGGCCCTTCTGCGCTAGCTTCGCTGCTGTGCCTTGATGTGAGGCGCGTCTGTGCCTTGCTCTAGCTTCCTTTGCATGGAAGTTGAGGGCGTGGGGAGCGCAGGGTGGTGTGGGTGTGCGGGCTGTGCCGCAGCCTGGCTCCCGCGTGGTGGTGGTGCTGCTGGGTTCAGCGCTGTCCTGCCTGTTTCCCAGGCGTCGTGGAGCCCCGTGTGGCAGAGGGCAGAGTGGTGCTGCTGAATCCGAGTGCTGGCTGTAGATGCCTCGCGTGGCTTGGTGTCTTCTGGCTGTCATTGGGGACAGTGTTTGGAGGAGGATGGGTTTGGAGGGAGGGAGCCGAGTGGCCTGCCATTCTCCGCGTCAGCTTGTGGATGTGTTGGAAGCAAGTCTGCGCTATGAGGCGGACGTTTTCCCAGGCGCAGGGGCTGTGGTTGTGGGTGCGGAGGAATTTCTGGATGTGGTGGAAGTATCTGGTGATGTTGAGGTTGCGGGGCCCTTGGCTTTTGAAAAGCCTGCTGCCAGCTGTGAGGCATTGCTGGAGGTGTTGGATTTGATGCTGAAGCTGGTTGAGGAGCTTGGTTCTGTTGTGCCAGTGCGCGGGGGTGTTTTCTTCGCTGAGAGTGGTGAAGAGGTGGTTGAGGGTGCGGAGGATGGCGGCGGTGGCTTGTTGTGGGTCGTGGATTGCCAGGAGGGTGTCGGGGAAGGGGAGAGGCTCGTCGTGTTGGGCGCAGGATGGAGGCGAGCTGGGAGCCATGTCTTTGAGGAGCTGGAGGCTGTGCCAGTTGAAGGTGCTCTGTTGGGTGCGGAGGTTGGCGCAGCTGAGGGCAGTGGCGAGAGCGGGCAGGAGGAGCAGGAGCACGGGGGTGCCATGCCACAGGCAGGGGTGTCGTGTTGCAGGCGCAGGCATGGTGGCGTGTTTGGTGGTGCGGTGCAGGAGGCTTGTCAGCCTTGGTGGTGTTGGCGAGCGGTGTGCTTGAGGCTGTGCTGTGTGCGCGTCTTTATTTGGTGCGGCATCTTTCCCTTTTCCGTTTTCTAGTTGCGAAGAATTTCCTGCTCTCGTTTTCGGTTTTGGTTGTTGGCTTTGGTGGCTTTTGCGGTGTTTGCGGAAGTGCGCTTGTGGGTCTGCGGTGCCTTGGAGGGCGGTGGTGGTGCTTGTGTGGTGCTGTGGTTGGTGTTTTGGGGGCCGGCGTGTTTGTGGTGTGTGGGGGAGGTCTGGCTGTTGCCTTGTTGTGTTTGCATGGGGGATGTGAAAGTGCCCATGGTGGAGGCCTTTGGGGCAGCTGTGCTGGTGGGGGTGTGTTGGGGTGTTTCCCTTTCGCCTTGCCGTTGTGGTGTGGTGGCCGCTTAGTGCGTTTGAATTTCCCTGCCTCCCCAGCTCTGTTTTCTTGATGTAATGTCCTCGCATTCGTTGTGTTGCTTTTGCTTTCAGGCTGCCGGTTCTTTTTGTTTTCCTGTTAGAGTGTGAGTGCTCTTCGTGCTCTGGGAGTGTTGCCGTGTGCCATATTTTGGGGGAGCGTTGGGAGGCGTGTGGTGCAGCCTGGCGCGTTGGGCAGGTTGCGTTAGAGGAGGTGGCTCAGGGCTTCGTGCAGTTGAGCTTTGAGTGTGTGCCTGGACGAAGGTGCCATAGTTTGTGTGCTGCCCTTTAGTGTGTTTGCGTCCCGCGATGGTTGGCGTGTGTGTGTGTGTGCGCGCGTGCGTGGGTGTTTTGTGCTGCTTGGGGAAGAAATTGTGGTGTTTGCGCTCCTGCCTTTGCGTGTGGTGGTGAGCGTGTGTCCGTGCGAGCGGAGTCTGGCTCTGCCTTCTCTGCCTGCTTGCCTGCAGTGTGCATCGAGAGGCCGAGAATGGCCCTTGGCGGGGATGGTGGTATGGTTCTGTTGGGAAGAGGCGTGGGGAGGTGTGTGGTGCAGGGCAGAGGTGGAAGGAGGGTTGTTCGGAGGGGGTTGTTGGTGTGTGAGGTGTTTGTGCAGCGTGGTGTTGAGAAGGGTGAAAGCTGGAGGGGAGAGGGCATGGCGCCTGTGGGTACCACATTTGAGCGTGCAAGTGTCATTGTGGGAAGGCGTTGGTCGCCGTTTGGAGTGGTAGTGCAGAGTCGGTGCAGAGCTGCAGAGGTGTGAGCTGTGTGGGATGACGGAGAGGTGGTTGGTCAGGTTGTTGGAGAGGTGGAGCGGAGGGCAAGCGCCTGGGAAGCCCGGAGAGCGTGGGCTGGGGTGGAGGCGGGGTTGTGCTGTGTGTGCAGGGGAGTGTTGAGCGCGTGGAGGTCTGGAGCGGGACAGGTGGCGAAGCAGGCCGGAGTTTGCGGGGCGAGGCTGAGGGGAGAGATGAGGAGAGGTGGTGGTGGAGTGGGGGTGTGCTGCAGGCGTAGTGCTGAAGAGTGAGGGGCAGATGCTGCCTTGCTTTGGGAGGAGGAGAGAGCCGGGGAGTGAGAGGTGCTGGTCGTCCCGGTTGACTTGCAGCCCCCGAGGCTGGAAGTAGGTGCTGGAAGGGACAATAGGGGTGGTTGCCAGGTGTCCTGGGGGTTGCTGGGGCGCGTTGAAGAGAATCTGGTCCCGGTGGTGATGGATGAAGTGCTGTGGCGAGCTGGCGTGTTGGAGCCGCTAGTGAGGCGGAAGGAAGAGGCGTTGGCTGGTGCAAAGGGGTGGGGAAGCGCCTCGGTGTGGCGCGGGGCCACGGAGAGCTGTGTGATCTTCCAGGAGTGCCTTCTGGGAGCCCGTGAATGGTCTGTGGCGATGTGGGGCCCGTGGAGGAGTCGTGGCAGGCGGGCAGTGTGGGTGAAGATGGCGCTGTTGGCCAAGCAAGAGGGGAGAGCAGAGGTGGTGTTGGGAGGGCGAGGAGAGGCTGCTTGGGAGGGGAATGGAGAGCCTGTGTGGGCGTGTAGGGTTGGAGTCAGGCAAGGCCAAGGTGAGGTGGAGCTGGAAGGAGAAGGGTTTCTGCAGGTCGCTGGGTGATCAGTGTCAGGCTAAGGAGAGCATGGGCGCGTGTCTGCCTGGGTACGGGAAGGTTAGTGAGAAGGGCTTGGGAAGAGGCTGAGGTCCTGGGAGCCTGTTGTGTGCTGGTTGTTGTTGGTAAGGCTTGTGCTTGGGCCTCGCAAGTGTGTGGGGCTGTTTGGAGAGGCTGTGTGGGAGTGAAGGTGTGCGCACGGGTCGGGGAAGGAAGAGGCGGGGGTCCGTTAAGGCCCTTGGGTGTGCAGGAGTGCCTGTGAGCACATGGGATGCGGCCGTGGGTGTTGAAGGAGGTGTTGGACGTCTTTGGGAGGGCGCTGCGTCTCCCTGTTGCGAGGTGCTTTTGGCCATTGGAGGAGGTCGGTGCCGAGTGGCAAAAGGCAGGCGTTGGTGCCGTGCTGGCGAAGGGCGAGGGGGAGGATGGAGGGAAGCGGAGGCCGTCGAGGCTGCAGGCAGTTGCTGGGCTGTTTCTGGCGGCGGTTTGTCTGGGCGGGTATTTCTGAAGAGCTGAGTGCTGTGGAGGGAGGCAGGCTGCGTTTTGCAAGGGCAGGTGCTGCGTGCCTGGGATGCTGGGTTGGTAGAAGGAGGTGAGCGGTGGTGTTGAGCAGGGTGGAGCAGTGGGTGTTGTATGCGGTGATTTTGGGAAGGCCTTTGACGGAGTCTTGCCTGTTTTGCCTGCTGCCCCATTGGTGAGGTGTGTGCTGCAGCGGTGGAGGAGGAGGTGGGTGTGCGGCGAAGGGGAATGGTGCTGTGGGAAGAGCTGCGGTCAGTGGTGCAGGGCATGGTGTTGGCAGGCAGTAAGTGGTGGGGTGCCTGGCGTCTGGGTGGGTGTTGGGGCCAGAGCTGTTTGCTGCGTGTGCTGCCACCGCGGGTGATGGGACGGCTGGCTCTGCGGACGGTTGCGGCGGCCAGCGCCGCAGCAGAACGGAGCGATGAATGTGCTGGAGGGCAGGGCTGCTGCTGAGCGGGGGGACCTGGAGAGGCGGGAGAAGTAGATGGTGTGGTGGGAAGCTGCTGAAGTTGAAGAAGGGCCAGGGCAAGGTCTTGCGCGTGGGATGGCCTAAGCCGCTGTCCCCGTACAGGAGGCATCCCAGCCTCCTGTGGACATGGAGGCGAGCACCCCGATGTCCTGCGAGCTGTTTGGAGGAGGGAGTTGGAGCAGGGGACGCCTGGCGGTGGCTTCCCCCTGGAATGATCACGCTATGATTGTGTGAGGTCCGTGGCGCCCGAGTTTTTACAAAAGGTCTTTATTTGCCTCGAATAAATAGCAGAATAAATAGAGCAAAACAATTATGAGAATAAATAGAATAATTTAAATAAATAGGTGTGTGTTTTGGCGGTGAGGGTCTGGGTAAGTTGCTGGTGTCAGTTGCTTCCCTTGGTGAGGGGTGTGGGGAGTGCAGAGGGTGAGATGTGTTGGCAGCTCTCCTTGTCGCTGGTTGTCTGTGTTTGCCATCGGTGGGTGGCTCTGTGGGAGCAGGCGTGGGTGTGGGGTGCGTGGGGCGACGTTGGTGCGCGGGGTGCTGAAGCGTGGGCGTGCTTGTTCACGGTGCCGCTGGGCTCTGCGCGGTGGTGGTGTTGGTGGTGTTGGTGGTGTTGGTGGTGTTGGTGGTGTTGGTGGTGTTGGTGGTGTTGGTGGTGTTGGTGGTGTTGGTGGTGTTGGTGGTGTTGGGATGGTGTGGGTGTTGTGGGGGGCAGGCGAGGAGGGTGCTGTGGGAGTGATGGGTGCGGGGTGCGTGGGTCCGTGGTTGTGGCTAATCTGCCATGGTGCGGGTGAGGTGGTGGATGCGCTGGAAGCAGGTGTGAGCTTGGAGGCGGACGTTGTCCCAGGCGCAGGGGCTGTGGTGGTGGGTGCGGAGGAAGTCCTGGATGCGCCGGAAGTATCTGGTGATGCTGAGCCAGGGGTTGCGGGGCCCTTGGCTTTTGAAATGGGTGTCGTCGCCAGGGAGGCATTGCTGGAGGTGTTGGATTTGGTCGTGGAGCTGGTTGAGGAGCTGTTGGTGTGCGTGGGTGTCCCAGTGCGCGGGGATGGTTTCATTGCTGAGAGTGGTGAAGAGGTGCTGGAGGATGCGGAGGACGGCGGTGGCGGCTTGTTGTGGGGCGTGGATTGCCAGGAGGGTGTTGGGGAAGGAGAAAGGCTCGTTGTGTTGGGCGCAGGGCTGCGGCGGGCTGGGAGCCATGTCGTTGAGGAGCTGGAGGCTGTGCCAGTTGAAGGTGCTCTGTTGGGTGCGGAGGTTGGCGCAGCCGAGGGCAGTGGCGAGAGCGGGCAGGAGGAGCAGGAGCACGGGGGTGCCATGCCACAGGCAGGGGTGTCGTGTTGCAGGCGCAGGCATGGTGGCGTGTTTGGTGGTGCGGTGCAGGAGGCTTGTCAGCCTTGGTGGTGTTGGCGAGCGGTGTGCTTGAGGCTGTGCTGTGTGCGCGTCTTTATTTGGTGCGGCATCTTTCCCTTTTCCGTTTTCTAGTTGCGAAGAATTTCCTGCTCTCGTTTTCAGTTTTGGTTGTTGGCTTTGGTGGCTTTTGCGGTGTTTGCGGAAGTGTGCTTGTGGGTCCGCGGTGCCTTGGAGGGCGGTGGTGGTGCTTGTGTGGTGCTGTGGTTGGTGTTTTGGGGGCCGGCGTGTTTGTGGTGTGTGGGGGAGGTCTGGCTGTTGCCTTGTTGTGTTTGCGTGGGGGATGTGAAAGTGCCCGTGGTGGAGGCCTTTGGGGCAGCTGTGCTGGTGGGGGTGTGTTGGGGTGTTTCCCTTTCGCCTTGCCGGTGTGGTGTGGTGGCCGCTTAGTGCGTTTGAATTTCCCTGCCTCCCCAGCTCTGTTTTCTTGATGTAATGTCCTCGCATTCGTTGTGTTGCTTTTGCTTTCAGGCTGCCGGTTCTTTTTGTTTTCCTGTTAGCGTGTGAGTGCTCTTCGTGCTCTGGGAGTGTTGCCGTGTGCCGTATTTTGGGGGAGCGTTGGGAGGCGTGTGGTGCAGCCTGGTGCGGCGGGCAGGTTGTTGTAGAGGAGGTGGCTCAGGGCCTCGTGCAGTTGCACTTTACGTATCTGCAGAGATGGAGATTCGCACAGCCTTCCCAACTCATGTTGCGGCGCTCTTTCCCCTTTCTTGTGAAGGTGATAGTAGTTTTTTTTCTTCCTCTTGTTTTTGCCTTTCCCGTGTTCGGACTTGTGCCCTCAACTCTCATGCTGTCTGTTTTTGTGTCGGAGAAGAGTCTGGCTCAGTCGTTGGTGCGTGCTTGCGTGAGGTGTCTGAAGGGAGCAGTAAGGTCTGCCGTGGCCAGGCTTAGGGGAGACTTGTGGTTAGCAGGGACGTCAGGAGGTGTTCAGCGTGCCCTGGGGCTCGCTTGTGCTTCCGAGGGCTCTTGCTGTGTCCCCGAATGTATGTGGTGCCGTGTGTTTCCCTTCCTTGCTCTGCGGCTGCATGCGGTGTGCCGTTTTGCGTTTGTCCTTCTGCATGTCGTTGTAGGGATGGCGAGGTGGTGGAAGTGCATGGCCGTTGTGGCCCTGCCAGCGAGCAAGGAGCGCGGTGTCCTTCGGCCACGCAGTGTTTGACGTGCGGGGGGAGTGCAGAGCAGGCTTAGCTTTGGGGTTGTGCTGGCCTGGCTTAGTTGTGGGGTGGGGGAGGGAAGCAGCTAGGGCAGAGGGAGGCTTTTGGGTTAGTGGTGGCCCTGGTGTTTGGAGGGCGATGGAAGAGCTGGTGCCTGGGCAGCCCTCTTGGCGTGGTCTGCTGCTGTTGCGCTGCTCTGTGCTTGCTGGGTAGGAGAGGCCCTCGTTGTAGGCGCGGGTGGTGGTGTTTGGGGGATGTTGCCTTTTGCTTGCTGAGGACGTGCTGGGATGAAGAAAGGCAGCACTAGCGTGCTCTGTGCTGCGAGGCAGGTGCCCAGTTGGCCCCGTGGTTGCTGGTGTGTGAGCTGTGGCGTGAGTGGGAGAGGCCTGGAGGGGCCCTGCTGCTTGTAGCTGTGGAGGCGCTGCTGGGTGCCCTGCTGCTGTTTTGTGTGGCCTTTGGGGCTCTTCCTGGGGGACCTGGTAGCCTCAGGGTGCCGCTGCTTGTGTAAACGCCACTGCAGGCTTTGATGGGTGCCCTGGTGGCTTCTTGGGGGCGAGCCTTGTGGGTGGTGTGGCGTGGCGGAAAGCTTTGTGTGTCGGCGAGAGGTTTGGTTGTGATGGAGGGGTGGTTTGTGGGTGTGGGGTGTAAGTGTGTGTGGGTGTGGTGCCTTGTGTCTGGGAGAGGGTTGGGAAGGGAGCGGGAGTGTGTTGGGAGGTGAGGAGAGCTTGGGGCAGGCGGTGTTGAGGTGGTGAGTTGTGGAGGCTGCGGGATGGTTGTTGGGCAAGGGCAGGAGCAGTGAAGGAGCGGAGGGAGCAGAGCCTTGCGCTGTGGCCCGTGTTGGGTGGGGTGGGCGGGGTGGGCTTGAGGCGTGAGAGCCGCGTGGCTCGGCAGGCCCCGGGTTGGTTTGTGTTGGGAACCGCGTTGCGGGACAGGCGTGACGTTGAGCATGTGGGTGCAGGCCCCCGTGAGCGTGTGGCTTCAGTGGGAGAGCCCTGGGGGCTTGGAGGGCTGCGGTGGCATGTAGGGGTGAGGGTGAAGCTGTTCGCAGCCCTCTCGCAGGCTTGTAGTAGTGGGCTGGGCACTGTTTTGCGGGGGCTGCGGTCTCGGGGTGTCGCCTTTGATGTGAAGAGCCGTGGCCCTTGGAGTGTTCCCCCGCCTGCCCCTGGAAGGGTGGTCTTTGCTCGGCCTGCCTGCTTGGTGGCCAGGTCTTGCTGTGGGGTTGTGCTCAAGGGGCTTTGGGGGCCTGTGCTCAAGGGGCTTTGGGGGCCTCTGCTCATGGCAGCACAGAGCAGGCGGAGCGGGCTGTTGGTGAGGGAGAGAGGCTTGCAGAGAGTGGGCTGCAGGAGGGAGGGTCCTTCCTGCCTGCATTTGTGGGTCTTGCCTTTTCCCACGTAGTTTATTCCTGATGACCACCTTTTATTTTTACCAAAGGTCTTTATTTCCATAGAAAGAATAAATACGAAATAAATAAATAAATAAATAAATAAAATGTGTTAATAGATAGTGAGGGGCGGGTGAGAGTCTTTAGCAGTTGGGCTTGGGACCTTTGTGTCCATCAGAGGAGGTCGCAGTGCAGAAGGGATGTCGAACGCGCTGGGTAATAACTGCTGGCCCTTCTGCGCTAGCTTCGCTGCTGTGCCTTGATGTGAGGCGCGTCTGTGCCTTGCTCTAGCTTCCTTTGCATGGAAGTTGAGGGCGTGGGGAGCGCAGGGTGGTGTGGGTGTGCGGGCTGTGCCGCAGCCTGGCTCCCGCGTGGTGGTGGTGCTGCTGGGTTCAGCGCTGTCCTGCCTGTTTCCCAGGCGTCGTGGAGCCCCGTGTGGCAGAGGGCAGAGTGGTGCCGCTGAATCCGAGTGCTGGCTGTAGATGCCTCGCGTGGCTTGGTGTCTTCTGGCTGTCATTGGGGACAGTGTTTGGAGGAGGATGGGTTTGGAGGGAGGGAGCCGAGTGGCCTGCCATTCTCCGCGTCAGCTTGTGGATGTGTTGGAAGCAAGTCTGCGCTATGAGGCGGACGTTTTCCCAGGCGCAGGGGCTGTGGTTGTGGGTGCGGAGGAATTTCTGGATGTGGTGGAAGTATCTGGTGATGTTGAGGTTGCGGGGCCCTTGGCTTTTGAAATGCCTGCTGCCAGCTGTGAGGCATTGCTGGAGGTGGTGGATTTGATGCTGAAGCTGGTTGAGAAGCTTGGTTCTGTTGTGCCAGTGCGCGGGGGTGTTTTCTTCGCTGAGAGTGGTGAAGAGGTGGTTGAGGGTGCAGAGGATGGCGGCGGTGGCTTGTTGTGGGTTGTGGATTGCCAGGAGGGTGTCGGGGAAGGGGAGAGGCTTGTCGTGTTGGGCGCAGGATGGAGGCGAGCTGGGAGCCATGTCGTTGAGGAGCTGGAGGCTGTGCCAGTTGAAGGTGCTCTGTTGGGTGCGGAGGTTGGCGCAGCCGAGGGCAGTGGCGAGAGCGGGCAGGAGGAGCAGGAGCACGGGGGTGCCATGCCACAGGCAGGGGTGTCGTGTTGCAGGCGCAGGCATGGTGGCGTGTTTGGTGGTGCGGTGCAGGAGGCTTGTCAGCCTTGGTGGTGTTGGCGAGCGGTGTGCTTGAGGCTGTGCTGTGTGCGCGTCTTTATTTGGTGCGGCATCTTTCCCTTTTCCGTTTTCTAGTTGTGAGGAATTTCCTGCTCTCGTTTTCAGTTTTGGTTGTTGGCTTTGGTGGCTTTTGCGGTGTTTGCGGAAGTGCGCTTGTGGGTCCGCGGTGCCTTGGAGGGCGGTGGTGGTGCTTGTGTGGTGCTGTGGTTGGTGTTTTGGGGGCCGGCGTGTTTGTGGTGTGTGGGGGAGGTCTGGCTGTTGCCTTGTTGTGTTTGCATGGGGGATGTGAAAGTGCCCATGGTGGAGGCCTTTGGGGCAGCTGTGCTGGTGGGGGTGTGTTGGGGTGTTTCCCTTTCGCCTTGCCGTTGTGGTGTGGTGGCCGCTTAGTGCGTTTGAATTTCCCTGCCTCCCCAGCTCTGTTTTCTTGATGTAATGTCCTCGCATTCGTTGTGTTGCTTTTGCTTTCAGGCTGCTGGTTCTTTTTGTTTTCCTGTTAGCGTGTGAGTGCTCTTCGTGCTCTGGGAGTGTTGCCGTGTGCCATATTTTGGAGGAGCGTTGGGAGGCGTGTGGTGCAGCCTGGTGCGGCGGGCAGGTTGTTGTAGAGGAGGTGGCTCAGGGCCTCGTGCAGTTGCACTTTACGTATCTGCAGAGATGGAGATTCGCACAGCCTTCCCAACTCATGTTGCGGCGCTCTTTCCCCTTTCTTGTGAAGGTGATAGTAGTTTTTTTTCTTCCTCTTGTTTTTGCCTTTCCCGTGTTCGGACTTGTGCCCTCAACTCTCATGCTGTCTGTTTTTGTGTCGGAGAAGAGTCTGGCTCAGTCGTTGGTGCGTGCTTGCGTGAGGTGTCTGAAGGGAGCAGTAAGGTCTGCCATGGCCAGGCTTAGGGGAGACTTGTGGTTAGCAGGGACGTCAGGAGGTGTTCAGCGTGCCCTGGGGCTCGCTTGTGCTTCCGAGGGCTCTTGCTGTGTCCCCGAATGTATGTGGTGCCGTGTGTTTCCCTTCCTTGCTCTGCGGCTGCATGCGGTGTGCCGTTTTGCGTTTGTCCTTCTGCATGTCGTTGTAGGGATGGCGAGGTGGTGGAAGTGCATGGCCGTTGTGGCCCTGCCAGCGAGCAAGGAGCGCGGTGTCCTTCGACCACGCAGTGTTTGACGTGCGGGGGGAGTGCAGAGCAGGCTTAGCTTTGGGGTTGTGCTGGCCTGGCTTAGTTGTGGGGTGGGGGAGGGAAGCAGCTAGGGCAGAGGGAGGCTTTTGGGTTAGTGGTGGCCCTGGTGTTTGGAGGGCGATGGAAGAGCTGGTGCCTGGGCAGCCCTCTTGGTGTGGTCTGCTGCTGTTGCGCTGCTCTGTGCTTGCTGGGTAGGAGAGGCCCTCGTTGTAGGCGCGGGTGGTGGTGTTTGGGGGATGTTGCCTTTTGCTTGCTGAGGACGTGCTGGGATGAAGAAAGGCAGCACTAGCGTGCTCTGTGCTGCGAGGCAGGTGCCCAGTTGGCCCCGTGGTTGCTGGTGTGTGAGCTGTGGCGTGAGTGGGAGAGGCCTGGAGGGGCCCTGCTGCTTGTAGCTGTGGAGGCGCTGCTGGGTGCCCTGCTGCTGTTTTGTGTGGCCTTTGGGGCTCTTCCTGGGGGACCTGGTAGCCTCAGGGTGCCGCTGCTTGTGTAAACGCCACTGCAGGCTTTGATGGGTGCCCTGGTGGCTTCTTGGGGGCGAGCCTTGTGGGTGGTGTGGCGTGGCGGAAAGCTTTGTGTGTCGGCGAGAGGTTTGGTTGTGATGGAGGGGTGGTTTGTGGGTGTGGGGTGTAAGTGTGTGTGGGTGTGGTGCCTTGTGTCTGGGAGAGGGTTGGGAAGGGAGCGGGAGTGTGTTGGGAGGTGAGGAGAGCTTGGGGCAGGCAGTGTTGAGGTGGTGAGTTGTGGAGGCTGCGGGATGGTTGTTGGGCAAGGGCAGGAGCAGTGAAGGAGCGGAGGGAGCAGAGCCTTGCGCTGTGGCCCGTGTTGGGTGGGGTGGGCGGGGTGGGCTTGAGGCGTGAGAGCCGCGTGGCTCGGCAGGCCCCGGGTTGGTTTGTGTTGGGAACCGCGTTGCGGGACAGGCGTGACGTTGAGCATGTGGGTGCAGGCCCCCGTGAGCGTGTGGCTTCAGTGGGAGAGCCCTGGGGGCTTGGAGGGCTGCGGTGGCATGTAGGGGTGAGGGTGAAGCTGTTCGCAGCCCTCTCGCAGGCTTGTAGTAGTGGGCTGGGCACTGTTTTGCGGGGGCTGCGGTCTCGGGGTGTCGCCTTTGATGTGAAGAGCCGTGGCCCTTGGAGTGTTCCCCCGCCTGCCCCTGGAAGGGTGGTCTTTGCTCGGCCTGCCTGCTTGGTGGCCAGGTCTTGCTGTGGGGTTGTGCTCAAGGGGCTTTGGGGGCCTGTGCTCAAGGGGCTTTGGGGGCCTCTGCTCATGGCAGCACAGAGCAGGCGGAGCGGGCTGTTGGTGAGGGAGAGAGGCTTGCAGAGAGTGGGCTGCAGGAGGGAGGGTCCTTCCTGCCTGCATTTGTGGGTCTTGCCTTTTCCCACGTAGTTTATTCCTGATGACCACCTTTTATTTTTACCAAAGGTCTTTATTTCCATAGAAAGAATAAATACAAAATAAATAAATAAATAAATAAATAAAATGTGTTAATAGATAGTGAGGGGCGGGTGAGAGTCTTTAGCAGTTGGGCTTGGGACCTTTGTGTCCATCAGAGGAGGTCGCAGTGCAGAAGGGATGTCGAACGCGCTGGGTAATAACTGCTGGCCCTTCTGCGCTAGCTTCGCTGCTGTGCCTTGATGTGAGGCGCGTCTGTGCCTTGCTCTAGCTTCCTTTGCATGGAAGTTGAGGGCGTGGGGAGCGCAGGGTGGTGTGGGTGTGCGGGCTGTGCCGCAGCCTGGCTCCCGCGTGGTGGTGGTGCTGCTGGGTTCAGCGCTGTCCTGCCTGTTTCCCAGGCGTCGTGGAGCCCCGTGTGGCAGAGGGCAGAGTGGTGCCGCTGAATCCGAGTGCTGGCTGTAGATGCCTCGCGTGGCTTGGTGTCTTCTGGCTGTCATTGGGGACAGTGTTTGGAGGAGGATGGGTTTGGAGGGAGGGAGCCGAGTGGCCTGCCATTCTCCGCGTCAGCTTGTGGATGTGTTGGAAGCAAGTCTGCGCTATGAGGCGGACGTTTTCCCAGGCGCAGGGGCTGTGGTTGTGGGTGCGGAGGAATTTCTGGATGTGGTGGAAGTATCTGGTGATGTTGAGGTTGCGGGGCCCTTGGCTTTTGAAATGCCTGCTGCCAGCTGTGAGGCATTGCTGGAGGTGGTGGATTTGATGCTGAAGCTGGTTGAGAAGCTTGGTTCTGTTGTGCCAGTGCGCGGGGGTGTTTTCTTCGCTGAGAGTGGTGAAGAGGTGGTTGAGGGTGCGGAGGATGGCGGCGGTGGCTTGTTGTGGGTCGTGGATTGCCAGGAGGGTGTTGGGGAAGGGGAGAGGCTCGTCGTGTTGGGCGCAGGATGGAGGCGAGCTGGGAGCCATGTCGTTGAGGAGCTGGAGGCTGTGCCAGTTGAAGATGCGCTGTTGGGTGCGGAGGTTGGCGCAGCCGAGGGCAGTGGCGAGAGCGGGCAGGAGGAGCAGGAGCACGGGGGTGCCATGCCACAGGCAGGGGTATCGTGTTACAGGCACAGGCATGGTGGTATGTTCAGTGGTCCCGTGCAGGAGGCTTGTCAGCCTTGGTGGTGTTGGCGAGCGGTGTGCTTGAGGCTGTGCTGTGTGCCCGGCTTTATTTGTGTGGCATGTTTCCCTTCATCATTTGCTAGATGCAGAGAATTTCCCTGTTTCCATTTTCATTTTTGTTTTCTGTTTGTTTTTTTTTTTATTAATATTATGGTTACTGTAGCACTTGATGTGTGTCTGTGAGGTGTCGATGCTACAGGGGCGGGAGGGCCTGGTCTTTTCCCGGTGCTGTGGTTTGGGTGCTGGGAGAAGACCCTCTTGGGAAGCCTGGCTGTTGCGGTCTCGTGTTTCTGTGGGGGATGTCAAATGCCTGTAGGAGAGGCTTTGGGACAGCTGTGTTTGGGATGTCTTTAGGCATTTTCCTTTCTGCTCTATTGTAAGCAGTCTTACCTGTTCCTCTTCCTCTTTCCCCCCCCCCCCCCCAGATTTCTTGCCTGCCAAAATCCATTTTTCTTATTTAATGCTCTGATGATGTCTGTATTTGTGAGGTAATGCATGCTTTAGTGTTTTATTTACTTTTTATCGCCCTCTTTTGTGGCTTGCAAACAGTTTCTTTTCTCTATAGCACCTTTAGCTTTTCTTGTATAGCACAGGTTTTCCTTTTCAGAATATCTTGCAAACTGGTGGGGGGTGTTTTCTCCGTTATTTTTCGTCAGTGTGTGAAATTTCTAATAAATGACTAAAGGTTGTGAAGGATTTTTCATGAAATAGCTTTACGATTTATTGTACTTCTGTTTTCATGGTGTGTTTTCTTGTTTTCGAAGCTCGGCTATATTAGGTGTATAGGAGGAATGATCTGGTGGGAACATTTTTGTTTGATTGTCAAAATTGCTTGTTGTCGTCCGACTATCCTTTACATCTCGAAAGTGAAAGTGCTTGTAGTCCAAAGTGAAAGTGATCCTCTCTGCAGCCATGAGAGGCAGCAGAGCTGTTGTCACAGCGCGGATACGGTTTTCCCCTGGCTTCTCAGGTTTTCTTTTTTAATTGGACTCGATTTCTTCATGCTTATTGGTTCTGTGAATTCCGTTTGTGTTAGTTAGATGGTTCCTCTCTGCTGTCATTGATGTGCAGTAGAGTTCTTAGAGACATCTGCAGGGCTCCAGCCTTAGTTGGTGTGTTACCTTCTGAGCTAGTTGATGAAGCTTAAATATGTTACGTTCTTTTTTAAGTCCTTTATAGAATTTTGCTGTCTCAGCTTTTGAGTCTATTTTTGACGTTTCGGGTTTGATTTTAGTCAGGTTCCTCCGCGTGCCTTCTGTGGGGCCGAGAAGTGTCTATATTGTTTCAAGAACAAAGTGTTTATTCTGATGCTTTCTGACGAGCAGGCTTGAAGTTTTGAGATAACTGGCATGCACTCGGATTTTCTCATGATGTGTGTGTGGTCGAGAGTAGGGGTAGGGGGTACTGATGAAGCAAATACTGCTCCCTCTCACCGAGGAGCGGGGGGAATATTTGGATTTCTTAGACCCTGTTCTCACGCGGAGTTGGTTAAAATTTGTTGACCTTTTATACGAAAACCAAACTAGTGTGTCACTTCCCATTCATATCCAGCAGGTGCTGTTCAGATCTCTTCTCCAAATTTGCTTTTGTGATTTTTTTCCTCAGAAGGAGAAGAGAGCGCTACTTTGTTCTGATAAGACTTTTGATAGAGAACTTGGTTGTGTTTTGTGAAAAGTGATCCATCCTGGAGTTGATAAGATGCTGCTGTGAAGGGTGGTTAGAAGGGCCTGCTGCTGAGCCCCTGAGCCCACCCTGGAGCACCCGCGACCCAGGGGTTTCCCTGTTCCAGGCTGATGGATGCAGCTGCTGCTCTCCTGGTTGCAAGTTCAGCCGGGAGCAAGGCCAAGTGTGTCCCCCAGGGACATACATGGACACGGCCAGCTGCACAGGTGGCCAAAGACACGATGCTGGGCACCATGACCTGTGCCTTAGCTTCTACCACTGGCAACGAGACCCTCGCTTTGCACGCTCTGGCCCCCAGCAGCTGGACCCCACACACAGGGCTTTCTGGCCCCAGTCCTGTGGTGACACTGGGGACCTCCTTCACCCCCACTGCTGCCACTGCAGGCATGGGGCTGCCAGCACCTGGGGTTTACTCCAGGTGCTGTCCCCAAACTCTCACTTGGGTCTCTCTGGGTGCTGTCCCCTGGACCTGATGGCACTCGAGCACAGGGTAGGGAGTGAGATTGCATGGAAAGATGGATAAGAATGAGTTTTATTAAAAAACAAAAACGCTTAAAAAGGTGGGACAGACAACGGTGACCAGACCCAGAGCTTGGTCAGACAAGCGTGCTGACTGGCAGCTACCTACATGCACCCAGCCACTTTCATACCCTCTCCCCTGTATTACCTCCTCCTTGTTCTTCTCCCATCTTCTTCTCCCAAATATCTCTTATTAAGTTTTGCATAATCCCACAGGCCCCCATGAACAACCCCAAATCCTCCTGTCTGTCGTCTTATCAGGTACAAAGTCCAGCTCTCCAAAGCTCTCCCTGTACTTCAGCTAACGGCCTGTCGATCAGTGGCCAGAGACTTTTGCTCCTTGTTGCTGTTTGTTACCCCTTGTCCGTCAGGTCTGTGCCACTGCCTGTGGTGTTAAGCACTTCCCTCTTGATTTATGATCCCTTTTGCACTGAAAGGTCTTGATCAGATAACCTTAATGAAGCAGGTGCTCTCATGTGTACAGCCAGGTCATGGAGTTGCCAGGTGAGATAGATGGGTGGGAAAGGACGATGAAAAGTGACCTTGTGTCAGGCTACAGAAAATATCTGGAATACTAAAGCTGTGCCAGGTTATTTCCTGCTTGGTAAGGGAGGATTATGTGTGGGAAGCAAGGCAGTGACATGTAGGAATACCAGTGAGGTGGAAGGTGCTGTTAACTTGGAGAGAAAAGCATTTGAAGTGGCAGGGAATTTGCAGAAGTGTGTGTGGAGAACAGTATTTTTCCAGCATTGGAAAATGTGTGGAAATGGGTATATTGGTTGTTAAAGCATTAACTCCTGATGGATTAGAAATGGTGAGGGGTAAGTGATGAATGTTAGGAGGAAAAAAGCTTAGGAGGGTACCAGCTATGCACCTGGGCTGTTTTTTTGATGCAGGTGAGAGCTTTTCCATATACTCAGAGAGGGAAGCACAAATTTTTTTTCCCTTTTTCCCTTTTTCCCTTCCTGTTTCTGCTTCCGTCTTTCCTTGCTTCCGTCTTTCCTTGCTTCCGTCTTTCCTTGCTTCCGTCTTTCCTTGCTTCCGTCTTTCCTTGCTTCCGTCTTTCCTTGCTTCCGTCTTTCCTTGCTTCCGTCTTTCCTTGCTTTTTCTCCTCTTCCTCTCCTTCTCCAAATTGAAGACAAAATGCTGGCTTGTTTTTCCTGGCATGTCATGTCATGGCAGAGCCTAGGCTTTCTAGGGCAAGGAACTGTCTATTTCCATAGAGTGCCTAGAACAGTGATCTAAGGGCTCCCGTAACATAATGAATTTTCGGTCATCTGCTGGTAACTCTTTTCTGTAGTTTCCTTTATTCAAGTTTGTACTGTTTCTCTAGCTCATATTTTTACATTTTGAAAACAGAGCCTGTTACAAGACTAAAACCTTTAGACTAATCTACATTTCATTTATGGTTCTGGCCTGAACTCAAGTCTCACCCAGCAAACCTGATCATCTGCTGCTGTTCTAGGCACAAGTCTCACTGGAAGATGACAGCTCAAAGCTGAGGGTTGGAAAAGAAAGCTTTTAGTTGTTGCCTTTGAGCTGAGGTGGATTCTTGGCCAGACGCATGTCTCCTCTATGCATTCTAGCTGAAGCCACTCTCGCTTTTCAGCTGTGCAGGTGAAGGCATATTCACAGCCATGGAGACCACGAGGTGTTGAGAAGCTGCTCAGTTGACAGTGGCCACCTCTTGGTCTAAGCTTGTGTGCAGAATCGGATTTGT
Organism: Dromaius novaehollandiae; assembly: GCF_036370855.1. NCBI lineage: Eukaryota > Metazoa > Chordata > Aves > Casuariiformes > Dromaiidae > Dromaius > Dromaius novaehollandiae. The sequence continues at coordinate 61,540,788 of NC_088130.1, forward strand.
TCTTGCTTGTCAGGCTCTAAACATCCTTTCTCCCACATGGGTCAGCAGATTAAAGCAGAAGCTTGGTCCTGGGTCATAAATTTACTGTTAAATGATGACATATTTGTAGTTGATGTTAGAAGTGTCCCTAAAGTAGTGGGAGTGTGTTGGGGGTTTTTTTTTTCTTTTTTTTTTTTTTTGGATTTGGTGATCCAGCTCTACCCTAAGCAATAAGGTCAGCTTCTGCCCAGGCCTCCTGTATTTCTTGCTTTTTAAATTGTTTACGCATATGACTGTTATCATTTTGACTATTAATGGATTATGTTGTCTCTCTCTAAGGATTACTATGGAATTACATTCCCTGCTCCTGCAACCTTAACAGGCAGAGATGGGAGCCTTGCCAACAACCCATACTCAGGTGAGTGCCGTTTTGAGAAGAGGATGATAACTTAGATGTAGGTCATCATGCTGCTACTGAAAGAACAATCATTTTTCCCTTCTATGAGCAGTTTAACCCACCAATCCAAACTAGTCAAACAGAACTGAACATTTGTCTTTCAATACCAACATTTATTTTTCTCTATAGTTTAGTCAGTAATTGTACGTGACTCCTTCGGGGATAAAGTTGGATAATCTTTGAGAACAAGTGCAAAATTATTAAAAATGTTAATGACAGTATCATCTAGTGCCTTTCCCAAGCATGTACAGATTATTCCATAGCTTTTTTTTTTTTTTTTTTTTGGGGGGGGGGGGGGTTAGAAATTCAACTAGCTTTCTAGCTTTCTTTCCCTTTTTGCGCCTAGAATAGACCGTTTCAGGCCTTGAGCAGCAGCTCCCCTTACTTTGTTGTTGCTATTTTAGCACTTCTGTATTTCCATCAGGAGCTGAGTCTAACAGGCTCTCCCCACTGCCTCCCTGAGTCTGATGGACTTTATTTCCAAAAGCATGTGTGGTCTAAGAACCCCTTCCTCATCTCAGCCCATGTTCTTCAATCATCAGCCTGCACAGATTACATTAATTCCATCCAGGATTTTCAGGTTGTGGTTTTCTCCTGCTGGTATCTGATTACAACTTAAAGTTGTAGCTATAGGTGTTATTGTTCCTATAATGCAGCTATTAAAATTTGTCATACTTATTGGCAGCTAACAAAAGGAATACTGGGTAGGAATGAGACAGATGTGATACATGTCACCTCCCTAAAAAGAGTGAATATACTACTTTGTAGGCTGCCAAAAAAAGCAAGTGTGTTGGAGTTTTCTGCTTGGTTACTCACCTCTCTTAGGAGGCTGCTTTTGGGTTAATAACCAAATTTCCCTTCCTACTTCTTCAATAAGGTGGCCCACGATGCAAGCCTTGCTTTCCTGGCCTCCAGCTACTGTCTCCAGACCTTTGGTGGTGTGAGGAATCGGACATCTAATTACTCATGCTTGACAAATAAACAGACATTGACAAAAATATGCCCGTCGTTGCCTGTAAATCCTAACTTGCTCTCGGCCCATGAAGCTTAACTAATCGGGTTAACCTTTAGGAGAGCCATGCTTTAACCCAGCAACCATTTTTTTCTTTGGCTATTTACCATGCTTATGCTTTTAGCATGTTTTATTGCAATGGTCTAACAGTGATGGATCTCCTCAGCCTGTGAGAGAGAGGTAAGTATTGTTACCTCCACTTTATCAATGGATTAACCATGGCCCAGAGTTCTCTCCGAAGAGCAAGCAATGTCCCTTGTGGCTGTCAGGAATAGAGACCAGGAGAGCTCTTCCCATGAAAATCTGTAGCCTTTGAAGTATAGGACACAATCTCTTTTGTAGTTGTTTACTTGTATTCAGAGGATCCTCTTGGAGTGGCTTTTATAGCTTTTCTGATCAGTTATTTCTTTTGCAGGTGATGTAACGAAATTTGGTCGTGGGGATTCTGCCTCCCCTGCTCCTGCTACCACGCTAGCCCAGCCGCAGCAGAACCAGACGCAGACTCACCATACAACTCAGCAGCCCTTCCTCAACCCTACCCTGCCCCCAGGGTACAGCTATACTGGGCTACCTTATTATGCTGGTGTGCCAGGCGTACCCAGTGCATTCCAGTATGGGCCAACCATGTTTGTAAGTATGACAGCCGAAACCATAATCCTCTCGTTATGCCTCTCTGGTTTTGCTCTGTCCAGCCCTGACCACCTAAATCTTCCCCATTCTGCAAGGGATTTCCAACGAAGTTGTTGTGCAAGCCTGAGAGAATAATCACAGTGCCTTACCCAAGAAAAGAGGAAATTTAAAAGGCCAGAATTTGTGGACTCCTACACAGGCTGCTGTATGTAACAGACAGCTACAGCTCATTGATTCATAGTGTTCCTGAAACCCCGTGGCAGCCTTTGGAGGGTCAAAGGGAGTCCAAAAGCTGAGTCAGTTTGTTGAAAGCACCTAGGAAATCCTTTACAGGAAGGAGGAGACCCCTCTAAGCCATAGAACAGCACTGGGAGTCTCTGGAGGACGAAGGTTATTTAGGAAGAGGTGATGCTCAAGGCAGAAGGGTAGGTAAGTCTATTTTAGGGCCTTGCAGGATTGTGTTTCATGAAACTGCCTCAGGCAAGACCTTCCGGTTGCAGTTTTGTTTGATTCTGGATGGTGAGCACTGTGGTTGATCCTTTTTTTGGTTTGTGGGTAAGAACTTGCTGCTTACTGTTGATTTTATACATGTATAAAAGAAATGCACAGCCTGTTCTGAGACGCGGTTGTGATGAAAGCAAAGGCTGCGTGGTGCAGAACAGGGGCAGCTCTAGCAGGAAGCCTGCGGCTTGCACAAAGCCGCTGCAGGAAGTTTCGGCCAGAAGGGAGAGTGCCACCTCCTACATGCCATGGTAGATCTGGAGCTGCTTCAGTTTTTACATTTCCCCTGTGAGGTGCCTTCCCCACTAGATGGCAGAGGGAGCTTGCTTTCCGTGTGCCACTTCCCAGCTAAGAACGCCTTTTGTTCCCCTCCTTTGTCCAGGTACCTCCAGCGTCCGCTAAGCAGCATGGAGTCAATCTGAACACTGCTTCGACTCCTTTCCAGCAAGCGAGTGGCTACGGACAGCATGGTTATGGAGCAGGTATGCCTCTCTCCGTGCTGTTCACTGGAGCGTCTGCAGAGCCGCTTGCACACTGTGACACGTTGTCTTGTACACACCGGCAGGCTATGATGACTTAACGCAGGGAACGGCAGCTGGAGATTACAGCAAAGGAGGCTACAGTGGGTCATCTCAAGCACAAAACAAATCTGCTGGCACTGGACCTGGGAAAGGTAACACATGAGACTTGAGGGTATTCTGAGAGGGATTTAGTAGGGCAAACTCCCAGCGTTGCCAGTGCTGTGCAGTCAACACAGCAGCCAGCTCTAAACAGGATCAAAATCCAAGCTGTTTCTCCATCTCCCGTATACAAAATGCTTTTTTAATGTCCCAGATGTTCCTGCCAAATCTAATGGCTGAACTTCGCATAATGATTTGTGTGGCTGACGTGCAGCTTTGTTCACAATTACATATGGGAGAAACGGTGAACTGTTTCCTCTGCCAGAGTTTGGGTTTGGTGAATAATAGTGGTCCTGCAGCAGTGCCATGTCACTGAACCCTGGGCAGTTGGATACTGCTGCTGAAATGGTCCTCTGCCAAACGATGACTGGATTTTGAGTTTATTATTGGGCACCTGAGTTAGCTGAGTGTTGGGAGTGAGCAGGGCAGTTCACACATCTCTAAGCTGTTGTTTCAGCTGCTGTCTGTATACTCCATAACTCATTGCATTGTTTCATGCCTGGAAATGTTTTATTTGTAACTGTAAAGGCTGAAGAATTTATACAGCGTATATGAAAGCTTTATTCTGCACATGCTGGTTAGACCTGAGAAACGTATAGTGAACTGCTTAGCACTAACTAGTTCATCCCTGGGCTTAAGCAAATACCAAGCGTTTGCAGTGTATTTGAAACACCAACTGCACTGGACAGTACTTAAGTTTTCAACCAGGAGTTGCTCAAACTGTGGCCTGCAAAGGGGAGCAATCTTCTAGGAAAGGTACAATCTTAGAGCTGTACAGACCCACCAAATCCAGTCCTGTGATTCATTTGCCAAAGGAATCACTGCTTTTATTCTGATCTAAGTGAAATGATTAGAGCTGGTTTTTATAAAACCAGGAGGGAGTGACCAGCTTGAGAGTTGCCTTGCTGGTAGGTGACAGTTTCTGAGCGTATTGCGGCACCAGCTGATCCAGGTGGAAGCCCGCCTAAATCTGTGGTATAATTTAATTCTCTAGGGGTGGAAGAGCATTGCAGCCCTCACCCTTCTGCATGATGTGAAAGTACAGGAGCACAAAAGTGTGGCAGATGCCGAGTCTCATTGCTCAATGCACTACTGGAAAGGTCTTGAATGCTGTAATAGAGCCAAATGTGTTTCTAATCCTAGGGGAAAGCTGGCTTTTCTTGAGCTAAATGAGTATTCTGTGCAGCCAGCTGCTGCCCAGTGAAGTGCATTTGAATCCAAGCTGTAATCTGTGTGTAGTGGACATGGATGACTTATCCCAGTGGGCTGGTTCCTGCTTCGCATTGGAGTGAGGAATTGAGCCCTTTTCTCTGTTCCTGTGTGGGGTGCTGTAGGTTTGAGAGCACGGAAAACCCAGCAGTTGCAGCCCAGTAGAGCATGTGGTGCAGTGGCCAAGGATGAAGGTGCATCCACCAAGGCCTCCAGAGGTGCCAAGAGCAAAGCGAGCACAGGGTTCGAGTTGGGTGGCGTTTGGCTTTCTCATTGTCAGTGGCTTTTTGTTTTCCAGGTGTTTCTGTGACCTCAAGTAACACAGGTGTGCCTGATATCAGTGGCTCAGTCTATAACAAGACTCAGGTGAGGAATGCTGGACCCTCCTCCCCCTGGCCTGAGGCCAGGCCGATGGTTCCCTGCTCACCGGCAACTCAGCAAGACTTCCCCTATGGCAGATAGAGGCAATTCCCAGGCCTGTTCATCCTGCGGGCAGCAGGCTTTGGTGTTTTTTAACACTTGCTCCATTTGGTTTTAGGGAGAAGTCTTGCCCTCCATCCTACCACTGTTTCCATATCAACTCATGATGGAAGCTGCCAGCGTAGACACAGAGCTTTCTGTGTTATCGCCCCATGTGTGCTGTGTCCTGGATGCGAATCACTTGTGATGGCATGAGCCTTTTTAGTCAGAATAGCCCCTGGAACAGCTGAGTTCAGAGGCCCTTTGTTTTACTCCAGAGAGACCAAGTAGTAATGCCCACCGCTGATATCTGTGGGTCTATGTGATGGGTACCAAAACCAGCCTGCTCCACCTGTGGCTGTGTGACAGTCTTGTGGTTACTGACTGTGCATGTAGTTTCCCAGAGAATGCAGAGAGTGCTTCCTCTTTGCACCTTTTGTTGTGGGAATCGAGCCCCGCGTGGAATCTGGCTGTGATCCATGCCTGTGGATAGGATACCACCTCTCCGATACACTGCTTAGCACCAGGCGTGGAGCTTTGGCCAGTGGGAACAAAGTTCTTGCTGGAATTTGTTCTTGTTGGGCAGCCGTGACTAGGTCGAGTGACTCCAGCCTGAGCCCCCACAATGTGCAAAGGACTGATTCCAGGCAACTATATCCTCCCATGACCCACTAAGTAAAAAGGTCAGGAAAAAAAGGAACACAGTAGCCATGGAAATGAAGTAAAAGAATTGAGAGGGGAAAAAAAAAAGGTTGCAGGCATTAGAGCAGCAGTAAGGGTGAGAACAGGAGCTGAAACTAATCTGCTAAAGTGCTCACAGGTATTTGATCCGACTTGGCTTGCTCACAGGGTTGATGAAAGGTTCAAGTGATCTGTGTTCAGGCCACTCTTGTTCTTGTTTGGTCACTGTGGGGCTGCTAACGCAAGTCTCTAATGACCTCCCTGTTGCCTCCCGTGCAGACGTTTGACAAGCAGGGATTCCACGCTGGCACACCGCCTCCTTTCAGCCTGCCATCTGCTCTTGGATCTACTGGGCCCTTGAACCCTGGTGCTGCCCCAGGTTATGCTCCAGCCCCTTTTCTCCATATCCTGCCTGCACATCAGCAGCCTCATTCCCAGATGCTGCATCACCATCTTCAGCAAGATGGGCAGGTGAGTCGGCACTTTCTGCCCTTACAAGGTGCCTGAATGCGGATTGCTCCTACCCATCTCCAAGCCTGCTTTTTTTGGCTTTGCTCATTGGAAAAGTGCCTCGGTAATGATTGCAGACTACATGCTGTTCACCAGCTGGGTGTACATGGGAGGGGTGAGCCCTGCTGTGAGGAGGCTGTTCTGACTTAGGGGTGCAGAATGGAGATGGGCAGTGTGGCGTGAAGCTGAGGAGGCCACTGCCATTCCCTGGCCAGGGCAGGGAGAGCAGCGATTCGAACACTTGCACTGTAATTCTGGGAAAAAAGCAAACATCACCTTGCAAATTGCATGTCAGCTCCTGTTTCTGATTTGGTTTCACTAACCACTGCATTTCCCTTCCTCCCTATAAATGTTCCCTGTAAAGCACAGTGTTCTGCTTTAGAGCCCAGAAATAGGAAATGACTTCTCTCTCTGAACGTTTGACATCTTTGGCTGGTGTGTTGTCTTCATTCACCTTGAGAAAGCTCTTTGCCAGTCCTGCATCCTGCTGTTCTCCTTGCTTGTGTTCCTGTGCCTCTGACATTTTACAGTACAGGCTGTTACACAGAGAAATGGTCTTCTGAAACTGAAAGAGAGGAAGCTCTCTTCTTTTTGGAAACAGCATGGTTACCACCCAAGCCTCTCTCATCTCCACAGCATTACCACTCTGGAAGTTGGCTATTGCCCTCTGCAGTGAAGGTGGTGGCAAAATCCCTCTAGGAATTTCTAGCCCAGAATAGGGGCTCTGCAGCAGTTGTTGGCTCTCTGCAGGCTCCTGTGGGCCCTTCCTCTCACCAGCCCTTCACACCTTCTTCCCTGTGCTTGGGGCATGGCTGCCTCCTTTTCCATGACTGACTGGAGCTTGTCCCAGATAGCAGGGGCGGGATGATGCTTCCCTGTTGTCCCGTGTGGTGTCTTTTTGGCCGTTTGTCTTGGCCTGTGAGACCTGGAGTTGTTGAGAAAAAGCAGAAATCGCCCCATGGAGCTTAGGTGTCTTTGAAGGTGTCAGGACTGCTTCAGAGTCACCGGTGGAGGCAGATCTTCTGCTGGTGACGTACTGAACGCAGCATGTTCCTGGAAGCACTGATATTACGGGTCCCGCGACGTGGTGGCAGCCGATATGAATGTTTACATCCTCTTTTATTTCTAGGGTGGATCTGGTCAGCGCAATCAACCCAGCACCATGCAGCAAAAGTCTCAGGCTACCAAAACCGCCTATGGCACTTCTCCATACTGGACAAACTAAATCCGAAACCGGGGAGGGGGGAGAGAATGAAAGGAAAGGAGGAGGAAAAAAGAAAAAAAAAAAAAAAAAAGCCGAAGCCCATTCCTGGAACTATTAGGAGAAGAAGTAACTGCTCAGCCAAACGTCTGTGCGGGGAGAACTGCAGCCAGCCAGCCATCCTCTGTGTGACTCGCCCGCTTCCTCTTTGAGTTGCTGTTGTATGTAATATATTTATGTATGTATTTGTAAATGTAATAGAGCCTAAATGTGGTTTTCTGCATCTTGCAGCCTGTTTTATTTTCTTTGTAGGGAAACTAATTATTCATTTCCCATCTGCACCGGGGCATCTTTCCTTGTTTTTTAAGCTCTATGGGCTTTATAACTCTGTCAAAGACAAACTGCGCCATTTTTACTGGAGTTGGAGCCCATTTATTTAATGCATTTCTAAATTCAGGCAAAATACGAAGGCCTGGCCCCCAAAAAGAAGAATCAAGATGTGTCCTGTTGATTTGATTTCTGCCTCCATCCCCCAGTATAGCTGTTACTCTCAAAAAAAAAAAAAGAAAAAAAAGAAAAAAAGTGTTTTGTGGGCCTTCCCCTTTCTTTTGTCTCCCCCCTCCCTCCTGCTGTGGAGGATGAACTCATGGGCAGTTTGGTCACTGTGGCCCTGAGCTGCAGCCTCACCTTTTTATTTTTCAGTTTTTAAATAAAAAGACAGGGTTTTTTGTTTGTTTGTTTTTCTAGCAGGAGGCTTTGGATGGCTCAGTGTGTCCTGGAACCTCCTTTGCATCATTAGAGGCAAAAACTATGTAGCGGTTTCTTAAATAAAAGTATAAGCTGTGTCTTGTACCTCTTTTTGCCCTGAGCCACCCTGCCCAGGATAGCCAGAGCTACTGGATGGAAACTTCACCTATCCCTCCCCACTTTTTTAAAACAAGACTATGGAGGCGTCTCCTGGTCCTTCTTGTCCTGCACCAGTGCGGTGAATGTTTTAGGAGTTTCATTTCTTTTTAGCCCTTACTCCACCTAATAAAGATCTGAGCGTATCACTGGTGTTTGTCTGCATTTTCAAAGGCTCCAGGAGCAGGTCTGCTTTTCCAGCCTGTCCCCTTTCCTGCTCCTGGAAGGAAAGCAGTAAAGCTCAGCTGCTCCCTCCTGGGAGGGTGAAAGCAGGGGACATGGAACAAAGTGACAAAGGTGAGTGTGCTTCGGTGCCCAGAGCTCGGTGGCTGGGTGCTGTTCAGCATCTCCCCCAGCACGGCTGTGTGTGGAGGGGACAGGTCCTGCCATGCTGGGGGGGGGAAACCACCTGATGCCTGCTGTAAGCAGCAGGTACCTGACACTTTGCCTCTGTCACTCTAGTCTGTCCTAGCCAGGATCTGCAAGCACCAAGAGGCAGGTCAGGAGTGAGGACACCTGAGGGAGGGCTTCTGCCCCAGGCTCTTGCTGCTGAGGCTGTAGCTGTTCATCACAGCAGAGGACATTGGCAAAAACTGAAGCTGTATTTGGCCAAGCAGAGCACAGGTGAGGAGCTACTCAGATCACAGCCCAGCCCTGACCTTGCAGGCAGGCCTGGAGCAGCTGGGGAAGCCTCTTTAGCACTGACCTTATGACACTGTCCTGGCCTGGCAGCTCTGAGCCTGCAGGGCTTATACCAATGACAGCTCGTTTACCTGCAATCAGAGCTGCTGTCCTACAGGAGGAGCTTTCATAACTAACTGCCCTTGTTGAAGGGGTATGCTTTGAAGAAAAACTAAAAACCCCATAAAAGCCCTCTTTGCTTTTAGATTCTTATTTATAAAAGTAGCACTTTTATCCCACAGGAGAGGTAGGCCAATCTTTGCACATGCCCTCAGTGTCATGTCAGACCATGGCAGTGCCCTGATGAGCTTTCTTGCTGGCCTTCTACAAGTATTGCTACAGAGCAGGAAACCCCTGCTCCCTGCAGCATAGCGGGAGAGTTGTTCTTAGCAGGGCATGAACAGCTACAGCTTTGCTAAATCCCAGCCTCAGGAGGGGTGGGTGCTTTGAGGTGTATGTGCCAGGCAGGAAGACAGTGTCCCTCCTCCACTATGGAGAGGAGCAGCTGTAACAAGTAGTAGCACAGGTTGCAGTAAGCCAAGCTCAGGCATGGCCATGAGGGTTAGATGCCCTGTAGCCCTTAACATAGCAAGTCACAACACATGCAAGTGAGTGGCAACTGCAAGGAATGCCTGGCTCCCTGGCAGGGGCAGGGACTGCACAGCTCCAGTGCTTTCTTAGGGGCCCCAGCTGCAAAATCTGCCCCCAGCATTACCTGTGAAAGGGCACTGCTTGAAGCACTGCACATGTACAGGACACCCAAGCCTGAAAGCAGCTGCTCCAGCTGGAGGACAGGGGCAGTGCTGAATGCTGTAGCCTTCCACAACACACACCAAAGCAAGTGCCACTCAAAGACTGCTGTGGGCTGCACCTTATGTTCCCAAAGGGACTGGGGGCTGCTACAGCAGCTACCTCCAGGCAGCAGCACTTGTGCTTCAAGCAGAAAGTGATTTCACCCCCACCACTGGAGTTGAGCATGAAGTGTTACAGACCCCCCCCCTCCCCAACACACACACACACACACACACTCTGCTCCCTTCCACTACAGGCCAAACTAACCAGGCTGTTTTCTATTTTCCAGTCTCCTTACTCTGTTTGCTACAGCAGGTTTCTTTTACAGCAGTTGCCTCTCTGCACCTGCTGTTCCTGGAGGCAGAGCATGCTTTCACGTTAGCACCAATGCTTCAGAGCTGCACTCAGCAACATAAAAAAAGAGATGAATGCTTGCTCTGACAGTGCTAACCAGAGAGCAGACTAATTTAAACACTGTGCAGGTTGTGCTATATCCTGTCTTTACCACTACACTTCATGCTCAATGAAGAAAAAGAAAAACACTGCTGGCCCAAGGTAAGTATCTGGCCACCAGAGTACTGCAGGCAGTTACAAGAAACTCTTACTTAATTCTGAGGAAACAGAGACTTTAACCTCTCTGGTATTGAGAGGCCTCGAAGACTTTTTCTCGGAAATGCAGTAGCCTTCCATACAGCACTGCTGTCAAGCATGACTGCTCAGGCAGCAAACAAGTTTAACACAGCAGTAGCTGCATCATTATGCCAAGTGCATCGAGTACAGTTTCTATACAATAGGCCTTGTTCCTGCTGCAGTTGGGCTAAAATTAGCATTCGCTCACTGCAGAAAAACCCTCCTCAAATATCCAGCTTGCAGGGAACAGCAGGGTAGCAGGAGGTGGATTTCCTTGTAGCACTGAAAAAGAAGCTGTGTCCCAGATTCATCCTACAGCAGACTTCTATACAAGCTCAGAGACCTCCTCTGCCAGGCCTCCAGCACTGCCCGGCTTGGTCCTTAGGGGCTCTTTCCCTTACAGAAAGGCACCTACAGCAGCTTGTCTAACACTACACTGCGCTCGTGGCCTGCTCTGCCCTGTCCAACAACAAAGCACAGTCCTCAGCTCAGCTGCAGCTTGGCCCCAAGTCCTGCTTCCGGTCAACACGATCATCATGAAACATTAGGGAGATCAAACCTCTCAAATGCGTAGTTCCCCCACCCCCAACTTCTTAAGGCTTGGGAAGCCCATATGGCACAGCAAAGACCTCATGGCATTTTGCAAAGGTGCTTCTCTAAGGCAGTTTGTTCTTTATTCTAGTGGAGAACAAGGCAGCTTAGAAAACCAGCTTTATTTTTTTCCCCATAATCTTTTATATATCTATATATGCATGATACTGGAGATGCTCTGAAAGATCAATATGCAGAACTTGCTTCTAAATAGCAGTTATTCAAAGCTTTAAATAACCCATGCAAATAAAACAGCTCAGTTAACAGGGAAGTAACAATACAGGGCTATTTTAATTTCACATTTTTATTAGTAGACAGATGTGCAGAAAAGACAAAATATAACTACTGAAGGGGAAGACAACACAAAAAAATGCATCAGTTAATTCTTTCTGGTAAATTATACTGAAGGGGAAAAAAAAAACAAAAACAAAAAACATCTGGGATTTCAGCTAAGAAAACTACTAAGAAATCTAGTGTACCCTGCTGGTTTCAGAATGGTTGAAAACTGCATTTGAATGGGGGTGTAGTTGCAAATGTAAACGCTAATCTTGGTTGAGAAAGGGGATAAGAAAACCAGAATACACAGACCAGGTAAACATTTTTCCTCAAATCTCTTAAATATTAAGCTTCAAAAAATTCATACTTCAGTTTGTTTCTCAAAAAAAAGGAAACCAGCAAGTCAACAAGCAATGATGCTGCAAGGGACAGTGGGGAAGAGAAATTAGTCTGGTTAATGTAGGAGCTCTCAAAATAGGGGATGGGTATGCTTTTTTTTTTTCCTTTTTGCCTTAAAAAAAAAGAAAAGAAAAAAAAAAAAGAAAAGAAAGAAAAGGGTAACAGAAGAGTCATGATAATGCATCTTACAACACCAAGCTTGGAAATACAAGTCACTGGAGAGTATACAGTGAAGACGGTCAAAAGTACAAGGTAAATTCTGAAAGATGCAGTATCCTCATTTCAAACCAAGTCATCAGCACAGTCAGTGTTGCAATACTCTGCTCATTCCCTCCCCTCCACCCCCCCCCCCCCAACCGCAAAAAGCTGTAGATTGGTCTCCCTGCAAGACGCAAGCTGCCCAAGAGGCAGGAGTTACTGTCCTAAGACCAGCCCTGCAGCAACGAGTCCCAGGGACAGGCCTGGGTCTTGCCCTCCGATCGCATCCCCTACATCCCTGCTTGCTGAAGCTGGCACTCCCGATGTGGGGCTGGATTGGAGCCGCTGGCCTCGCAGGGCCCTCGCTGGCCCCACACAGGAGTTGCTAGATACACATGAGCCCCAGCTGCTGGCTCTGAAAAAGTGCTAGAGACCAAGTCACTCCTTCCTGGACAGATAAGGAGGACAAGCAAAGCCACACATGCCAGACAGTTCAGGAGCGGTCCAGCTATCTCCAAAAGTAACATGCAAGCAGGAGCACAGACCCCCTCAGGGAGCACTAAGGGACAAGACACCAGCACTTCAGCTGCCTTTATGCCACATGGTACAGCAGGATGTATTTTACAGGCATGCTGTGGGGTTAAGAAGGAGCAGGCCCCGCCCCCCCCCCCCCCACAAGGCAGCCACAGCACTTCAGCCAGCAACTGTTTCTGCTGCAGCAAGTCCCAGCCCCAGTAACATTGCAAACATCTGCCTCACTTCAGCAAATGGATCTGAACATTACAAAACGCGCTGCCCCCCCGGGGTCTGCTGTCCCCTCCTTACCCTGAGGGCAGGGCTTGCACACTCACAACTTGCTCACCGCCCCAGGGACATGTCTGCAGGCCAACAGACAGAACCACCACGCCGAGAGCAACCAGGAGACCCCATCACGCAAAGTTTGCTCCCACCAAAGCACCACTTCAGGGACCACAGCTGGTGACGTACCATTGAAAACCCTGAGATAAGGAGGGAGGCGTAAGCAAATGCTTGAGCCAGCAGTTCTTTCCAGGGTCACTTGCTCTGTACCTGTGGGAGTGGAGGGGCTCACCCAAGCAGGGACAGCACACAGGCTCTCACTCATTCAGTGAGGAGTTCCTGGAAGTGCCGGGGCTCAGCGCACAAAGGCAGGACTGGCTGCTGAACAAGGTATCATCCTAAAGGTGAATTCAGGCCCCTGCACTGCAGCCAAATGAACACATTGCAAAGGGTTTAGGGTGCTGAGGGACTGGGTAATCAGGTTCTGCAGAAAAGAGCATGCAGGATCCCCATTCCCTGAGAGGGAAGGGGGACTAAGATTTGCTAAGAGCTCCCAGGGACATGCAGGAGGCCAAGCTCAGTGCACTGGCTGAAGCACACTGCTAAATAGCCTGTCAACCCCTACCACTGGCCTCTTCCAGCCTTCGATCTCCATACCCCTTTTCGCCTGTGGGGGTGCAGGACCGCCTTGCCCAGCACCCCAGCCTGCACGCAGCAGGAGCACCCAGCACACACCTCACTGCCCCATGCCACCAACACGGCCGCAGTCTGACCAAAGCGCCTGCAATAGGGAGAGCAGCCTGGCCCTGGCTCTGGGGCAGGCACTGTTGAAAAGAGCTTCAACTCCTGCCTGCCTCCCAGAGCCCACAGGCAGCACAGCCAGAGCAGGACTGCGTTTGCCACCTCATGACCTACGTGCACAACAGAAAAGGCTCAGGAGAGCACTGGATTTGAGCTGCAGGAAGCAAGGGCTGCTAGCGAGCACCAGGGCAGGAGGCTAGAGCCCCTATCAGCCTCTCCCACTTCCAAAGACAAGGTCAGAATGAACACTGGCCAAAACAGCCTACTGTTGCCCCTGGGCCCCTGGGGAGGCCCACGTGGCCGCAGGAAGCACATCTGTCTCCACCCTTCGGAGGGGGGCAGCTGGCAGCGGATATCAGCAGCACTATAAAACTGAACAGGACTTTTTCCAACCCCAACCTAGTCTGAAGAAAAAAAATAAATAGCAACCCAGGGCTCAGTTGTACAGACGTGAAGTGTTAAGTGTTTATTTTAGGGTTCATATCACAAGTCTTTTTCAGAGACAAAGCTGATTGTGCCCTCTGAGGCTCCCAGGGCCAGCTATTTCCTAACTTGAGCAGGCTGAAAAGGAATACTGTACCTTTCAGTAACATCCCATCAAGCTCAACACACAGTAGCTTTACACTCTCCGCCCCACACCTTAAAAAGGAAAAGCCACCACCACAAGGCTAAACGAATGTACACACGCTATTATTGTAAATGGAGCAGCTAAACCTTGGCAATTTGCTTTGTGTGGATTTTTTTCTTCCCAGTAAATGCAGCACTTGAGCTCCCAAAAACCCAGCTTCCAATGGGTTTGTTCCAGCTTTAAATACATTAAACATCTCAATGCAAGACTGTATTTAATTCAAAAATCTAAACGCGAGCAAACCTGTTTCGCTGTGAGCGTTTCGTAGAGAAGTGAAAAGGGGAGTTTCTTTTTTAAAAAGAAATCATAATACAGTGATGAAAGGGTTAAGAATGCAAGAATTCAGACATTCTGTGGAGGGTCTCTAAGAGGTCCATAAAAAAGGAGCAAACAGATCCATACAACAGGAGACAGCAGGAGACAAAAGTTTGTTGATCCCCCCCCCACACTTTTTTGCTGGACTGCTGCTAGGTTACCGCTGCTCCCTTCTGGCCTGAGTCGGCAGGGCAGTACAGGGGCATAGAGGGAGCAGGTCACGACTCCTCGTTGCCAGAATCGTCGTCATCGTAACAGTCGGCATCTTCCTCCTCCTCGTCTTCGTCGTCAATGTCGTCATCATACAAGTCGTCGTAAAGCAAATCTGAACTGTTGTCATTGGAAGGCACTTTAGTTTTGATGCAGTACTCTGCCAGCGTAGTGGGGACCTTCACGCCATCCTTCTCTGCCTCAGCTTTAGTAGCCAAAACCTGTTTCCTGTGGGAAGGAGGACAGAGCAACATGACCCTGCACTCGCAGCGATCCCTTGACACCGCCAACCAAACACTCCCAGCAGCTCAGAGTCAGGACAGTTACTTCAACCACTGCTAATGCTTGGCTGAAGCATCACAAACGGTACTATAAACAGATTAAGTCCCCATAGCCCTGGGTTTGGGAGTACTCCCAGTTTGTTTGCAGCATGCACACACTCTCTACAACACAGGAAATCACTTATTCTGCAGGGATCTGTATTAGAGACCTGCCAGAGCTTGGAGCGAGTTTTGTTACATTAGCTGCCTCGCCATAGCGGGGATGTTCAGGCGTTTCTCAAGATGAGTTATCTGAGGCAGCTTTGGAGATGCTATACACAGCCGCCTCCACCACTGACTACCCCAGTATGCTCAGAACTGAGCTTTCCACAAGCATTTGGCACCTCTGCTCCCCCTGAAGAGCACGCAGCTACACCCCAGGACACAGCTGTAACCCAGTGTTGTTTGGGGACTGGCAGGATACAAGAGTTTCCTGTTGCTTCAGGACGGAGGCTCTGGCTGGTGCCTCCAGGCAGCGCCTGGGTTATGAACTGTTGCTCACATGTGCTCGTTTCCCAGCAGTGAAGGAGCAGATGGCAACCCGTCCCCTCACCCCCCTCCTGCCTGCTCTTCAGGAACAGTCTGCGATACTCTGGTTATGCAATAAATCCAGCTCCCCTGAAGCCAACGCAGCTTGAGGGACTAAGATAATCTCCCAATGAGGCTCCTTGCACAGCTCAGGCCAGTGACTGACAACCCTGCTTAGCTCCAGCAACAGGTATTCTGCATGCCCAACAGCTGTGCCAATGCAGATATGGTCTTTTGCGAGGCAAGTGTGACAGAAGTCACACTGCAGTAAGGGCCGCTCATTTGTGGTCCCACAGCCACACCGGCTGAAGTTTATGCTGCCTTCCAACAGCACCTGATAAGCCATCAACTTCTGAGCAAAGGCCAGTCAAGACTGAGCAGTGCTTTGAGCTAATCAAACCCAGCCTCACAATGCTTGCCAAATCCTGCTGATGTCCCTTCAATTTGAAGGGACAAGATTATAATTCATGAGTGCATTAAGCACAGAATTAGTGGGATGCAGTCAGTTTGAATCACATCCCAAGCAATGCAGGCAGCGCTCAAAGGCAAGCAGCAACTTCGACTGGGATTTACTAGCAGCCAGTAAACTTTGCAGAGCATCATGCCAGATTAGTCTGAAGAAAAGACCAATTCGAAGACAGATCAGCCTTGTCCTTCTGTTCTAGAAGTCTGCACCAATTCTGTACTGAAAAACCTACTGGGACCAGAAACCAGGACTTGGAATAAGATTGCAAAATCTAATTTCCAAAGAAGCAAGCACAGTGAGAATTTGGTTTCAGCAAATTCAGCAAGTTTCAGTAGCCTGTTTTGCAGGACTCAAAGCAGGGGACTGGTAGCATCATACATGGCAAAACTTACCTAATGATTTCAGCATACTCCTTGTCTTTTCCTTTACTGTCCCTCCATTTCCTGAACATGACTGATGCATCCACATTGGCAGGAGAGAATGTGTTGGGCTCATTAAGCAAAGAGATTACACTCAGTAAGATAGTCCTGGAAAAGGTAACCACAATAGCAGAGTCAGAGCTAAGCATTCATGGATTTTGGGCACCAATGAATCCTTTAGGTGATACATCAGAAACTGGTTTAAGGCCAAAACTTAAGCTAAGGAAAACTGAAGCAATAGCTGAAATGAGAGCAGACATTTATACTGATGGCCAGGCACTGAAGTTCACAGGGAAGGTGACATGATACAAATTGTCGAGGATCTAATTTTACTACAGACGGAACAGCAATGCACTTCAGAGCACACCAGCAAGCTCTTTCCTCCTGGATGAGCTAGAAGATGTGCTGTCACAGCACCTCTGCATATCTGACTGAAAGACACTTTCGGTTTGGAAGTGCTTTTGCACAGATTAAGAACCACAGTTCAGAAGGACATTCAGCTGCCATGCCCAAGTGTTCCCACCCAGACCAAACTGCAGTGGCCATTCCTTTGCTCTCTGACCCCAAAGCTCCAATTCTAGCCAGCTAGAAGAGAGGAGAGAAGGGAAAATAAGCAGGTGGAAAGGGGACACAAAGCCAAGTGTGCTCTTGCACCTGGTCCATCACTTCCATCCATGTGTTTGGGATAAGGGTGGCAGGCAGAGCTCAGTGAGTCCAGAATCCAACTTGTCCATGCTGCCTGTGGTTGGTAGAGGGTTGAGAACATGCTTGGTGAGCCTGCTCCCTATGACTCTCAGCTTCCCAGCAGAAAGCCAGGGCATTTGCCCACCCCAGCATAGCAAGAGGGACTAAGACCTCAGGCCCTCAAATCAGGCTGCACTGCCTTCTCTATCTGATTGCATGTCAGGAGGCTGGTGCTGCGGCTAGGTATCAGCTCTCCTCAGACCTTGGCCTGTGCACTTCTCAGTACACTGCAGTGACATGTGAACAAGGCAATGGGAAGACAATACAAATGTTTTTCAATATCCAGGCAAACCACCAAGGGCCCAGCAGGACTTGGCTGCTGGGACTCAGCTGCTGGGACTCAGCAAAACCAGCATGAGCCAGTCACATAACCCCTGGCAGACAGACAACTTTCCTAGATTTCTAGCAACAGCATGGAGCTAGCTGTGCTCCTCTGCAAGTGTTTACTGAGGGCAAACAACACTTACCTTACCCAGAACCTTTTCCTGCTTTTCCTACAGCCCTCTACATTTCAGAGCTTCTGCCCTTTGGTGCTCACATACTGCCATGAGAGGCACAAACACAAAACTCAAGAGCAGGCCACGTTTGGCAGCTCTGCACACCCAGTCACTTGGCTGTAGCCACCATGACAATAGCTTCATATCCTGAGGGTGTCCCACTGGCAAAAGCTTTAGAAGTTAAATGGAAGGAAAGAACACAGACAAATAATAGGTCTTGAAATACAGCAGTACATAGAAACTGCCCTGCAGAACTTGATTAAAGGAGACTACAGTCTCAACTGTACTTACAGTGATTTAGAGAGCACATACTGCTCCACATGCATAAGTACATCTAACATCTGGGATATAATTCCAGGAAACGCTTGGTCACTTGGATGGTTAGTTTCTTGAAAAGTTTTGAAAATAAATGCTTATGTCCAGACTGTTCAGCACAGCTATCAGGACAGTCTTGTAGAGTCTATTTTCTGAATGTTGTAATTCGGTAGGAAGGGAGAGTGATAGCTCTCGGGAAAGCCGATCAGACTGGAATGATGTGCAGAAGATAGATTCTCTTTCACTTCATCCATCTCAAGGATTTTTTTTTTAAAAGCATCTGATCCTTAGCAAACATGCTATAAGCCAGCACATTAGCTCCAGTAGTATTACAGCAGTTTCACTATAGAGCAGGGACAGCCTAGGGAAGGCCCAGGGCCGGAGTTAATATCAAGGTTTATCATCTACTCTACCATGCTTCCAGCAGCAGAGTGAGGACAAGCCTATTTCCACTCTGGTGCCTCAGACTTCAAAAATCAATGCAAAGCCACTTAGATATGTCACCAAGGTCACTGGCTGTCAGAGGTGAGGCTCTCTGCACTGTTCATTCATGGAACTGATTTGACACATTAATCAGGACTGTTGACACCCCAAGAACTGGACACCTCACTGATTTAAACCCTGCTTTTGTGAGTGGGTAGATAAGGTACTCCAGCATAGGAAGGATCCCAGTATATGGGATCCGACAGGCCCAAAACTACAGAAGGGCTTGACTGAAAACATCTTCATCACTGAACACTAACTGCTCTGACTGGACACAAACTGACCTTCGCAATATTCTTGGGGATCTGTTTCTCACTCAGGCTAGATACATGCAAGTCGTCTGGATGAAGAGTAGGGATTTCAAACCTCCCTTCTGTCTTCTCACCATCTCTCCCCATTCCTGGGAGCAGTTACCCTGTCAGCTGTACCCTATCAACAACCATCATGCCATTTTGCTTTAAATATTTACAGTGCTGCTGTCTTCATCAGAACTAGTCACTCTAGATCCCTTCATCATCAGTGAAGAGAAACCAGCAGGTTCAAGGAATCAGACCTGTTCAGTGCCCATTTCTCTCCATGTGATGCCCTTCTGTTGATACAAGCTCAGTTGGATCGACTTCATTTAAATCAAAACAGACATTCAGGTAGACTGAAGTTTAGGGGCTCCCAACCAATGCAGCCTGTTATACCTTGTCGAAAAGAATTTTCTTCTAGCTTTAATCCGCATTGTGGCTTTTCACAGCCATCTCTGGACGTAGGTGTAGATTTGGCCTAGCACATTCTTACTCTCCAAAGTGAGGGGACTTGGCTTGGACTGCACTGACAGTGACATTTGATCTGGGCAGCGCTCTGCAATCAATTCAATGCACTAAGTCAGCCAGAAAGCCAACAAAAATGGGCATCCTCAGGAAGCAAAATGATAGCAAGTCTGGGAGCATCACTTGGCTCCATGAAGTGTCAGTGTACCAACAACATCTTCAGTACTGTGCTCAGTTCTGGCCTGTGCACCTTCAAGAACATAGTGAAACCAATGAAGATAGAGAAGGGCATATAGAGAAGGGCATCTAAAACTATCAAAGAGCTCCCTTTCCTAAGCCCTGCCACCATTTTCTCAGCTTTATGGGACTTGGGACACAGAAGAGGGAAGACAAAATGCTCTCTGCTGCACAGATCACAGCTGTATGCCTTGACATCTTCCTGGTTGTTAGTGATATTTACTTATTCCCAACTTCTCTTTACAAAAGAAGAAATGAGTATGCTCAATACCTTTAGCAGTAGAAAAGCAGTTGATCTCAAAGTTGAAGACTGGTTCCCCCTCCCCAACACCTATACCATGATAGCCTATAGTAAACTGTCAACTAATAGCCAGCAGGGATTACAAAATTCAGCAGCTGAAGAGAACTCCTCAGTTATGCATGCAGCTCATAACAGATGACTGTGCTCCCCTCATGTCTTGCAGTCCTCCACCTCCTATCTGATAAGCTCTGGAGCCTCATGAAGCCAGACAGGACCCCAGCAGGAAACATTTCTGTATTGCACTTAGCCCAAAGGATGTTGCTGGCAGTGAGCTAACAGTTAAGTACATGCTTTATCTGTGCCTGGTGCTATAACTGAGGAATGTTTTTTCCCCCCAAAATGTCACTCTTAAGCCTAAACATTCTATGAGAGTAAGTGCCAAAGAACACACTGAAGTAAGGAGAAGCAGAAATAGGAAAATTAGCAAGATGAGAAACTTCAAGCCTTCAGGGTTCTATACAATGAACTACTTAGCGTTTACGTGATCTAAACGATCTATATCCTAAGCTGCTTCGTAACCGTGAATGCAAGCTTGCCAGGTAGTCCTAACTACTGGAGCAGATTATTCTGTCAAATGTAACAAAACCAGTTTAATAGCCATGTGAGCAGTGGGACAGGTGAAACACAACTCAGCAATATAAAGTTTGAAATTGCATTTATGTGGGTTTTTTGGGTTTTATTTTTATTTTTTTAAACCTGGACTAGAACTTTTCAGAGGCTGCTTCATACTCCCTTGTACTTGAGACAGATGGATTGAAAAGTGATGACCTTTAACTTTTAATGCAAGACTTCTTACTCTTCAGAAGTTCATGCAACCAAGACACATCATTTCTTGAGCCTTTTTAACCTTGAAGTTGTACACTCCAGGAGGGAATATCAGTTGTTCTAATTTGCTGACCGTTACCTTTTCTAGTTTCCTGCCACATTAGTTCTGGCTCAGCACTTTGTAGTGTGCGTTACAATCCTACTCCAACGGGTCAAGAATCCAATAAATCCCCCTTGCTAGATCTCTGCTTTGACAACGGCTTTTTTCAAATGAGTGTTATCAAACCAAATTAGATAGAAACCGTATCGAGCCATCAGACAATGCTTTTCAGATCCCTCTTATGGGCTGAGATTCCTAGTTTGAATTACCAATTAAAAAATGGGGGTTTAGAGTTGGGGACCACCATCTAATAAATCACTCTGAAAAGTAGTAGATTTCTCATGTAATTACTGAAAAAAATCAGAAGTAGAGGCAATTGTTTTAACCTTATCTGGATAATGAATCAGAGTTAGAACAGGACAATACTCCAACTTTTTTTCCCCCCCACTATGTCACTATTCCTGCTGCACACATCAGTGATTTGCTGTTTGAGATTACTTTTTTCAGTTGTTTATTAGAGATGTCTTGCAGTGGGAATGAAATTCAGAGTTGAGACATTTCAGAGAAATAGGTTAGTCTTAAATGCCTCTGATTCCTTGTGATTCCTTCTGTTTTTGGCAGTGAAAGAAAACTAACTGTTCAGGGCACCATACTGCATTGTAGGAAATAGGGACAAGTATTGGAAGGCAAATATTAGGTAGGATTATGCAAAAAAATTCTTACTAGGCCTGAATACTCAAAAATATTCTTTCCACTAATTCTATCTTAGAGGAGTCTGATTAACTTAAGTGTAAGATAACATGGACTGGAAAAGGCTACAACATTTGAGAAAATTTGCTTCAAGAACATGAAAAACTGCAAACAGAAGCCCAGCCTCAGGACACACAACACTCCAGTGTCTGAAGAGGCAACTGAGGAAGTCTGGCTTCTACCTGACTCAAGCCCTAAAGCCCCCAAAGTCTTAAATTCCCTTCCACATCTTTTTCCACCATAGGCTTTACTCTAGGAAGGACAGAGATGATAGGCCTTTGAGGTAACTGTTGTGCATCACCAGTTCCATGCTTTTACCTGACATTTTGGGTAGGGTTCCACCTCTCAGATGGCAGCTCTCCACTTTGTGGGTCATCTACAGGTGGGTGAAGAATTGAAATACATACATCTCCATTCTGCAAGATAAAAATGAAAGTTGAATATAGGCTTGCTTGAGGTAAGGTCTGATGACTTACTTTTACCACTTTGGCTATGTTCTGAGCAAATTAACTGTGTGCATATGGAAGCCCCCAAATACCAGCAAATAGACAGAAGAGCTGGAAACATCTCTCAGTTCTTCCTGGGTCTGTTGTATTTATAGGCTTAAAAGCTTCCCTTTCCTAAAAGCAGAACTGGTCTGCAAAGGGGTACAAAACAATCTAAGGTCAAGAGACTTAAAGACTATAGCAAAGCAAACAAGAATAGTAAAAAAAAAAAAAAAGTTGCATAGAGCTAAATTGGTCTCTAGATTGCAAGTGTGCAACAATGATAGAAGAGCTGTTGTCACATGAGACCTGAAGTAGGGTTAAATTTTTTTATTATTATTATTTTTTTTTTTTTTTTTGCCCAGTGGTAAATGAATAAGCTACAGGAATCTTTAAATCCAAGGGTTTAGCACTCTACACTAGCCCAGCTATCAAAGCAATACTTCTCCTGGGACACAAGAAGGCTGAACAGATGGTGAGGGGCAGGCTTAAGCCACTCTCCCCTTAGACACAGTTGTTCAAAATATCAGGTGAAAAAAGCAGGAGATGCTCTCTGAGGGTTTCACTAAAAATTCATTCCAGCATGCAAGAGGAAGAATATTTTGGCAGCATATGGAAGCCATACAGCCACATAATCCTCAATCTGTGTCTTACTTACCAGCGCTATAGTCTGAATATAGATTCAAAGCTTCATAATGCCTTCCATTTATAAACACTTCAAGAAGCCTGTAACATTAATTCTCTATCAGTTACAGCACTCTGGGATGCAATTACTGTGTAGGAGAACTGTAGCAGTATTCCTCATGGCCAATATCTTCCATTGAAGCTGACTCCAGTGGTTCCTGGGGTGCCAATGCCTTACTGCAGGATGGGGCAAATGTGCCGATGGGGCCCAACACCAGCTAACAGATGTTGGCCTCAGCAAGCCCTGCTGGCTTGCTTCATCTTACAGCCAGTTACTCAGATTGCTCATGAGTTCCCATGAGCAGTCCTATACCGTCAGGTGACAACCTCAGCTGATGGGCAACTCTCACACTGTCCCTTGTCACCCTGATCTAAGGTAAAGGTCGATCATAGGAACAAGGGAGACTTCAGATCAGTTTTGCTCAACACTATGAACCAGCAACACCCCAAGCACCAAGTTCCACATGTCCTGAGGACCCTCCAACGCTGCTCTACCCATAGAAGTTGGGGTATAAAGCAGTGCTGCTCACAGCAGTATTATCCATGTCTTTGAACCTCAGCCAGTGATCGCAGCTACAGACAGCAACAACTCACCTGAAAAGCCTCCCCAAACTCACCACGATCAACAGTGATATTTATTTTACAGTCAGCTGAGATCCTGCTTCAATGCTGGAGGCTTGTGATCAGTATCCAGAATTCAGCTGCTTGCTAACCCTGCCAGGTATGCTAATCTAGCAAGTCGTCGTCATTCTGAAGCAGCTTTTTGTCAAGAACGTAACTATGAATGGCAAAAGTAGCACCTGGAGCTGCTGAATACCCAAGCATACATCCACACTGCTGGAACAGTGGTTTTTCTGTTTGTTTGTTTTTTAAAGAACTGGGCAGTTTCCTTTTTAGGACCTCAAAAGTCTTGTCCAATCTGTAAATCTTTATTAATATCACTTTAAGGTGAAACTAAGCTTACCAGTGCTAAGTTATGTTTATGGCTTATTCTGTTTTTATTCCTGATTCTCAATAGCTTACAGTTACTTCTCTAGCTATCTCCTGGGAGAATGTAGCACTGCTGATCAGGAGAAAGCGCCCTAACACTGACGGGTAGTTCCTCATGTGATCAGGTAAGCAGAACATGGGCTAACATATTTTGCAATATGAAAAATGAGGAAAGCAAGGAAGTAGAAAGTTCTCCTCTTGAAATCACGTTAAGTGCTTTGGAATTCAAATAGGGCAGCACAGCACAACAGAATTTGGAAGAGCAAAAGTGCCATGGGACCTGGATCAACATGGATTTTTTTAGGCATCAGTGTAGTCAAGGAAACAGCCATCCTCTGCACATTTTTGAAAGACATAAACAAGGAAGATGGTATGTATACTCATCTGCAGGAGGAATAAACAAAGCAGGTGAAAAACACTATTAGGACAGACAGCTGGAAGGCCTTGTTACCTCATTAAAATAAAACCTTGTATTAAATGCAGTTTTACCAAAATTGAACTGATGACTTGAGTAAACTGGAGATGCAGAAAACACACAAGTTACTCAAAGCTTACTGCTTAGAACTGGAATGTCAGTCTCAACCTCTCCATCTGGTCTCACCAGCAGATCTGCAAACTGCTACTTTCTTTCATCTTCATTACACTGAAAGTTTCCTCTCCCCCCTCCTGACAAACCCTCAAATCTCAAGCCCTTTGCTGATTTATTCTCAGTTTCATTTGGAGTCATCCCAGTGCCTCATCTTCACTGCTTGGGCGTTGTTTCCAAAACAACCTGCAAGCTGCTTCAAATTCCCTCAGCTCCAAGAAATACTATGAACAAAAAGTACAAAGCTGAGAGCTGAAGAGTCACCCCCAAATATACCCATTAAGTTTCAGGTTAATTTTCCCCTCCTACCTTCAGTTGTTTCTGTAGCCAGTTTTTTATCCTTCCCACCAGTACCAGGAAAGGCCCTTTCCAAGATTCAGTTTTTGTACATACCGTTTTGGTAACATAACCATTTCCCACTCACCTCCTGCATGAGAATTTCTGGATTCAGAAACAGCATGTACAGTATGGATCTGCAATAATCTGCAGGTCTCAAAGTTCTCATTATTTATAGATCAAACTCCCATGTAGTTGAAACAGAGAAACATCATCCTTGGCTACCCGTTAGATTCTGTGTCAAATCCAAGACTCAAATCAGAAGATGGTCGAATAACTGACTTCAGGATTGCCCTTAGGCATAACAATGTAATCCTCCTGAGCATCCAGTAATTAAAGCAGATTACTATCCTGTTTTCCAGCGAAGTTTGGAGAAGCTTTTGGCAATTTATGACTAAGCCATCAGAGTAGGCTAAGAGAAAAAAATAGTTTTTACTGTGACATCTGAAGCACACCCATTCCAGGCTGGACATTTAGCAGCAGCAACTTGTTAGAAAAGAGCCTTCCAAGCCCAGAATTTCCTCTGAAGCCATTGATCATAGAGAGGAAAAGTGGTGACATTCCAATTTTGACCTGGAACCAAAGGGAAGTGTGCTGAACATCTCAAGTGATAAGATGACACGGGTGTACCAACAGGAACATTTTTTAAACGCCTTCAGTCCTCATAAGAAACTATTCAACCAGCAGCCCTAACAGGCTGACACTTGGTTGGAACGTCCAAACGTTCAGTGGGGATTTGAGTGGCTGCCACTAAAAGCTTAAATCAAGCTTGATCCAAAATATGCCTTCAACTTCCAAGTACAGCTCTATGAAATTTGGTAATTTTGAACTTTTAGTACTGAGATTAGAAGCAATACTGTATCCAGATAATGAAAGGCCTGCTCTGACAACCTTCGCACCAGCACTACTTGGTAGCACAACAGCTCAATTCAACCAGGCTCCAGGATAAACTGTAGAGACCACTTGATACGTGAAAGCCCAGCAAGAAGCATAACTTAAATCTATTCACACTGCACACAGGGCAAAGATCCCTGAGAAAACATCAGATAAATCAGTCGCAGAAACAGAACAGCCTCAGAGACACACTGGGCCCAAGCAACAGCGCAGGCTAGCCTGAGTGCTGCAGTACTAAAACAGAGCTGGGCCACCATCAGCTCCTAAGCTAGTGCACCGGCAGAGCACTGTGCCATACCAAAACACACCAGCGTGCTCATGCTTTAAAACAGACATCCTCATTGCAGCACGTTCCCAGCACTCTGCTCTGTGCCGACTTTACCCTAAATCTCTCCAAACAGCCTGTACTAGGCATGCTTTCAGGCTGGGGAATGCTGCTTTCTAAAGAGCATTTATATAAGATCATTCTCCTGCAAGGAGCTGCCCTGTCCTTGCACTGTGATCCAATCAGGGACTTACAGCACACAGCATTACATCCTCTGAACATGCCCCAAACATACACTTAACACTTTGGCCACTCCAAATTGGCTAACAAACATTAAACCCAGAGGTACCTGTCCACCCTTTCTGAAGGGTGGCCAGGGTGAGCAAGACTTCTGAAGATGGGCCACCACAAAGAGTCAAAGGCTCTCAGGGGCAGAAGGAGGAAATTCGAGGAAGCGTGACTCCAGCCTCGCCCAGACTTTCTACTGTGAGTGACCTGGGTCACCAAATCCTTTTGTTTGTAGACTGGCTGCTATAGGAAACTTTCCAGCTGTTACTTCTTGTTTCCATTACACAAGTTATCTGCAGAATAAGCTCAAATTAAAGTGTACTTGAGTACAATGTATAGTTACTAATTGCCAAAGCATCACAGTAGGATAAGACCCCGCATTACAAGAACTCCCCCAAATTGCCAGTGCTCATGGTGCAGTGCTTCAGCTGGGACTGCCTGCTGTGCTTGCAGGCATCAGAAAGGCTCCATCCCTGCCAGAAAAAAAACCAGCACTTCCTACAAAGTTTAGATTTAACTGTTCAGCCATGAAGCTGACATTTAACACAACTAGCCATTTTAGTAATGACTAGAGATAATCTAGTACCTTCAGTACCCTAAATTTCAGAACTAGAACGTATTTGCACATGCCTGAAGAGAAACTCATTAGCTTGAAGAACCTTACCTCATAAATGTTGGGATGCCACATTTTGGTCAGGAATCTGAAGGTAGGTGGTGAATATGGATAGTCAATAGGAAATTTAATGTGAGCCTGCAAAAAAATAGAATTATTTTAGTCATCATGAAACAGAAGGACAACAAGCTAACTTTAGAATGAAAAGTTGGAAAAAACAATTTCAATTAAGGCAATTAAGTAGTTTGTTTTATATACCAGTGCCCAAGTAGACCCTGCTTAACTCTACAGCATTTTTTGTTAATAAAGCCGTAACTGAACAAAAAACAAGCAAATAAAAAAAGAAATCTTGCCCCCAAGACTGACCTGGGCTGGCAATGCTCAGAAAACAAGCTAAAAGGTATTTATCATGTTCTAATTCAAGCAGTACTATCCATTAACTGGTTTTCAACAGTAAAAATAGATTTAAAGAGCTGGTACTCAAGATATGAATGTTCCTTGCTGGGTTCAGAAGTAGGCTAAGAACATTTGCTGAGGTTAAAAGGCTTGTTTTACGCATGCCAGTGCAAAGACTTTAAATCACCTTTTTTGTGGAAGGAAAAAAAAAAGTTAAAGACTTGCTCAACTGAAACCTAAGAGTTTTTGCCTTTGTGTGAAAGTTTAACTAAACTGATGCAGCTACCTGGGATCCCAATACTACATTTCTTGCCACAACAAACACTAAACAAGTCTGAATATTGTTTGGGTATGTTTAATAAGTCTCTGTAATTTGATGAACCAAATACTGATGGGCTCTGACAGCAAACATTACCTTCCAGCACCCATGAGGTCAGCACACAGCTGTGGGACAAAATTCTCCAAGCTGAATCAGT
This sequence comes from Dromaius novaehollandiae, assembly GCF_036370855.1. Classification (NCBI taxonomy): domain Eukaryota; kingdom Metazoa; phylum Chordata; class Aves; order Casuariiformes; family Dromaiidae; genus Dromaius; species Dromaius novaehollandiae. The sequence goes on from NC_088130.1 coordinate 61,568,025, forward strand.
TTTGCAAAGATTGCAGAGATCCCAGCACTGGGTATTAACTTTTCTGTACTACCCCGGGATCCACAACACTCAAAAAAGCCAGCCAGCAGGAAAAATGGCTGAATTGCAAATGATCTAGTATCAGAGACTCTGGAGGAAGGGGGAGGACTCGCACACTGCTCTCCATACTCTGAAGCCCAAGTCCTTCCCTTGGCACTGTTCAACATGCCAAGAGTCCCAACCACCAGTCCAACGGGTATTCTCCATGAAGCATCTTCTGCCCGCTGTACTACAGCTGCGCTTGTGTGCGACAGGGAATGCGAAACAGATCCAAAGAAGCCAAGTCACACACAGCAAGAACAGAGCCCCTGGTCACCCCCTTCCACCTGAGCGACTAACCACTCAACTCAAAAAGGCCTGCCACTGGCCCCATTCAATAGGGCCTCCAACTATGGGACATTTTGATCGGAAATCACAGATGTGTAAGCAGGCAGGCAAACAAACTGGCTTATTGACCTACTAAGGACCTGGCTACAGTTCCACTTACAGACTGGCATACACCTTGGCATTGTAATCTAAGTTGTATTTCGTTTGAGTGCCAGGTAGCCAAGAACAGAAGGTCTTCTGTTCAACTTTAAGGGCGGCGCAGTAGCTGACATGTCCAAGTTCTTCACATATCTGCTTGTGATACTGCCTGTACATGAGTATGCCATAGAAGCGCAGCAGCATCAAGTCCTTACACCACGGTAATTTGCCATGGCACATTCACAACCAAGAGATTCATGACCTGCTTTAACCATCTTAGCCCACACTGTAAGGTCAGCTACGCGAATTGCACTACTCCAAGGCAAACGCCTGTTATCGTCAGACTATAGAGAGGAAAAAAAAGAAAAAGCAGCTGTTGTAGCAAGGAAGCGCTTGGCTCTGGAAAACGCTACCCTGGACCGGGAGCAGAGTAAAGATTTACCAAGCGTAAGGCAAGCTTATGTCAGCTCAAATGCCTGCATCGTGTAGCTGCAAACTTCTCTAGACCACTGGGGTTTTCCCAAGAAAGTCCGTTCTCGTGCTTACATGCTTAAGTTTCATCAGATCCAAGGCATAAAACAGCCTAAGGAATGAGATTAAAAGTGCAAGAGACAAAACTCAGGACTGAGCTAGTTACAAGATTTCTTGGCAGAACCTATATGCATGTCTTTATCTATACGCAGGTTTAGTTTCCAGGTCACTCTAAAGAATAATATTGACAGCAGGGTTTCAGCGTTACTGTGTTTAAATCACACATGCATGGTCAAAGGGATGAGGGAGCAGCTCTCATTCCTCAGTAATCCTCTGCTCTCAAACCAGTCTAACCCTGATGGCATCATTCCAGGAAGACCACGGCACAGCGCTGAGCCTGGAGCACCATTTACGGTCTCTATGCTTCTCCTACTAGCACTGAACATGAGTCATGCAGAGCTTGTAGACCCTAGGGAGTGTCTCAAACCTCTAAACCCTATTTTGCAGCCACAGCTCTGCAGCAGAAAAGGGCTATTTGACTGAGAATTAAACAAAGCTGGTATTTTGCCATGTAAAGGATACCTCCTGAGCTCTTGTGCCAGAAAATGTGACCAGAAAGAAATTAGAGAAACCTTTTCTTCCCACGTGGAGGCATTTGAGATCTAAACTTGCCTGTAACCAGTTGCATGTCTAGAGGAATCATAGATCATATTATTTGTGAATGAGCCACTTTGAGACGCTCTACTGGAGCATAAAGCAAAGGAAGCAGCTTCCAAACAAGGCCTGACTTCACAGAGCAACAAGCCACAGAATTAGGAAAGCCCAGATCAGAAGCAGGGAGTTTTTACAGGCACTCTCGGGTCCCCACAGCTGAGATCATTCAGAATTTGAAAAGCGAAACCAAAGACTTTTCCCCCAGGCATTACAAACAGAGTATTACTCAGCATCTCTCTCTTGTAACAGACATCATCCCCTAAAACAATCTTGCACTCACTGAATGCTGTGCAAGTTTCTGAATGGGTTAAGCAAGCCAGGAGTTTCAGAGACGAGCTGCAAGTCAGCTTAAAAGGCTGCACTAACAGCCACAGTTAGAAGTCTCCCCTCTCACCCCTAAAAGCCCAATTCTAAAAATAGTAAGGGACAAAAAAAAAGCCTGGATTAGGCAATAAGCTTATTGTTGAAAATAAAGCAGTAGCTCACAGACAGGCTTTCCCCCTACAATTTCCCTGATCTAAGGCAAAACCACCACCTCAACCGCTTACCACCTCTAAGGTTCAGCCAGGCAATCCTAGGTACTACAGTGTGGCATAGTTTTAGGGTAGCTTGTTGTTAGTCTGGTTAAAACCAGACAAACGAATTTCGGATGCAAATCAAAAAAAAAAAAAAAAAAAATCTACTGCCTGCAAGGACCCAACCATTACTGTATTTACAGTGTGTTTGATTCCTCCAGCTTATGTTAAGCCAAACAGAAATAGTCCTATTTCAGTGCCCTGATTTCAGCTGCCTTCTCACCATAGCTCCTTTTGACACCATAGCGTGTAGTCTGCGGGAGGAAAAGTGGAGGCCACAATTATCAGTACATCCCCCCTTGTCCAGTTTAGGGCTAGTCACACTCCTAGTCTCTGGAAATGAACCCCCCCCCCCCAAACTTCACTCAATAGAACAGATGGGCAGAAGATTCAGCCCTTTGCAAGCGTTCAATATTACATGCAGACAGCTACAACCTCTAAATTACTGAGGCCACAATACATATTAAAAACATTGATAACAGTATGGCCTCTTCATGGCTGACTACTACTTATTTTATCACCTTGGTCCTTGATGCTGTCATTAGCGATTGCATTTCAAGTGTGTTTTTCAGCTTTGCTTAAGTTTTCCTCGCAGTCTCCCCATACCACTAGTCAGATAAGGCAAAGCCACAGTGAAAACTACATATACATTCAGAAAATAAAATCTTACTAGATGCCATGTGACACGACTAAGACCTAAAAAAGTAAGCCTAATGCTTCTACCAACTGCTGAATTAAGCCCTGGTAGCCAGTCACAATAACTAACTACTATTGCGACTTCATGTTCCTAGAATTACTACCAGGTACTTGAATCAACATTTAGATATAATCATCATCTCCCTCTCAGTGGGGAGACAAACACAAGCAGTATTCCTAACTTCAGCTGTCCAGAAATTCAGCATTTATTCCAGCCTAGCTGTATATGCCACATCTGTAGCCTGATGGGAAACAGGCCTTCTGACACCAACTTATTCCACTTTTTCCTCACTCTGACAAAGCTTAGATATCTAGCTAAGCTACAAGTGTTGAAACCAACCTATCTGCCCATTGCAGAAAGGCAAGGTGAGGGGAGAAGGAGAGGAGGGGGTGCATACATTCCCTGGAAAGCCACCAGCATTACAACTGACCTGATTTGGGGACATCAGGAACACCTTCTGTAGTTTCCACCAGAAACCACAGATGGTGACATTGCTGTTTAAAGACCATTTTTTATAAAAAACCTCACAACCATAATATGAACACACAACACCAGTGAAACTAAGAATCTTTTGAAAACTAAAGTTCAGGCACAAAAGCAGGGTTTGCAGTTATAAAATATACCGTAGTGTTTTGTAATCATCTGCTACAGCCAAACCATAGACGAGCTCTTCCTGACTCCGTGACCAGGTGTCACCAAGGTCTTCATCCACTCTGCCCAGATAAGAGTTACAGCATTTGCAAACAGCACAAGGCCTCCTCATTTTCCTTTGTAACATGCATAACCAGGCTCCTTGCTATGCACATCACCACTTTCTGTACCTGCATTCCTCCTGCCAGCGTGTTGCTAACTATACCGTACATTTAACATGCAAGAAAGCCAACAAGCCAACGGCTACAGACCACTACTGGGTTAAGTGTTAAAAAAAAAAAAAAAAAAAAAATCTAATCTGACAGAATACCCCTTATTGCTGCTAGCACATCATGCATTTATACAATTCATCTAATGGATTTTCCTCTTCCACATTAAGCCTGGATTACCGAATGCAGTATTAAATACTATGTGCCAGAAAACACAGTTAGTAGAGGTCAGCAGTAAGTATTAACAGCCTGTTCCGCACATCAACAGGGTTTAAAGCACCTTGATACTGTTCAACTTCAGAACCTGTAAAGCAGTATTAAGTCAGCCACATTAAATTGTCAATTATTTGACAAAGTGAAAATGAATGTAGGACTAATGTTGCCATTTAAGCTCCAGATATTATGACCCAGGATCTGAGCAATTTCTTGCAATAGCGCTGTGCACTATCTGGTAATTTAGACCTAGCTTTGGCTTCATTATCTAGAAACACTGTATCAACATTTATTGACATCCCCTGTGCTTTTTAAAGAGTTAGAACCACGCCTTTCATCTGAGTTAGAACATGAGCAGCCAAGTGAATTAAGTCTTGTGAATCCTGAAAAATCCCTTGTTGCTGCAGATGGCCATATTAACATCAACAGCAGCAAACATCTTATGTTCTGTATTACCTAAACGGTTTCATAAGCAATTTAAATCACCAAGATCCGAATGTGAAAACTGAAATAGATCTCAAAAGAGGCTGTTAAGCCGCAAAAAAGAGGAAAATAGAGCTGCAAGTCAGTAGACCGAAGATGAATCATGAAGTGAGGTTAACTTACAAAAATCAGAAACTGCTTTGACAGGCGGAAGAGCCCATTTTTGTTTCACATTAAGTCATATCCTGTATATACTCCCCAATTTAGTTATCTGGGGAGGGTATTACTAAAAGCTATTATTTTCAAAGGATGACTACTTGGTTATAAACTAGGCTACCTTTTACCAAAACTTCTTTTAGCAAAGAAGTTTTACTGTTACATCTCTGTAATTAGATGTTGTTCATATAGGTTGGACTGTTGGCTATGAAGATCAAAATTACAGTTACAGCTTTAAATAAAGGGCTTTGCCGCTTAGACCTGACATCAGAAGGACAAACAGGAGTGAGAAAAAAAAAAAAAAAAAAAAAAAAAACCCTCACTACAGCCTCGCTGTTAAGCCAGTTTACATGCAAGCCCCTGGGATCGCATACATTCACACTCCTGTTGCCTGGGCCATCTCTCAAGGGTGCTGAGTAAGTAAAATTGCTCTGAACAGTGGAGTTAGTGACAACACGGAGTGCCTGGAAACCAAGCCATTTTCTTCTAACAATACTAAAAAAAGCCTTTAAAAAGAAGTCTTTCATATCCTAGAAGTTCAGTCTAGAAATTTTTGCCTGCATGACGATAACTGTCCATGGCAGCCATTACTCATTTCGAGATCGAGTTAGCCTACACAAGTCAGCTGTGTTTAGGATCTTAAGCAGTTTAGCAGTTAGATAATATATTCGCTTGCAGGGAGTTTTACCGCAGGGACAGTCCATGGTAGTGCCCAGCTAATTATGCCGTTCAGCCTGAACCATGAGATAGCCACCGTTGCGCTAGTGAAAGAGCCCTCATTGTCAGGGCTCTCAAACCAGGGAACATCCAGCTTCAGACAGAGCAGCTGTTAATGCCCGCGCTTTGATAGCTTGCTGGGGAGCTGTTCAAAAAGCCGGGGACAGGCTGAAAGCAGAATAATGAGTTTCCCTTGGCAACAGGCCACCTGCACACTTTGGAAGCTCTTCCCCTTCCCGGCCGCACCGCTGAGCGCTCCTCCCCGGGACGGGGAGGGCAGGTGCCCAGCTCCACCTGCACACAAGTCAGGGCTGCAGTGCCCCTTCTTTGGGGCAGAGAGGTTTTTCCTAACACAGCAATATGTCCCAGGCTAGTAATGGCAAAGCAAGGGTCTGTTTCCAGATTGGGATGGACTGGCAAACAGGTCATGTGGACACAGCAGACAGTGGCAGTACTTTGAAAAATTATTCCAAAACTGTTGGTCACTGCCCCCAGAGTTTAACCAAATGGACAGGTTACAGGGGCACTTACCTATGCTAGCCTAAGGACAGCCAGGTTCACTTCCATTACTTTTATTGTCAATTTGACTTTACACAGTGCTACAAAAACCACTATCATTACAGCAGCTGCAGGAGGGGTAGCACCCAGCAAAAAAAATTCAAGAGTTGGAAATGGTGACATCCTGAGCCATCACAGCATTTCTTCGATAGCCTGTTCGTTTTTACTGTTTTTGCATTTTTCTGCCATCTCATCACAGAAAAGGCAACTACCAGCAACTACGTATGGCATAAAACCAAACAGAACTACTTTGGTCCTCTTCTGGAGTGCAAGCTTTGCTAAACCTCAAACCATAGGAGTTGAGTGCTAAAGCAATTCCAGAGTCTCATATGAAAAAGCTGATGTCATACTCAGGTTTCTATATTTTCCTAGAAATGTCCATGCTAAAGTATCACTAATTTCTGCCTCGAATTCAACCTGAACTCCAGGATCAGACTTGACCTAAAGAACAAAAAACTGTACTGAAATGATTAAAGATTTTGACAAGCCAGATAAAAAGATTTGTGATCGCCAATTGCTTCAAGCAGAGATCGGGCTCCTGGGTTGGATGATTCCTGATTACCCACAGACTCAGTGTTTATATGCGAGTTGTATGGCTTGAAATCAGGTTCCTGAGTTTGTGCTCTGCAGAAGTCAGGCTATAGTCTGTGTGACTATTTTCTGGGCAGAAACAGATGAATCGATTCTTATTTGCATTTGTACAAACATACCAACTTCCAAATTCAGACAGAATAGAAAGTATAACTCCCAGCACATGAAAACGAAGTCTCTCTGTAGTGCTTAATCCTTCCCAAAGGACCTAAAGATACTTGGCGATGTTGTACCTAAAACTTACTCCAGGCTTTACATCTCCTCCCAAGTCTCTGCTTTAAAGGAGAACCTGGCATTTGAAATATAGCAAGATATTGGTACGGGCACTGGCAAAGCTCTGCAGTGCTAGCGCAGCTGTCCTGAAAGAAATGTTGTGTGTCCATTTCAGCAACATGTTTCTCCAGCTCTTTCTATTTGCAAAACTGACATGGCTTTGCTGGAGCAGTGGCTTTGCTGGAGTCTTTGAGGCTGCTTATTCAAAATATCATACTACATTACCAGTATCTCTGGCAGCATATGTGGAAGTCCTCCAGTTAAATGTATGTGCCTGATATTCTGGGTATCTGCCTCACTTGCCAGGCTCCAGAGTCCCAGAAGATTATGTCATTTATTAGGAACTGCATTAGCTTGTGACATATTAAACATCCTATTCAATCTCAGGAACATGTTTTGAGCTTTTATGATCTAGGTAAGTAAATAAGTAAAATTTCTTTACACAGACTTACCCCACAGGCATGCCTATGGAACAGTTGAAGAGGAGACAGTATGATATAGCTTTTCAAACTCATACTTTTCTTTTTTTCCCCCTCTATAGTTCACTTATCTCAAATTCAGATGATCACCAGCAAAGCATACACAAGCTTCACAGAATTCTGTAGTGGTCTGGACAGAGTTTTAATGAACTTGACTTTGACAGTTTGCATATTCACTAAAATGCTGCAGATTGCTTTATTCTTGAGTAAAATAGGCCACACAGTTTATATCTGCGGCGTGAAAAGATGTCCAAACTAGCTTGATACAGAAGCACCCTTTCCTTCAGCCTGTTTAACTATTTTTAGACAACTCTTTAAACAACACACCAGCCTAACCATTCATGAGTCAGTCAATGACTAATTGCCTTGATTCTCTTCCTATGCAATCCAGGCTCTATGCAAGAGCAAAGCTTTCCCCAAGGGACAGCCAATCACACGTTCTGCGAAAAAACACAGGGCCAGTCTCGATGCAGTCACCTCTTTCATAAGCAGCAAGGGGAAAGAAGTATTTATAGCATAGCAAGTGTAAACCAAAGCACTGTGCTGCAGTGTTACACAACTCGGCATTTCTCATCCGGGCAAGCAGCAGTTCTTCGGATGAGACTTCTCAAGCTGGCATAGCAGGTTTGGTTTAAATGAAAGGTAGGTGCCGTCATTCAGTTTCTGGGAACCTAGGAGCTGCAGTCTCCAAGAAGCTTCCGTGCTGAATGTCACACAAAGCCAACTAAGCACCGATGCAGCCATGCTGCTTGTGCGTCAGCTACCGTGCTGCCGGTTGTGAACGCTCCTGTTCGGAGCTGCTCACAGGCAGCAAGTCCAGGCAAAGGCACTTAACACCTACTTGGCAGCAGCAATCAAGTCTGCTGTGCTGTCTCACTTGCTACCCAAAGAGCTAGATACACTCTCTCCTAGAGTGGAGACATAATCAGGATCATAGTAGTCTAGATTTATAATACTATACTAATACAACTGTATTACACACTGCCCTAGCGTACAACCTGACTGCAAAGTGTGCCTACATAACCCTGCACGAACCAGGGATGTCAGATACACTTATGCAGAGTGCATCCCTAGTGCCTCCTAGTTAGCTGCAGGAACTAGTATCACAACATAAGCTTTTTACTAGAGAGAAGCCTATACTTGAGACATAAAAGTGCATTTTCTTATTATTACATAATGGTGTGCCAGTCAGCTCCATTACCATAGGCTGCTTCAAACAGATCAAGTTTAAAGTTAAGCTAAAATAAGTATATCAGCCGATACATACCCATCTTGGCTCCTCAGATTGTTTCTACAGTAAGGTGAGATTTTTGGGGTTTTTTTTTGTTTGTTTTTTTGTTTTTTTGTTTTTTTTTTTTTTGTTAGTGAGCAGTCACATTCAAGAGGAATTCAGCATTGTGTCATTCTCTACCTCTTTTCACCCCGTCATGTGCTTTAGATGATTTGGAGCGCTGCGCGTGACGATCAGTGCAGCTTTATTCATAAGAGACGACTCAGTTCCCAGCAAACTGCACTGCAAGGGATGAGAATCAATGAAAGACGAACCCCAGCTCAGGTTTACTTTTTCCTGAAACCAGCTTAACATAATCAAAATGCTAGCCTCTCAATGTGAGCTTTGGCATGCTATGGAGAGGGAGAGCAGTTGGCATTCGATGTGCAAGTTTTAAATTTATTTCCAAACATGAACATCAAAAGTCAAAAGCAAAATACTACAAGGGCAGATCACTGAAGGCTGCCTAGCACGAAGCTGCCATGTTTCACCCTACAAAGCATTCAAACCTCACAATACAGGCAAAGGTGACAGCAGCAGCTAGCCAGAATATGTCACAGCATCAGCTCCTACAGATCTACATTAACCATATTAAAGTGGACAGAAGATTACTTCATACACTGAGCGTCTCCTTTAACAAACACAGATCATTAGACAGTACCGTTGCTGTAGTCACATGGACATGAAATTCAACTGCTCTGGCCTTTGGTGGCTCCAGAATACTACTGGGTTTTGAATCACATCTCTGGTCGCTTTGTGCTAGTCACTAATAGATCTTACCCTCAGAGTGTGGGGGTAAGGAAGTGAGTACAGAACACAGCACTTGCAGTCCCCAGCTTCTGCAGATCACTAAGTCACCTCCCTGCTATAGAAAAAAAATGGTCATGCTCCACTTAAAAGCTAGTTACAAGTGACCACACCAAAAACTGTCCAAAATGATTGTTTTATACCATCATTAACATGCGGATGCTTAAAGAAAAAAAAATCCCCTCCCCACTGTCTCCCCCGCAAAAACACACACGTCTTTTAGGCCAGAAAGATACACGAGAGAAAGTACAACACCGAAGCAAGAGAAAGCTAGCATTGATACTGCTACCTATATTCCAGCAAGTTACCATGTAAATGACTAAGATGACATTTAGATAAAGCTAGTATTCTCAATTTGCTCAAATATCTCCTGAAAGCTGAAAAAGCCAGCAAAAGGATGCAAAGCAGATTGATTCATCTGCAGTACAGCATAGAGACCTAAGGTGTCCTTTAAATTTCCGATGAAAGCAGAGCAGGTACAACGCAGCTGAGCTCTGTACAAGCACGAACATCCCTGGAACACAAGCATTAGCCAGATCAGCTGGAAATATTTGCATTGAATTTGAAGATAAACCTAGTTATAGTAGCAGTCAGGAAGAATCACTTCAGAACACTGCAGGTCAAGAGGATTTCAAGGTCAAAACAGAAAGTTTTAATCGGATAGATTTAAGATGAGAATCCAAGCAAAAGATCTGGCTGTTTGGACGGAGAGAGTGAGATCTTTTAAGAAAGAGTCAGAGGAAGCTTGTAAAACTGCATAGAAGTGACCCTTCTGGTGTCCACCTTCCGGTGAATTTTGGAGAGTTTACTTCTCAATTTCACCCTTCTCTTTTAAGGTCTTAAAGCTTAAGAACACCAATTAAAAGATTAGAGCAACAGATAATGGGAAAAAACCTCCCCGTTGGTTGCACTGTGCATGACAGTAGCCAGAGAGCACCTCCCAGTTCAGAAGCCTCCACAGAAGCAAGTCATGCCACTTTTCTGCAAAGGCTCCAGAGAGAAGGTTACACCCGCACATCTGGAAAAACCTAAGACCTGAGCACAGGACTTGTTGGCTCACGTGCAAAATAAACTGAGGCTATCAAAAACCAGGAATGGCAGAGAACAGAACAGAATATTCAGATTTATTGGTATGCTAGCCATAGTCACGTGCTTATATTCTTTTCAGTACATAAGACTCATTTTTGAAAACCTACTGTCTTAATTATGTTAGGCTGTTTGATCAGCACCTGTAACTTAGAAACACTGCACTTGACATGAGATGCCTACACACCGTGAGGTTACAACGCATTCATAATCAGCTCGCAGCACAAGTTGGCAGTATTTTGAGAACACAAGCATGAGAACAGCCCCGTCATGGGAAACCTACCCCAGGCATGAAGGGCAAGTGTCTGAACTCTAGAGTAATCTGCATCAGTAAACAGAGCCTTATCTAGGCTGAGAAAAGATATGCTGATGTTAGAAGGAAGTGACTTATGCACATTCAACATTATAGATATTTTCATGCTAGCTTTTTTCCCAGTTAATAGCAAGCAATGCTATAAGGTTCTATTCAGCATCACTTCAGAGTACCTCAGTAGTCAGTGATCAGTAACTACTTCAAATTGATGATCCAAATTCAACCATACCACCAAGAGTATGACTGATTATTTTTTAATAAAACTTAATTCATTGCTTGTAAAGAGGTGCTAAACAGATCCAGGCATCCGCATTGTATTTAAAGCAGTAGATAGTTCCTCGTACAAAAACATATCCAAAGCATGACTTGGAGGAGCCTCTAGTGGTGATAAAGTAGATGTGATTATGAATTAACAGATACTCAAATATAAGCTAACAATCTTGCTGGTATTCACACTAGCCTACAGATGCATTACTTCTAGTCATATTACCATCCAGCAGCATCTAAAAGCCACATACAAATACTTAGTGCCAACCAGGATCCATTAAACGGTGTGAGCAGTTATGTTGCCTTGAATCAGTAAGGAAGCAAACCAACCTGCTTCTTTTGCTCTTCAGAGTCTAGACAGCAGTTGGTTTTTAATCTGAATAAAGAATTTTGAACGTTTCCTAGAACACGGAACAGTGTTCATACCTGATTTATATCCCAAGGTATATATTGATAGGTAGATGACTATTTTTGAATAAACGCTATCTATATACACAAAGTAAGGTGGTTTAAGATTTGCACTAGGAAGTAGATCTGCTGAACACTTTTACACAGACATCAAAGCAGCATGCTCCATATGTATCAAGACTGTACAGTGTATCGCTACTAGAAGAGGACTTTTCCAGACCACAAACTTTGTTTGACAGTATGAACTGGAAGCAGTTATGTTCACACTCCATTTGGCCAGCTTGAGAATAGCTCGTGTTAACGATGCAGTTTCTCACATCTTGTGACCCGAGTATGAAGCCACCATACCAATGTGGCATATAGCAAAAAACGGAAAGCTAACTCCACTGCTGTAGGAAGCTCCGAAACATTAAGCCTTTCAATAAGCACTAATACTGATGTAACTCTTTATTTGGCCTAGCATGAAAGTCAAGTCCAAGACCATTTGCAGCTTTGCTTGCATCCACTCACACGCCATCAATGAGCCAGTAAAGGCCCCTGAAGAGCTGGAACACTGAACTCTTTCTGACAGGACTATCTGGCATCAAGAAGTGAAAAAGGCAACCAACTTTTGTCTGTAGTGAAAAGGTTCAGATGCTGAAAAAGTTAATGCTACTTCAGCACTTTGCAATGATAACTGCAAGCTAGATTCAGTCCAAGTACTTTTGAGAGGTTTGGTTATTAGCAGCTGAAAGATTTGTCTGACAAGAGGATTATAGGTCCCTACTTTCTTTATGACTGCATTTCATAAAAAGACTAATAAATTTCTCAAAAATTGAATCTTTGACAGAATTAAGAAGCTGAATTATTATTCAAATACTGCCAAAATTATACAGCTATACACAGGCTAACTGAAAAGCCATCTACATACCATCAGCACATTTACAGTAATTGCCACTTGACAGGGATGCTTTAGAAGACCTGGATATAACAACATAAAAAAAGCATAGCCCTCAAGGCATTCTCTGCCTAATAAATAATATATAAAAAGCTATGCATCATCATATATTATTTAAATTATAAATATAATAAACCATGCTGCTGTGCTAGATCTCTGGATGAAAACTGTACTGCAAATTGACTGGAAGTCAAATACAATCCCCGCCCCTACTTCCCCCGATAGCCTACAAAGCTATATTTTTAGCTGGCTACAATTCTGTTCCTGTATGAAATTTATTTTCGGAAAGATCAGTTACCCAGTTGCTACTGTGGAGCAAGCACACAACAATGTGCATTTGGAGCTTTGTATGGCACAGCAGTTTTAGGGGAAGATCAGTGGCCTATTTACCAGGATAGGAGAATCCTGCAAGGTGACCAACACAAGTGTTTTCCTATGGATGCTCTATTCTGTGCTTCTCATTTACATTTCTGTACAGGAGCAGCCATGTGCTGGAAAATTCAGTCTGAGAAATGCCTTGTGTTATACATATGTTTTAGGTTTAAAAAAATATCTTGCCATGCAAGTGGCAATTACAGAATGTAATCAGCCCACAAAAATGTTTCAGATCTATGCATACTGTCATATTGTAAGGAATTTCAAGTTAACAGGTGGTGGAAGTACCTGCACTACATCAGTAGTAGCATGAGGGACAGCTGCACAGACCGATTCCAAGCTCCTTTCCAAAAAGGAAAAATCACCCTTGTGTCCACTCCGGGGCATTCGGCATCCTTCACTGTAATCATCATTCAGCCCCTTCTACCCCACCTTGTCCCAGTCTTCTGGGCTTCTAAGGAAAATTGAGTTTTCAGTAGAGCAAAACAGGTTCCATGGCAGACAGGGGACAGTAGTAGCAGTAACCTTCTCGGACTACCTTCAGTGCATGAGAAGTCAAGTACCAGATCCAAAAGCCCTATTTACTGTACCAAAAAGGGGTATGGTATTTCACAGACCAACACAGTTTGCCTCCACATCCATCCCACCCTAAACTGGCCTGGTGAAACTAGGAGGGATTATGTAGCCCCCAGAAACAGCCCCTTCCAATGCCTATTGAGTGCACCAAGCTAGTGTTCATGGCAATGAGTGCCAAATGCAGCTATTTGGGCATGACAAACAGATCAGATGCACTTATCTCTGCTACAGCAAACTCATTTTCTGTGCAGGGCACATGATTAGCTCAACCAAGCAGCTCACTACCTCTAAAGACTGTTGCATATCTGACCCTTGAAATTACTCCCCCTTCCTGCTTACTCAGCACTATATTGATTTATCTCCAATATTGTTAGATCTGTTATAATACAGAATACCTTGCAGTATGCTCAAAATTGTCTGACCTTTTAGCTGTCCCACTAGAAGCAGAAGTATATGCCACACTGCTCAAAGCTTAAGGCCAAAAAGTTTGCTTTTTTTTTTTATTTTTTATTTTTTATGCCAAACATCTTGAACAACTCTATGGTAGTCTTTAAAAGACAAAGTGGTTCAACAACAAAACAGCACATATTAATGCCAGCATCTTTTCCTATGTACCAAACCCACGGACAGGTAACATCACCTACATTCATTCTGATGTCCACACAGTCATTACTATCTTGAACTCTTGATTTTTATAGAAATGGAAAAATCTCATTACAAAAAAAACTAACCCACACGCTCTTAGAAGTATGAAAGTAAAAGATGCAACACCCCACCCAATTATTATTGCCATGCAGGGGAAGAAAGCTCATCTGTTACTGCAAAGCATCTTTGTAGTAAGGAGGTGTTCATACTAAAAAAACAAGCTTTGCCTCTGGGTGTGTTTAAGTGCACTAAAGTAGCAGTAAGTAGCAGAATACACATATAGCATATATGGCATCAATTATTTATGCTTTTGTTTCAAAAAATCAGATTCAGAACTGGGGAAATAGAAAACATATATAGACAAAAATTTCTCCCTCCTGAACAGGGCACTTGCCTTCAGCTATGTATTTCTTGATGCTTAGCCTCATCATGTCTTGGCCACACTGCTGCTGAAAGACTTTAAAGTGTATTAAATTCTAGCCTGTTATTAGTATCTCTAACATTAAATATACTTGTTCAGGCCAAACTAGGTTTTAGCAGTAGGGTAATTTTGTCCTTTTAACATTCTACAATTCAAGACACCCAATACGGTTTCAAACTAGCATGCTATGCTTTGAAGTTTGGATAAGTTTTTTTTCCTAATTACCACCACAAATAACAAGCGATTTCCTACAAAACCCTGTCTAGTAAGTTACAGAAACTATGCAAGTGTTGTTCTGAAGGCTGTAGCTCAGCATTCACTATGAAAAGAGAAGCTCCAAAAAAAGATCACTTTTTATAGGATACCTTTTGATATTGCCATCATTTGAAGATCTCAGGTAAAAGCTTGCTAAGAGGTTAGTGCTGGTATTAAAGTAGGAACTACATATAACTCATTTCAACACCCACACCCACACACAAAATGCCTGAAGAGATATCCCCTATGACTTCTTTTAAATAAGATGCAACACTGGCAGGAATCCTTAGCCTTCCCAGCCAATTCCTAACATGACATTGAGGAGTTACATAGATAGATAAATGATCAGCATCTACCACAGAGACTAAAACAGGTGAAGACAACATTTGCCTTTGACTGCTTTTACCAGCTTTCATCTCAATGTCCCACAAAATGTATTCCTTCATACTGATTTTGCTAATGCTTCCCAAATAATAATATACACTTGAAATAAACCTGCAAAGTAAGTCAATTAGACAACACCAATGATCTAGTCAATGAGCCCAACAGCGAGAGGGGAACAACATGTAATTCCTTCATGGCTTCTGCTCCGGTATCCCCGGAAACCAGCTGCAGCTGCTTGGTTCAAATTGTGTACTATGGCAAAAATGTCTGCAATTCAGCTCTAATAACTAGCATTTCTTCACTCACTAAGTAGTGATTATGAGCCAGAGCAGCAGCTCCTCAAACATAACAGCTCTTCTCTAGAATCTGGAGTATGACTTGCATGTTCGAAAGCATGGTATGTCTGTGAAGTCAGGGCACTCCCATCTCAAAAATGTTTCGGCTAGGTCTGCTGCAACTGAGCTGATGACACCAACTACACAAGATTTGCAGACACATCAGTATAAAAGCTAGTTCACTTGCACAGAACAGCCTCACCAAACAGAAGAGCGTGTAGTGTCAGGATATCACAAGCTAAGTGGTCACTTAGTCTTGAGTTAGTCCAAGGAGTTACTGGGGCACTTCCAAGGAAGGGAACTACTTAAGGACTTCATTAGACACATTTAGCTTGAATTGGGGGGAAGGTCAATAAGCTTCAACTGGAAATCTTCCTATCTGGCACTATTTTATTTGTGACTTCAATGTCCTAACAGCTCCAACTCCAGCAGCAAAAGAAATATGAAGTGTCTTCAGTTACTGAAGAGTTTTATGTAAACCTTATCACTATTACTTTGACTGGATGTCCTTCAGACCTTATGCCCTCCTCTCACTGAACTATTAGCTTTTTCCACTTCTAGAATAGTCTAAGTTTCAAACTAATTTCAGGCACTGTGTGTGCCACTTTAGTCCACCATGTAGTGGTCTGAAGTGTTCAACAGTGCGCATTGGAGAGGCCCAGAGAAAACAGCAAACTGACTATACACACTTCAGAAGTTGCATTTGGACTTTCAGATTCTTCTCAGGAGCAGTTTATTTTCAGTGTATCACACAGTTCAGGTAGTAGTAATCAAACTTATAATGCAAAAGGAAAAGCTGCAAGGGAAAACCCAGATTTACAAGATTAACCAAGATGTTAAGTGGATTATCTTTGTGCTAAAGTGAAAGAAATCAGAACTACTAAATTCCCACTAAATGGGGCCATTCTCAGCCAAAAACCACTCCGCAGACTCCCACGCAAGCCTTACATGTCTGCCTTTGGTGGAAAAGGCTACCACTGCTGACACATTAGCAGCAAACACAGATGAGAAGCCGAACGGAACTGTCCATACAAATGCTACAACCCATTTCCAATCCTGTACCAGAGGTGGCCAAACCACTTTTAAAGCCTTGTTTCTTTTGTTGTTCTGCTCCTCTCCACCAAAACACATAATTAGTGCAAATTTAGCTGCCTTATGTTTTAATAAAAGCACAACAGGCACTAACAAGGACAAAACAGTGGACTGAGCAGACATAAGCAATTGCGATTGATTGCATAAATTAGTATTAGGACAAGAAAACAAATTAAAATATGACCATCTGATTTAGATATCAACTGTTCAGAAGTAAATGCATATTAGAGCCAAAAAAAGATTTGGAGACTCTTCCAGGCTTATTTTCTGTACAGTCAGCTTCACTGTTCTGCAGAACTAAGAGCCTGTCAACAGCAAGGAGGCATTTTGAAGTAACAGAAAATGTTATAGTGAACCCATTAAAGATGCGAGGAAGCTCACGGGGGAGTGGATTGTGAACACAGATGGAAACTGATTTTAAGATGAAATTAAAGATGTGGCTCTGGCTTCTCAGTAGAGTAGATAGACTTCAGTTTTCAGAAGGCATTGGGAAGAAAGCAGTGTTCTTGTAAGCTTCATTATTTTTAACAGCGGTGTGGAGATGTTCTGCGATTGTTTCTCCTAGACAACTTTTAATATTTTCCCAAACTTAGTTCAGTAGAACTTTGAAAACCTGAACTTGTGTATACATTTTTCCCCATTAATGAAGAAGCTCTACTTCCCCAGCTATCTTTGAAGAACACCAGATAATCTCAGTACCAAACTTGTTCACCGCAGATATGTTTCTCTCCACCTCTATGGACATTTTAGAGTAGTAGCTGTTATGATGTTCACATATACAGGTATGCTTGTGTACAAACAGCTGCAGTGTACTAACTACAAAGGGAAACAAACCACAAGAAGCAAAAATACCAAAACAATGAGAGTTTATGTAGATTTATCAGCTTTAAACAAGCAATGACCAACAGGTAGGCTAGGATGAGCTACCCAGCCAGATCCTGAGCATGACAGCTTAGGATCCCAATCCAGCAAATACTTTTGGTAGGTGTGAGACTATATAAACACACACAGAGTGGGAAACTCATGACAGTTTTGCATACTGTAAATACTTAAAAATGCATTTAAGTGTTAACTCATAGTCTGAAAGCTGCAAACTTGCATGCATACACTGCACCATTACTTTTCTACTCTAGGGGAAAAAATACCATAGGTTTTTCTTCCTTTCCCATCCTAATATAGAGGTAATATCTTGGCAGCTGTAGTGTAAGAGGAAGGGGGGGAGGAGAGAATAATCCAAGCAAGTCAAATTAGTGACCTAGTTGCCTGTTCAGTGATAAAGACAGCCAAAGCAGCAATTTTGAGCAGACTTAGTAACCACCTGATCTACAACATGCATTTTAAAATTACAGCTTCAGCAGCAGCATGTGTACCCCTACAGAGTATGTCATTAACATCCTATGTTTAACTTTTGGAAAAAAATTGAAGAAACAAGTATTCACTAGAAACCAGCTCTTACATAGCCTAGTTACAGAAGAAAAATAACTTGTTGCCACCCTTCAGAGAATGTTGGTCTTTCAAAAGAGCTCTAATTTGCTTATATTTGCATACAACAAGTCATAGAGTAACCATTATTTTTTGCAGTTCATTAAAAACCACACAGCCTTTATTGCATTGTGGGCTGGGTTAACTTTACAGGTTGCAAGCACTGTTCTAGCACCTATCAAATCAAGACCTCACCACACTGGACATTATGCAAACAGTAAAACTTGTCTTGCCCTTAAGTTGTTACTTGCCTTGCCCTTAAGTTACGTCAACAGCACCAACTTCCTCAAGCAACAGGGGACAAGTTTCAAAATATGCTTCTTTACTCTCTTGTTACGCAGAGACGATTAGTCTTATTTGAGTACCAGATTGTTTACTGTCGGTCTAAATACTTGAGTTATACTGCAATATTTTCAGCTGGCCTTTTCCAAACAGAGTATTATTCATGGCAAGTGTCAAAGTGTGAAAGCAAGAAGTCTCGGATCCTTAAACAGCAACACAGGACCACTAGTTACAAAGCGAATTCTAGATGCCGGGTTTTATTTGTGGGTTTTTTTTTTTTTTTTTTTTGGGGGGGGGTGTCTTTTTTTTGAATCAGTTTGGGTTTTGTTCTGGAATTTATCATTACTGGAATAAGGCTAAGAGGGAGGAATTTGTCAGCATTGAAAAACCCTACAAGTGCTTGCGCTACTGCACCTCAGCAGCCTGCTCTAATGGTCGGTGCATTCAGCCTGCAGAAAGGCTAGTCCTCTTGTACACTGCCCCTGTTTCTGCAATATACCTTTAGCCATGGCATGGGGGCGACTAAGCTGCCAGGTTCTTGGTGATGACCCTTAAACTGTGAGGTCAGATGCAGCTTAGTTTTCTTTGGAAGGAAAAACTACCTTCTCCTGCTGCCAAAAGGACTCCCATGCTAAAGGCAAATACACTGGATCTGCAGCAAAGCTGCCAGTGTATTTTATGGCTTCAAAATATTTACTTTTAAACAGATATCTGAAAGACATCTACATAATTAACTACTGTTTAGCATAGCTCAGCAAAGCCATGTCATCTTTGCAAGGTAAAGAGCCTGCAGAGACAAAGGTTGAACACTGGCTGTTTACAGCCCACAGCAAGAGGGACAGCATTTCAAGTTCAACAGTCCAGACCTTCCTCACAGGGGAAGACCTAGGAGTCAGATGTTGGGGAAGTGTCCTCAGGAGTATCCAAGCAATGACATGCAGCACAAGCTCTTTCATGTATGCTGGATGGCTGCCCAACCTTTCAGAGTAGTATGTCTTAGGACACAAGATTTCTTATTCCACTTAGGCACATTTGCTAGAACTGTCCTATCAGGATTAAAATGCTATTAACCCCCCATCAGCAGGGCAAAGTAATTTTTCTAGGCAAATCCAAAGCAGGGTAACCCATACTGTCAACTAAGCTGTACATGCCACAGATCTTGCATCCACTGTACAATCACTTCTGCATCAGGCATTGCAGGCTATGTAGTAGTATTTTGCGTTTCTGCCCTAATCTGCAAAATAATCACAGGCAGCACATAGCTCATGTGCTTTTTTTAATCTGTGAAAAGTTGGCTTTAAACATAGCTAGTGCAATATCAGACTAGTGATCATGGAAATCTGCATCACCAGTTTGTTATTCTTACAGTTCAGTAGTTTAACACAAAAAGCCACAACAAGATTCTTAATTCACAAATTAAACACTGACTAATCTGGCATTCTTGTACATGTTATCACAGGACACTGAAGTTGTTTCCAGCGCAAAATGACTTCTTTAAAGCCCCAGCTTCATCCTGCTTGCTGATTACAGCAAACTAATAAGAAAAAAGAAACAGCTGAGGCTACATCCCTACCCCATACACATCTTTCTTGAAGGACAATTCTGTTAATCCAGAAGCTTAAGCATGTAAAAAGGATTCTGCATGCTCCAGAAGAAGGTATTAATTAATAGATATTTTCAATAGTTCATCCTATAATTTTCTTGGACACAGCCAGAACAGAAGTGACACTGAGCACTGCAGAGATGAGTGCCTGTGAATCACATCTCTGGCACCACTGCTGACCTAGGGACCCATGCTGGGAAATCCCATGTCTAAACAAGATTCTCTGTATATCCTTTCTCCATAACACTTGGTAAACTGCCCAACAGAAGTGACTAAGAAGGAAGTGTCTTGAAGTGTCCTGAACTTCAGTACCAAACTCAAGGTTACAATTAGGTATTTGTATGAGGCTGACTGAGTCCGAGATCCTGTACATGACCTCCTCCACCACACGTTTGGTTCAAATGGTTGGCCTACTTCCTCAAGGAAGAAAAAAAAAAGCAGCTAAATTGGGATACTTTATTCGGTCAGCTAGCCCTAGGGCATTTGGCCCAGAAGCACTTATAACTTGCATCTTCCACCTTCTGGGTGGCATTAAGCACAGCCCTCTTACCTTTCCTGCTGGCACCAGACCACTGACCAGACAAACACAGAAGTCCAAGCCAGAAGAGAAAAAGGTCTGGCCGAGACCACAGAAAGCAGTCTTGCTGTCAGGATCTCACACACTTGACATTGCAGAGTGAGCCGATAAGCAGCAACGATCCGTCCTTCCAGCTGAGCACCTCAGACCAGAGGCATGTTTCTTCACTGCCTGCTGGGTTTTGGCCCTATCCCACCATGCAGCCAAGAGCACAGAAGGTGAAGTTTTGACAAAGGGAAGGGGAATTAAGGATTCCCCTGGGTATACTAATAGTGTGATGACTATGTTACTCATTCAAAAAACAGAAGATATGGGCTTAGTCTCTTTGAGATGAGGAGGGAGTTGAACCCATCTTTAAGGAATAAGCCAAGGGTGGCCAATACCTTTGGCAGAGCGCCACATACTCAGTTTCTTGCACAAGACAGAGTCCCAAGGAAGGTATAGCTGTCCCCAGGCAAGAGATGATAGAAGCCCTCCAAGATCTCCTACAAACCAGGCTAGTCTGGGTACTTAAAAGAGGGGTTTAAAAATCACTCTTCAGTGCTGAATTATTTATATTTCAGGCACCTCTGTGCAATTTTAGAGCAGTGTGTTAAATAGGGTAAAAGTTACAAAATGCAAGATAGTCCCCACTATGCTTGTTGCAATATTTTAAAGACAAGAAATAAGATAGAGTTCTTAAAGCAGAATTTTGAAGAACCAAACTTGCCTAGTACACAAATGAGAAAAAGGACCAGCAATGAAGAACAAAGCAAGGTCTTCCTTCTTCGAGCAAAACTAAACATCCTCCAGCTGACACATCCAAGAAGTCTGAACACCAACTATCACTCTTCACCACAGTCATCTGTTTAATTTAAAAGGATTTTTTTTAACCCAGAGGTTAAAGTGAAAGCCATAGAACAGAATCCAGCAACATAGCTCCCAAAGTTGCATGAAAGGAACAAAGATGTTTTGTTTTCTTTATGCATCAGAAGCCTCCTACAAACTGTTCCAGAGTAGTAAGTGCTTGATAACATCCTTCCTAGAAGCCTGCCATGTCAAGTGGGAACACAACAGAAGAGCTTCAGCGACAAACTGAAGACAGGATCTGCTCAGGGCTGGTAATCAGGCTGACCTGAGTGCAGTCTAGACAGGTTACTGCACATCATTCAGCAGCATGTTACCAAAGTGCAACAGGTTAGTGCACACACACAGTCAAGGTTTGTTCAAGGAGTTAAACGATACATAAGCCACCTATAAAAATTACTGCTGAGCAACATTTAGGCCAACAGTTTAGCAGGATTCAAAAGGGATTAGACATTGTATGGATAATAAGAACATCCACAATTACATTAGCTAGGATAAAACAGTTTATTAAAGGATTAAAGGAATACCAAGCCTTGTGGCATGAGTCAGCCGCTATATCATAGTCAAATTGTTCTTTCTGGATATTTTGCTTAGTATGGTATGGTAGAAACCATGTCCACTGTTCTAGCAACTGCTAGCTAAATTATATTAAGGATCAGCCTACTCAAAATAGACCCTAAAACAAATGCACACACCCCCAAACCAAGTTTCACTTGCTCAGCTCCAAACTTCTTTAATGACCTCACTCAACTGTATATTGCGTTTATTTTGGAATAAGAGCAAGTCAGGCCAAACTTTCTGATTCATATTCATGAATACTTGCAACACAGTAAACTGGAATTAAGAGGGGCATTTAAGTCATGCAAGTTTATATACTGACTCACCCTCAAAGTCGGATCATCACAGTGAAACACCCAGATCATCATAATGAAACACCTAAGTAAGCAGTTCTGCACTGAGTTTAGTAACCTGTCAGTATTTGAGGCTAGAGAAACCAGAGATTTCTTTAGAAACATACAGTTTGCCTTGTCCTGCCTACAACCCATCTTAAAACAGATCAACCAGAGAATCAAAAATCCCTCTCCATGCAAAAGAAAGGTTTGTCTCCTACGGAAGGACTACTCACTCACTTTGGAAAGGCTTAAACATTCCAGTCTAATACTCTGGACTCCAAGCTTTCAGCCCAGTGCAAGCTTGATGGAATAATTGAAGACATGCAGAAACCAAATATTTTTAGCGGCATGCCTTTCCTTACATCTACAAAAAGCAGCTTAATTTGCTGTTAGCCCTATGAAATGGCAAAGAGATTCTGACAAAGGAGCTATAATTACCAAGTTATCTCCAGCTGAAGTGTCAGCTACCATATGCTCTTTTCAGAAAACCCAGACTACTCATGTGCATAGTTTATCAAGCTCCCTATATCAAGCTCCATTTTGACAAGAGGGTGGTTTTGACTGTACCAAGTTTTTTGGTACTTTTAGTTGTCGAAATAGTGAAAATAGACAGGAAAAAGAATAGGAAATCCAAACAGTAGAGCAACTCATTATTAATACACAATTTAAAGAGTTCACATCAGGTTATGCAGGTTTCATCCCTTATTGTCTCAAACTTAGTTAACTATCTTGCCCATGATAGCAAATCTTTGGAAAGTGTGCCCATCCAATTTCAGAAGTGACTTTTGAAACTTAATTTCTTGATTGTAGTGTCAGATGAAGTTTCAGAAGCCTTAAAGAGCCTGAAGTCCTGTATCTGATATTAGCACTTTTTCAATGCAAGAACACCTTGAAGGATCAAGTGAGATGCAAGAGATAGATGAAAAGCTTATAAGCCACAAGGAGAGACAAGCCTAACCAGGTACTCATGCCACCGCTCCTTCTGCAAAAGTTACTTACAAATAAAAAACCCTACCCCAATTATCTGCATTATGCCAGGGACTGGAATTTTACATTAACATTTCAGTACTGCAGAAGCTGATGTCATTTACCAAGGAAAACGTCCCTCTCACATTTGGCAATAATTCAGAAGTCCAGTCAACTATTAGTTGTAACACACTGGCTTTCATTTCTAGTAGAGAGTTTAAAAATTTTAGCTACATTTCTTAGACACAGTCAAAGCAGAAATAGCTAGTCAAGCGATGGAAGTTTTGGAAGAACTAACTAAAGCTCCAACAGGATCTGCATCACAGAAGTTCAGAACCTACCTAGTGTCTCAAACACTACAAGAGCAGCAGGTAGCCTCCAAACACACTTGTAAAAAAAAAAAAAAAAAAAAAAAAAAAAAATTTATACACACACACAGAGAGTGACCATTACTATTTCAGTAGAGTGGGATTTTTCCCAGTTAAACTTGATCCTGTCATCAACTTTCACCAGTTACTGCCCTTCACACCAAGAAGTAAACTTAAAAGTCCTCACTTCCATGTCAAAGAAGCTTAAGACAGCTTTGGCCACTACTTTTCCCCAAGTTAGTATGCAAAGACAAGATCAGAAAAGAAGTATTAGATGAGAGGCAGAAAAATGCATGCTTAGTCTTCTGTAACTTCTCTTAGCACCTGGTGTTCTGTTTAAGATTCAGTGCCTGTAGAAATACCTGTCATAGTTGGCACTTACAAATATGCTTGTGGCAGCAGGAAACAATTGGCTCATACTCTGCTTGTTTTATTCAGTCAGGCTTTCTCTGGAGTTTGTTTTTTGTGCCAACGTAAAACAGAATTAAGTGTTCCATAAGGGAAAAAAAAAAAAAAAGATTAAAAACTTACTCGTTTTACCCACAGAAATGCAAGACAGCATGCACAATCATGATCAACAAAACACACATGGTAAGAGGTCTCAATTTCTCATCATAAGCACTGAGGGCCTGAAACAATCCCTGCCTAGTTGCCATTTCAGTGATTTAGCTCTGACATGAAATACAATTCTCATTTCTATCTTTGCTTGCATGTAAGGTTTATTTTGCACCCATTTTTGCTGTAATAGTTGCATGACTACATTGAAGAGTAGGGCTGTAACATGAAGCACTCCAGTGTCAGAATTCACACTGCATTCATCTCTCAATATTACAGGAATGAATGTACATAGAGAGTGGTTTTCCCCAGGGATCCTTCTGCAGTCAGCAAGGCAATACCCAGACAAGGTATGATTATATGAGGACCACCATCAGGATTACATCACTGAAGGACCCCCACCACTGAGAACATGTCTTTTGGTTGTAGTCAAATTTCTTCTCTGTATAAATCTCAAGCTGCTCATTGCTCCTAGTTCTTCTGTCAACCATTATCATTTCTCAGTCTCAACATTTGCTAGTTATTTTCCTAGAGATATTTAAGAGACTGCAGTTGCCAAGACAACTGCTTTATCAACACCAGCACCTCAGCTCATCTATCTTGGGCTTCCCTTCAGTTCACCAAGACTTCTAGGAAGTCAGCTGTCACAAAAGAGTCATTCTGAAATTGGTCTAAAAGGAGGAGGAAGAAGAAAAAAAAGCACACCCATCCTTTCAGTAGCCTTTGAGGTCTTCTGTCCTAGGAATCTCAAGTTCTTTTAACAGGCTGCTTCTTTCTTCTGTAGAAACAGATGATTAATTAGACCTTCAAAAGTGATATTTCCTGTAAAGCTGGAAATCTGATAACTTTGAAATTCCAGGGCACTGAGGTGATGAAAGCAAAAGATATAATCACAGAGCTATACATCTTAAACCAAGTTTATGCATGCCTATGTTGAAAGTTTCAATAATTTACTGAAGCCTCATTCTATTTTGCTTTGTTACCAAGAGAAGCAGCAAATGACTCAGTATTTGTTCAAATATGTATCAAACTCAACTAGGTCTTTGAAATGCATACCTATATCTATATTTAATATCAGAACTTCCACAAAGAAGTAAGTGAATAATCCCCAGGTATATGCATATTTTAACTAAGTGAGGCCCAAGTAGTCACATTGTCAGCCTCTCTTCCCTTAGCAACCTGATGGCCAATTCAACTAAGCTTTGCAAGGAACTAAGGCCTCAAAATATACAACTCAGTTTCTGCAAGTGTCAGAAAAGCAAACAGGAAATAAGACCCTGCATAGCTCACTTCCCCATATTTCATCTAAGTTTAACACAGAAAACAAATTGTTACTATCCCAAACATAACAAGAGCTTTGCTCAGAATTTACATCTTACAAAAGATGGGATAAGCCAACTAAAACAGAAATAGTAAGAGTCAGGTTTTGTTAAGTTCTGCTGCTACTGAAAAGACCTGCACCTTTGTACAATCAGCATTTGAAACAATACAAAAGCAGTTTCCCAGGTCTATGTTTATGTCTACATGCCTGCCACTGCTGTGACAGATTTACAGCTGTAACTGGACTAGCTTTGAATCAGTTAGCGTGGATACTGGTAGCAGTCTAACCATGGCAACATGGGATTAAGCATGGGCTGCAAAACCAGCTCATAAGCTGGGTCAATTCACAACTGGTGTTGAATATCATGCTGTTGGTGCTAGACCACTAATGTGCTTGAGACAGGTTGAATATGCACTTGCTGCAATGCAGGCATACTTAAACACTATAAAATGATCTCAGGTTAGTACTGTGAACCTTGGTTATTTGCCATGGTTGACAGTGTTAATGGAGAAAGCACTGCGTGTTCCTTTCATTGTACCTATTAATATAATGTTAACAAAATTAGAACAGAAAAAGACTTTATATTCTGACTGAAACTCAAACTCTGCCTTGCAATCCTATTAAGCTATGATCAAACATTATTTTAGCAATTAAGTATCAATACAACAGCATTTATCAATACACTTATAATTAAACTGAAGAAGTCTTAGCATTTACAAACCCTGGCTTTCCTTATAAAAGGAAAGGTACCTGCAGGTCATTTGTGCTGTAGTTTTCTATTTAAAGTGCTTGCTAAGTGTAGAATTTG
The DNA here is from genome assembly GCF_036370855.1 of Dromaius novaehollandiae. Taxonomy (NCBI): domain Eukaryota; kingdom Metazoa; phylum Chordata; class Aves; order Casuariiformes; family Dromaiidae; genus Dromaius; species Dromaius novaehollandiae. Next base: position 61,594,188 of record NC_088130.1, read on the forward strand.
GCTTTCTGCCCATGTGTTTCAAGCTCAGTGTCGTGGCATAGCCTGGGTAATTGCACTTAGGGTGACAAGCATAACAGAACTTTAAGGCATGTCAATAATATACTTTAAACCTCGGCTTAGCTTAGTAGGACCAAATCTTGCTCTGCAAACACACTGGTCCCACAAAACCACACACGAGGCTGTTTACCTGGCCATGCTACAGAACTGCCAAGGCGTTGCACACTTGGACACTTGACACTCAAATCCCTCATGCTGGTTTCACAATGTTTAGAGGCTCTGTTTTGAATCTAATCTTCTCTCCTGTGCTCCGAAGGCCTAGGGTGCCTGTAGTAGCACAGGAGAACAGGAGCTGGAACAATTAAGACAGCACGAGTAAGAAATCCCAGAGGTGGAAGACAAAAATGCCTGGTAGTTCTGAAATCAGTGCAGATCCCTCTGACATTTCAAACTTGATGAGGCAGCCAAGGCATAGCTTTGCCTCCTCCAACAATCAGAAGTTTACCCAGATTCTCTCCTGGTATACTGTTTCTGAGAATTATTTGTGAAGCCTGCATAGCAGAAGTCTCCCCCAGCAAGCCTACATACCCTGGCCCTGACTTGATGGCTCTCTCCAACACTAGGAATGTCCCCCTCCTCCCCCAGGTTAAGTTACACAACCCCAGCTTTATTTTTTGCTCTTGCAGAATTGCTACAGCTGCCTCACGAACAAAGTCTGTGCAGAGGAGTTTGACTTGTCAGTACATCAGGATCTGTGCTGAGGATCTTCAGGAAGCCACTCAATATTTAACCAGGAATAAGCAGAAATTTTTATTCTAAAAATTGCTTTGCTTTCTATGCTTAAGCATCCAGAAAGCTATTTACATGACAATTTCCTCAACTATTCCAAATTCAAATAATGTGCTTGTAAACATACAAGTTGAATTTGTTTTGGAAGAAAGCTCTCTCATGTGCTATTTATAAAAAGCAAAAAGCTTTCTACCTACAGATTAAGTCAAGTATGTGATTATGAGAATATGCCCATTTTATTAAAGAATGTTAAATTTATCTAGGATCATGCACACGAACCCATTACAGACAGGAGACTTTCAGTCCACATCTTATTCACTAAATTACACTGCCTCCTATTGTTGTCAAAGTTTATTTTTGGCCCTACTTTAGATTTAATCAAAGCTGAAAAAACCCCTAACAGCCACAACAAAAAACATACTTCGTTTCTCTCCCAACCCTGGCTGGGTGTCCTTCAGATGAGTACCTCTTACAATTGTCAACAGAGCTAAAACAATGCTTTGCATTGGCCCTTTTCATGCTGCCTGTGTAGTAAGGGCAGACTATTCTCGACGAGTGCCATGCTTCACCCACACAAAGGGCCTAACAGATGATGAATTCTGGATTGTGCATCCCTTTCACCCAGTCCAACACCGGACTGTAACTATTCACAGTCGGAGTAAGGGCGACACAGCAATATTTAATAGCTTTACCAAACAAAGCTCAACAAAACAGGTACTGAAGAAAGCTTGCTAGCTGTTTAGGTAGCAGAAGACAAAGGTTAGTTGACCATAACAGCATCCAGTAACAGACAAATTTACCAGCTTCTTCCTGGAAGGAAGCAGTTAATTTGCCATAACCCTTTTAGTCCATATGGACATAGTCCAGCGGTTAATCTGCAAATTAAGGACTAAATTCATCACGCCAATCAATCATTAGTAGTCAGCTTTAGGTTCAGCCTAATTTTTCTTATACTCAGTTTTACTGCATTACTACAGCTGCACAACCAATGTGTCATATAAAAGTAGTCCAACAAGACTAGAGTCCCTTCTAAGGACAGAGATTCTCCGGCCCATTGCCATCACTATACTCTTCTGCCATGAAATACATTCTTCAACTCTACCATCATAGGTTGTTTTTCTTGGCGGGGGCTGGGGGGAAGCAGAGGATGTTTTAAAGGGATTTAAAATAGAGTTTAGACTACAGCGATGCAAGGTCATTTATACAGAGCCTGTTCCAGGGAAAAAAAAAAGTGCATCTTTTCTCCTTTCTAGAGTACAGAAGCCACTATTCTACACTTACATAAACATGAGAAGGGAAGAAAAAACCTTATTTATACCCCCAGCTATGAATTAATGCTGAACAAAACAGCTAGGCAATCGTGACAAATTTATGCATGCACGAGTTAATGATACAATGCAACTGATGTAGCTTCCAACAGCTGAAGTGCTTCTGTCCAGTAACCTCCATCCAGAGCTTTGGTAGATCTGCTGAAGCAGAGCTCATAGGTTCTACTTAAGGCCACCAGCAAGTTTGCTTTTATTTTAATATTAGAAACTAGCCACCTTAGAAGTCTTGATTAGGAGTACACGGATCAAAAAATACTTCACTGTTCTCTTGGAAATAGGTGAAAGCCACCCACATTCTCAGCAAGGCTGAGTGCTACAGAGGAAAAGATGAAACAGAACAAGGCTGAGACACCAGGAGTCAGACCAGAAGCTCTAATTAGGTCACACTCAGTAGCCTCATGTCAACTTTCAATCATGCCCTAAAGTGCAGTCAGCCCAGTACAGGAAGAGATGGAAGAAGAAGTCACACCTGAGACAGGCTTGGAAACCCAGAAGATCCAAGGACAGATTAAAAGGCCTGGCAGAATCATAGCATTTTGCACCCAAGCATACCTAGACCCCCCTCCATGCCCCTGCCATTGCACAAATCTGACATATTAACATTGCTGACCCCATGGTATGTACCATTACCTATTTAGACTGCAGGGGAGAGTTTGGGGATTGTGCAAGTGCCAGAAGATGGCTAAATAAATCACTATGTGATGTTTCAGCACATTCCCATCAGGTCCAGGAATACATAATGTCCTGCTTCAGGATGGCTGCTCACAACCCTAACTCCAACCTGCCCTGATCCACCACCTTAAAAACATGCCTACAACCTGCTGCTTTCGTTGACTGCCAGTGTGTTACTTAGTTGTCCCTTGCAGGCCAAACATAGTCCCTGGTTGAAGGGCCCAGGCATGTCAGAGGAATGAACCAAAACGAACATCCACATAACCAGTAGGCACAGAATAAGCATACAACTTGAACAAATCATCATTAACTTTCATCCAAGTTGAACGTTAAGTGGGCTACTTCTAATTAGTGAAATCTGAGTATCATCTACAACAGCACTAGAAGCCAGACATATTCCTGAAGGTCCAGAAGAAAGTGGCTAAGACCAGCAATCTTTTGATCTCATCCCTCCTTCGTATCTTTAGCCAATACAACTATTCTCTCTTTCCAAGTGGAGAATAGTCATAGATGTGGGTTCTCAAAACAGTTTGAATTCTGCTATTTTTGCCACTTACAGTGAAGCTCCAGAGTGACAGTCCAAATGACCCTGCCTAGACTGGCATTTAGCTCCTGAAAAGTCTGCCTATAATCCTCTGAGGGTGAAAACAAGCCTCAGTATAAGTAAGTTTCCAAAAACTATCAAGCCTGTTTCAAAAGTGTAAAAGTGCAAACACTCACAGCCTCATTTAAGTCTATCCTACCTAATCAGCTGCCCATGGTAGTGCTGCTATTGCCATATTTCAGGTCAAAGACAGCCAAGCTTCTTCCACATAAATTAGAGACTGCCAGCAGCAAGGAGGAAAAAAGAAAAAAAAGAAAAATTGGTTAAGTTTCAGAGAAAGAAAGTGTATTAGTCAAATTTTGAAGCACACAAGCCTTCAGGTTTCTGGCACAAATTGAGAAATGGAAATCATTTCATATGTTGGACTCAAAACTTTAATATTTGTATGCTCAAATGGAGATCATACAGCAATATAAGATGCCTAAATTCTTGTACAAAAGACTAATGAACTCTTAAATGAAGTGACAACAGGTCCTCTATACAAAATTGTTTGAATGGGATTGTGGTTGTCTCAAGAAATAGCTATTTGACACTTGAGAATTACACAAGAGAAGAAACATTTCTATCATTCACTGAATTCTGAACACTTGGTGCTCGACAAGAGTTGAGCCTCAATGCCTTTTTTACTTTGCATTTTGAATACCTTATGGCCACAACACACTTTGCTGCCAAAACGTCTTAAGAAAGTCAAGTTAGTGATACAACTCAAGTGGCAATATCATGAAAGAGACACATGCCTTTCTCTTTCCACGTTAACCAAGAAGTGTCATGATCCTTCATCTGAAAGATTTGGGTATAGGCACTTTGTTACTACGTGAATGACAAATTAGAACGAATTTAGGTAATACCTACAGAACAGTTAAAAGGTACAAAACAGATGTTATCCTCTCAAGTTATATTGTTTAATGCACTACTGAAAGGCATTCAGCTACTAAGTGTGGGTACAGTTACTGTTCTGCAAGATAAATAACTAGGAGCACCGAGACAAAATTCAGTCTCCTACACATTGTAAGCAGCCTATTTTTTGATAAAGGTGAGTGTTTTTAAAGACACGTTACTCCAGCCAAGATAAACTACACTGGTATGCAAGTGTTTGCTAAAATCCATGAATTAAAGGCTTATACTAGCAGACTTTATGCAAGATTAAGTTCATCTTCACGGAATGTATTACCAGTTGTACCTACTCCACTGCATTGCTTTTGTTTTGACAAGGCCAAGCTGCAAGAGATGATCTTATTTCAGCCTTTGCTCAGTTCTGACAGTGAAAAGCTGCTAGTTGTAGAGAAGTCTAAGGATTGTTTTGTATTATTACATCTAATTTTAAAGCTAGACATTTTGTACAATGGACAAACCTCCATCACACAGGAACTGACGTAAGTGGCACAACTGGTTAAACACTGGTCTTTACAGTATTCCAGCAAAAACTTTGCATCTTAAGCTTTCCAAATATTTTGCTAAAAGGAACATGAAACTCCTAAGTTTTAAACCCTTCAACCAGGACACACAGCTTGGAGAAGAGTCACCTGGCTATCACAAGTATGTCCCTACTGCTACAATCTTAAGTTTTGTTTCCCCATAGTAAAAGCCCTTTACTTTAAGTTCTAAATAACTTGCATAATTTTAAGAGAACAAAATAGGCAGATAGAAATATCAAAAACTAACACAGAGCAAGACTTCTCTGTTAATGACAAATACAATGGGATATCTGAAAGTGTTATCCACTTAAGACAGCCTCTGTTCATTCTCCTTGTTCTCTGTGCAGTACCCTCAATTTAAAGAAAAAAGCCTCAGGGGAGATTTCTTTAAATCAAAGATTCCAAAATATCCTGTGTGGCCCAATTGAGTAGCTTTACTATTTTTCCTCTCAATTGCTGGCCACTTTGGGCAAATGCTTATTCATTTTAATTATTTCAGAAAGTGTGGAGACAGGCTATCAATTTACTCTGTTATAGGCTAATCTTGGCTGCTGGTACTTTAGGGGAAGGTACAGAATGCCAGAGTTAAATCATTGTTAACCTGGTCTGGTAAGAGGAGTCATTCTCAATAAGTAGCTACTATAAAAGCTTAGTAAGATTAATTGCAGCTCCTCTAACTCATATTGCTGAATAACACGTTAACATTTTTAAAGCGAAATACTGGAATGCTGGAAATACCACACCGATTTTGCACACGTGCATGCGAGTGTGCACCTGCCTGCAGCCATACACAGCCCAAAGTTACAAGAGGTCTCGCTAGATTGTAACATTCGCATAACCTCTACTCCATTCACACTGCAGTCCACTTACAACTCTGTTACATTCCAGTTCAGTGCAAGTTCCCCCACTGTTTAGTCCATATTATTCATTATCAGATGGTAGTAATTCATACCTGACCATAAGATAAACAACATAACCTGCTTGTAGAAACTTAATTCTGATTTTTTTGATGACACAGAGTTGGGGGGAGGGGGGATTTTCTACCTTCAGGATGTAAAATGTGAATCATGTAGCGGACTTAAGGTGCTATTAAAGAAACAAAATACCCAGTGTGAAAATGTTGCTACATGAAACAGCGCTACATTTGAAGCGGGTCTGAGCTTTCATGAAAAGCTACAGATGTGTCCAGCAGTCAAACACCAGCATAATGTCATTGGAATACTGGGGCTCTTAACTTACCAAAGGAATAAAATGAAAAATAAAACAAAAACTCCACCCTTCCAACACTACAGAGTAAAAAGTTTCCACTAATCCCCAGAACACTGACCAATTCTAAAATACCATCTACATGCTTTCAGTTAGCATCACTTGAACAGACTGACAAGAACTTTCAAGAGGCCACAAAATTACCTGCACAGTTATCCAAGAGAAAAATACAAACAAAACAAAAAACAAATAACACAAAAAACCCCAAGACACCCTGTATCTCATATTTTATCTCATCCAAGGATCATCTGGTGCAAACTCATGGAAATAAAGCCAAACAATGGAAAAATCATGCAAGCCAACACTGTTCAATCTTTCCAAATGGAAAGGTTTTCCTTTTTTTTATTCTAATGACAGAAGTGGGACAGAAGTGCTACAGCTCTTTCCTTTTCATACAACAGCACCTACTGCCTGGAAATACAAGCTCATGTGTAGTATAAGACCTGGAAAATCAGCATCTGTCTTCATGGCACACACAGTATCCCTACCTGGATAAGAGGAGTCCTAGAAAAAGAACTAGGAGCTGGCTACCATCATCACCTTGCCCATTTCTTCCCAAGAAAAGGCTGCCATCCAGAACAAGCGTCAGGCTGGATGAGTTGTCTGCAGGGTTCTGCGTGGCCCACAAATGTAAGCATCCAAAATTTATATGCAAGAGCAAAGTGAAAGTCAACCAGGTGCTCCTTGGGTTTGAGAGTTACAAGCCATAACTATGCTTAATACCAGAGAACCAACATCAGAAAAATTTTCTTCCCTCCCTGACTGCAGATGGCTTAGCTGTTCTTTCACTTCGGAGATAGTCTGCTCTCAATGGGAACTCTTCAGACCCTGAAGTGAGCAATTCCAGACTATTAACATGCAGTTCTGTGTCCCTTTGTCGCATCAAACCTCTGCATATTAGTATCAGTGATACCTAATTTTCAATTTTTGTTGCCTTTAAGTACACTCAGGGAGAAATTCTGTAGGCTCTTACAAGTCAGACGCTTGTAGACTTAATCTTTTGTGAAGTGTACAACACAATTTTTCCTTGGCATTAAGTAATATTTTGTGAAGTTAGATATTCTACCAGTTACATAATCCTAAGTGTCTAAGAATTTTCTATTTGCTTAATTTTAAGCTTTCTGGGAAGTAGCCTACAATTCCAAACTTTTAAACATGGTGCTCATTCCTGACATCAGTTAACCATCAGAAAGTTTTACACCAATTTCCTGCTTTGAAAAAAGTATTTCCATATATTGCCAATTGCTCCAAATTCAAAACAAATCACTTGGAAGAACCTAAGATCCAGCAGCGCAGAATTCTAAACAGCACATGAGTTAACGAGTTACAAAAAGCAAGGAAAACAATGCCTATGACAAGTATTTAGTCCCCAAATTACTCAAGACAGCCAAGCATAATGCTTGTTTTTCCCCTCCAACTTATGTATCAAGACTTGTTCCTTCAAGGAGGAAAAGCACCTAATGAAATAAATTGCCTTAAGAAAAGAACTATCAAATAGCAACTCTAACAATACAGTTAATTTTGCTTGTTTCCTTTCATGTTAGGTGTACTCATTTTCATCTACCCAACCTAAATCACCTCTGAGGGAGCTTTTAATATTGACTCTTTGCTCTACATTAAACATGTTTCTTGACACAGCATACTTGGTCAAACTGTACTTCTGGGCAGTGCTATGTGATTAACAATGAAGTTTCTATTTGTATAATTTTTCACTTGTGCCTTTCCTGAAAGGTGTGCTCCCCAGCATAAAGAGAATACTATTCAACTATGAAATGAGAAGAATTTCCTTTTTCAAACAATCAAAAGCCATGATGCTAAGATGCAATTGCAACAAATACACAAAGCTGGGTAAGCCATCAACAAGCACAGTAATTCTGCGAGTACCTTGAGACCATCACTTGATTAAGGCACTGGGCAGAGGTTTAATCAGTCTCCAGGCTTTGAAGACCCAAAGATGAAGTTGTTGGACACAGGATTTCAAGGCAGACTGTCTATAGATCAAAGGTCTACTGAAAGGGTGAAAGCTTCAGCATACTTTACCCTTGACCACTCCAGTCTCTCACTATCAGCACCCATCAACAGACTATAGCCTAGTAGGCTGTGTTGTGTTGATCCACACAAATATCTGCTGCCAAAGTTGAAGGCAAAAGAGTTCTCCAGCTGCATAGCAAAGAACCTTCTCAGATGCAGTGAAGATGCCTACAGAGTAAAGGGAGTACAGACAAAATTGTTTACAAGTAGTCCTGCCGACGACAGCAGAATCCAGTTCTCTGTATCTCAGGCACTATCAGCAAAACCAAGAGAACATATTCCCATAGTTCCCAGAGTAGTTCAGAATTACTATATAGGCCAGAGGAGTCTCATCTGAAGATCTGTTTTTATCAGGCCCTGTCATTTCCAGCTGACCAAAGAAAACAGCAACTGGCACCATCTACAACCAGGACAGGAAATACTTTATTATGAGAAAAATCTTCCCTTTCTTACTCAAAAGCCTTCAATAACTGAACCAGTCATGAATAAACCTACACCTTAGACACACTGGTTTTCCCCACCTTTCTTCCTTAGGCAAATTCAAAATGAGCAAAGGAGCAAAAACCAAGTTCCTTTAATACAATCAAATGTACCTGAAGCCCAGCACAGCAAATCGTGGCCAGAACAGGGAGAAACTTTAGTTGTACCGACGGACGATTCCCCTGTTGACAGCTACCGAAGGACAGATACTTGCTGTTATCTTCTGACCTACATGAAGGATTTAATACCCCTGACTATGAGATCCTTTTGTCTTGCCAGCAAGGAATGAGAGGTGACCAGTACATGAAGCAGCTTAACTCCTTCTTTAAGGGTGGCTATCTAAAACTTAAGCAAATGGTTATCCAAAACTTTATTTCCAGTCCTACTCAAAAATGGGACTTGTGACTATAAAGCCACAAGATAAACCAAAAATTGACAGAGGAGAGGACAGCAATTCAAGAACATCTGGATTTGTGATATAACCTTGCAAATGTGCACCTTCAGCTAATTGTGTGTATGGGGGGGGGGGGGGCGCGCTTGTAGTTCAGGAGAGCTCTTGTCCCTCACTGATGCCACTCTGCATGAAACATTGCTTCCGAATGATTCTGCCATGCCCATCTAGCTACGAAGTCCTATACTATGAAATACTGCAGCACATCTCAGCATGCTATCTCAGTTGATAAAAATCTGGATTTATGTTTAAATACTATTCTTAAAGTTTTAAGAGGTCACTGATTTTACTATAGCCTGCACTAAGGTACTGATAATCTACCATTTAAACATTAAATAGTACAAGTTTTCTGCTTAAATTTATCAAATGATAAAGTTACTAGATTAGCAACTGAAACCAGAATCTGTTGAAATGTTAAACCAGCTTTTAACAGCAGCAGCTCCTTTCAAAAAGGTGCAAAGAGAACTCTTTCCTCATTTCAGTTTATTCAGCTAGTTCAGCAATCCATAGAGAAAGGTCATATTTCTCCAAGAATAAACAAGGTGCAAAAAGCTGATGTTACCAGCTCTGAAAACTCCATGAACACAAACCAAGAGTTTTATTCCCAACCAATCACTGCTAACACTTTCTTTATTAAGGTAACTTTAAATGCATGTTTTTCCTCAGAATATTTACATTTAAGTTTAAATAAAAGATTCTGTACCTTCCCTCTTGTTCCTACCCTCAAACCACACCTCAAGCAAATGGGCTTATTTCAAACTCTCGATGCCACAAAGCTGAAAAAGTTATAGCCTATATAATAAATTTCTCATCCTACTTACCTGATCTCAGGAAAGTAAAGACATGATGAAGATAGACTATTTAAATCAGCAAGTTGAGAAACCTCAAAAAATAAATCAGATGCTGATTTAAACTAAAGTTGAAAGTGCTGTGAATATATCACAGAAGTAACCTCACAAAATAAAGTTCCAGGTATCAATCTTATCCCTAAATCATTCAATAAACCAAGTCTAACATATCTAAATGTTTGCCTACAGGCCCACTACAACAACACAAACAAGTCAAAAGCTTCACTCCTCAGGACAACAGCACTCCATCTCCCTAGGGACCAAATTAGGTCTAAGACTGCTTTTTCAGTGGCTGAGAATTTAGGGTGAATGCCAAAAGCTAAACACTACCAAAACAAACACACCACACATGGATCCTTGTAGAGAAAGAGATTAGAGAAAAACTATATACAACAGGCTTCAGCCACACTGCTTGTAGGGAATCACCCAGCTACAGTGGGGATGAAGGCACAAGGAGAGCTTAGAGTCTCCCATTCTCAAAATAAATATCACATGGCATTTGTAGAGGCTCCCCAGTGCTAGGTCTTCACCTGTCAGAAGAATTCAGAGGAAAAGCACTGCAGTAAAGGACAACATCAAATGGCAAAAAATTATCATAGCCACAATACTGAAATAAGCCAACACTGGCAATCTTGCCAAAAGCTACGCTTGCTGAACATGCATCCTCAGAGTATTTTACCCATCTTCTTTAGCTTTCTTCTCAAGATCAATTACAAATGCAGGAACCAGACAGTTCCTAAACAAGACAATAATATTTTGATCCATCCCAATTTGTTCGAAAATTGATGAGTAATCTAAATACAGGAAGAGTTAGCCAAGCCATTCTGATGTAAAAACGACCCAGTTACAAATCCAAGACTAGAGCTACTTTCTGAATAAGTAATAATGGAGGTGAATCTAAGAATATACGTATCACACCTACATGAGTAAGCCAGCCAACTCATTACAAAAGGAAAGGCTTGTGCCAAAACCTTCCCTTCCTTCAAAACAATGAGGCCAAACTGAACGTGACTCAGATCTATTATTCCCTAAGCTACAGGTTATTTTGGTTTTGTGGAATAGAGTGCTTAAACCTTGACCCAGAGAGGCCAAGCGGCACTGAAGATGCACGTTAACCAAGCAAATAGATCATCCAAATTCTTTTTTTTTTTCCCCTCCAGTTTGACAGGAGCCAAAGGGCACTGACTGGCATGAAGCACCAATCACTCCAGGGAAACACAAGTTGGAAGGCAACAATGTTTTTGCCAGAGATCCAGTGAACGTTGCAGGGTTCAAAGTGGTATGACCAATACAATGTATATCTTCTGCAGGCACCAATGTTTTCATTTGCTCTAAGAGAAGTGGGTTTTTTTCCTCCACCAGCTGTTTTGAGCATTTCAGTCTTAGTTCCCTTCTGGGAAGGCAGTGCCAGATTTCTTGCTTACTTTGTTTACGAGAGGGGGAAATAACAGCCACAAAAGTTTTTTTGGACTAACAGGAAGACTGAGGGAGGAATTGAAAGCATTCATCTACCTTCACCAGCTAAGCATTTCTCCAGCCCCTTGACAACTGCCCTTTAAGTCTAGCAAAGGAGGAAGGCAAAAATAATAATAATAGTAATAAACAGTACTGAAATACTATGAAGTTCTGGGAAGAAGAAGAAGAAGAAAAATCACAGTAGGGAGGGTCTTCACCCCGAATTAGCGCCCCGATGCAGAACGCTCCTGAAGGAAAGGCTGGGACACCCCATAATTTGGCATAAAAACACACAGACCACGGCCCAAAGCGCAGCTTGGGAAGGGAAGGGAAGAGTTGACACCTTCCATAAAATATCACTCCCCTCTTTAAAAAAAAGAAAGGAAAAGCAGGGGGGAACAAGGCTTTGGTGCCGCTGCCCCCCCGACGCCCGCTCCGGGGCCGGGCCGAGGCGCAGCCTGCCGCGGGCGGCCGGGGGCTGCCTGCGGCCCAGGCCCGCGGCGCACGGGAGGCCTCGCCTCGATTTATCCCACGTTTTCGGCCACCGCGGACCCCCACCCCCCCCGGCCCCGCGGCCTTCCCGGGCCGGCGGCGGGGGCGGCCCTACCTTGAAGTATCCGCCCTCGTAGAGGGTGTTGGGGGGCCCGAAGATCGCCACCTCCCAGTTGTAGAGGTCGGACTCGTCGACCAGCGTGATGCGGAAACCCTCCACCGGCTCCTCCTGCAGCGACTTCAGCTCCAGCATCAGCGCCTTCTGCGAGCTGCTCATCTGCTGCTGGGCCATGGCGCGGCGCGGCCCCGCCGGCGCGGCCCGGCCCGCCGCCGCCCGGCCCCCCGCCGGCCGCCCGCGCTCCCGCTGCTCCCGCCGCCCCCGCGCGCCGCCGCCGCCGCTCCTCGCGGGCCCCCCGCCCCTCCCCGCGCTGCGCCGCCGCCGCCGCCGCCGCCACTTCCTTTTGTGACGGCGCCCGCTCGCCGCTGACCTCAGCGCGCCGCTCCACGCCTCCTGCCCCCGCCCCGCCGCGCCGCGCGCCGCGCCGCGCGCCGGACACGCCCCCGCGCCGCCGACGGCAGGCAGCGAGCGAGGGAGACGGGGGGGCGCCGCGACCCGCCCCGCCCCGCGCGCGCGCCCGCGGGAGGAGGAGGGGAGGGGACGGGAGGGGAGGGGCGTGGCCGGCGCGCGGCGTCACGCCCGCCCGCGCCTCGCCCCGCCCCTACCGGCGCTCTTAAAGCGACAGGATCCCCCCGCTTTGTGCCCCGCCCCCCCGTGTCGGCACCGGCCCGTCACCACCCCCAGCCGGCGGCAGCGGGCTCCCGGCACCGGCCCCTCAGCGGAGGCGGCAGCCAGGGCCCCCCTGGGCCATCGCGGGGACCTCCGCGTGCCCCGGCCCTGCCCGCGCAGGTCTCCTCGTGAAGAGCGGCCTTCGTCCGACCCGCACGCGAGCAGGACGGAGACCTCCGGCAGCGCTCGCGAGCTCGTGTGCTTTAGCGAGTCTTTAACGAGTTAAATAACAAGGTGATCTTCCAGGAGAGGGATAAACAGTAACATGCTGCTGCAGATGGTGCAAATCTGGATCTCGCTTCTGGAGACGTTGATGCCCCCACCTGCCTTCTGCACGTGGGACCGCGCAGCTGCCTAAAATCTGCAGGAAATCTCTGTTGTCTGTGTGCTGGTGGCCAAATAAAATTTGGGGATGAACAGTGGAGCAATGTGAAAACCATAATGCGTTAATATAAACCCACGGTGTTGGCTTACACGGGGTTGTCCCAGCTGCCCTCCCAGCTGCACCCTCCAGCCCACGGCACGCTGCAGGGACACGAAACGGGGGTCGGGCAGGTGCTGCAGCCGGGAGGGGAGCCGTGTTCCCCCGGTCCCCCACGGGTTGCCTGGGGGTGAGCAGCCAGAGCGGCTGCGGCAGGGTCGCCTGGAGGAACATCCCTTGCGTTTCCCCAGCTCGCCCACCTAAGCCGCAAGCAGACCCGCATTCCCGTGCGCTGCCTCTGCAGGCAGGGGTTAACCGGCTGCACTCGCCCCGCGCTGCATGTAAACGCCCTGGAGTTAGTTCAGATTTCCAGAAAGCTGTTTAGTCCTGCTCTCAGATCCTCAGCTTCTGAGCTGCAGGTCAGGATCACAAAAGCTTGCATGTTGTCCGGGTGGTTTGACCACGGAGTTTGGCAGAGGAGCTCTCCAGAGGTCGGGCCGTAGCGTGCTGGGGAGGTGAGTGTCTTTTCTGAAGTGCACTCGGTTCTGTATTCTTACTTACATCTTAAATTGACAGACGTAATATTTTGACAATAAGGGATCAGACTGACTGGCAGGACACCTGGGGCTGGGAGCTGAGTTCTGCCTCTGGTACCAAGCTTCCCAGGTAGCAGAAACTCCTGTCGCTGCTGGGTTTGGCCGCCCCTCTCAGTACCTCAACATCTGGATCACATCTGGAAGGGCTCCAGACACAGCGCTGTTAGCAAGGCTCAGAAAGAGAAAGCACTTGACCTCTGCCTGCCGTGTCCCATCTGGCCCAGCGATGGGGGGTTAGAAATGAGCCCCTGGCTCCATCCCAGTTCTTCCCAGCAGCATGCCCATGCTTCATTACTGTTCCCAGCTGCCCGAACCCTACCAGCCCTGTTCAAACCTCTAGCCCCACCTTCCCCACCCAACCTGCACCTCCTGAAAGCCCAGGTCTAACGTCCTGGCCACAGTCATTTCCAAACACACCAACCTCAACACTTGCTTCCAGCTGCCCCTCCAAGTGCCCTGTTTTCATTTCCTATGAATCTAACGAGGATCCAACTGGACAGCCAGGCTGTTCCCTTCCCAATGATGTTATGTGGCAATGACCTGATGGCTTTGTGCAGTTAGTATGTTGTCCCAGCTCTACTGTGAAACACGTCCTTGCTCAGGCCTGAAGGAAAATGTTGAGATGGTTTAACTGGCTGGAGCCTAGCCCTTTTGGATTGCGCTGTCCCAATTTCTATGGTAATCGAAACACCTTTCCTTGCAGCCAGCCTCAAATGCAGGCATTGTCTGAGCTAGCCTAATGCTCGGAAAGGTGGGAGAAGCAAAGTTTGTAGCCATTCAAGACTTATCTCTGCCTGTTGCCTGTCTTGAATGTTAACGAAAGAGGTAATCATGCAAGGCAGAAAGTAAAGAAAGCCTTGGTGTATTCAATAGGGCAGGCTGAAAATTTTCCATCAGGCTCGCTTTTAGAGAGAATATAGGTCTTTTTCCCCCAAACTATTTTTTTTTCTCCCACAAAAGCATCTACTCTTCACAGAAAGTAGAGACTCTCAAGGAAACAGAGCACCTCAAAGCTGTTCTCCCTGAAGCAGTCCCCCGAGCTCCGGTCTGTGTTTCTGCCCTGCGATCCCAGGGAGGCACAGCTGCTCTGCCTGGTGTCCCCTTCCCTTAGCCTGGGCATAACTTTTTAATTTATTATATGGCATTTCCCCCTCCTAACCAGCTCCAGTATTAGCAATGAAACTATGAAGCTGTTTTTCCCTTCCTCCTTTAGCTGTCAAGGGCACCTGCTCTCACGGATGGTCATTGCGTGCCTGCAAGCAGAGATCCTCTGTGAGGTGTGATCTGCCAGAAACCATATGGTTGTTCTGTCTTCATCTCCTTTTTCTTTTTTGCCTGAAGGAATCCATTTGTTCTTTGTGCTTAGAAAACAAGAAATAAGGTCTGGTGTATAAAACAAGGCTCCAGAAAGGGGAAATCTCACCAGAAGAGGAGAATGCTACATGTGCAGTTACTCTGGCTCCCAGAAATGGAACTTGTCACTGTAAACTGGACTTCGAATGCCACCAGCACCTTATGCAAATCTGAGATGAAAACTTCTCTTCAAGTCCTTTTGGCTTTGTTCTCATCATCTATTTTTAATATATCTCTTCCTCTTCTCCTTCCTCCTTCCTGAGAGCCACATTCATGAAAGATGACAAACTGCGAGTTAACTCCTCTGCTTAGCAACAGAAGAGATCTGGGCACAGGAGCTTTGAAAATGCAAATCCTGTATCAGTGTCATGTTGTAGGGTTCCTGCCCCATGATCTGACAGAGAGAGGGGAGAGGAGGTGGGATAACCAGACAGATCCCATTCAGACTCTTCAGTTCTTGGGGCAGAATGGTCTCATATGATATTCTGCAGAGCGTTATCCAATGTATTTCTTGAGTGACTCAAAGGATGAGACATCTGCTCCTTCCTCTAGGAAACCAGACTAACCTAGGCTAAAAGATGACGCCATCTCCTCTCCTGATGCCTCTTCCCTGCTCCTCTGCTCTGGCGAGGCATTAGCAGGGATCCTGGTGACTCTTGCCTATGCCCAGCCTTGATTTTAACACAGTCTCTGTCCCCTCAGCATGTCAGATGGATGCTGTTGTGATGGAGGAGATCAGGCAGGAAGTGGGAGCTCTGCTCAGCTCCCCTGCAAATCGCTGACAGCCTCCCCAGGAGCCCTGTGTAACTCAAACCTTCAACAGCTTTTCCTGCGGCTGTACACAGAAACACAGAAAACAGACTGGGACATCCTAAGGTCTGTGTCATCCACCCTCCTGCCCCAAGGCAGGATCAATTTGTCCTAAGTGACCCCAGACATTTTTCTCACTAGTTCTTTAATGTGTGTCCAACATGCTCTTCCAAACTGCCCGTGTTGAAGATTTGCTTGCTTCCAGGGCAACACATCTCTGAGCTCAGCTCACCTCTCTGTTGGAGATCTTTCCTTATTGTTGCTTTTGGGTGTCCCCATCCCAAATTGTTTCTGTTATTTCTTATCCAGGACACTATGGGGATGAGGAAAATAGGACAGAGGGCACAGGGTTTTTAATCCCTACTCTGCAGCTGCCATCTCTTTCCTGGAGTGCAGTTCCCCAGACTGGGTGCAAATCTCCAGCGACTAGTGCAAGCATTCCTGCTGCAGCACCACGCTGCCCATGTGGTGAGCGAGAACGTATTGGGGCTTTGTGGACTGGTTTTGCAGTCAAGAGGAAATCAGTGACAGAGGAATCTGGGGATTTCTTCTTTTATTTACGCTAGATACCTTCTTCCCAGACCAGAGGGCAGAAAAACACCACTGCAATGGATCTCAGCCCTGGCATTAATGCCTCGTTGCCAATGAGAGATTTCCCCAAGAACTCTGCAAGTGTTTAGTTCGGGAAATCAGAATGTAATTCTCTGCTCTTCTTGCCACAACAGTGTATTGGCATCTGCATAGGTTACTGTATTCGAGGACCAGAACATACAAGTACTCGGGGCGAGCGACTGTGAATCTGTGGAGAATATAGGTCTATCTGCAGTTCACCCATTGCCTCTTTTTCCCCTAAAAATGGGACAAGCAGATGCTCAGGCAGAACTCATCACAGAGATGAAAAGATGCTTATGAGAGTCAGTCGGCAACACCTGGGTTAACAGGAGGCACATGCATCAGAGCCTCCAGCAGAGAAATGCAAAATTTGTGAGATTCAGAACAATGGAGGCAAAGCTGAAGAAAAAATGAAGGAAAGAAAAATCTTTACTTTCACTTACCTTATTTTGATTTGCCCTTTTTCCTGCTTGTTTAAATTTGAATGGCATAAAGTTACTTCACCCCCAACCCCTTTCAAATCTAGTTTGCTCTTTTAAAATGGATGAAGTCCATCACAGGGGTTTGATAAAAGAGTGCCATGAAAACGCCTGCTGCTGCTCTCATTCAGTTGATGAATAAATTATAAGCGCATTACAATGCTATTTCAGCTGTGATTCCAGGGCTCGGGGACGGTGATGACTGTGACCTTATGCCTGTCAGACAGTGGTTTGCATTTCCAAAGAGTTTGTGTAACCCACTGTTCAGGTCATCTTACATCTCCTGTTCTGGGCTCAGCAGACAGGAAAATATGAGCACCCACCGAAACTGCTGTCCCTGGCACTTCTCTTTCATGTCTGCTGCTGTGTTAGCGCTGCAGGACCATCTTACCCTTGGGAGCAGGCAACCATCAGGCAGGACTCCCGGCTGTCCCCATCCACGGGGACAAGCAGCCAGAGTTAGGCAAGAGCCCAAGGACCAGCTGCCTGCTGCATTCCTGGGTCTATCAGATCCCAGTTTTGCCTTCAGACCAGCAACACTCCCATTGCCAGTGGGAAAGCATGGCAATGCACCCCTCTAGAAAGG
Organism: Dromaius novaehollandiae; assembly: GCF_036370855.1. Taxonomy (NCBI): domain Eukaryota; kingdom Metazoa; phylum Chordata; class Aves; order Casuariiformes; family Dromaiidae; genus Dromaius; species Dromaius novaehollandiae. The sequence continues at coordinate 61,611,660 of NC_088130.1, forward strand.
GCTTGAAAGGCAGTGGGGGGAAAAGTGTGTATGTGTGGGAAATTACTGAGCGATTGTGGGAAATTACTGAGTGATATGGGCAGGCTCAGCTACCTGCGAGGGAAACTGTGCATCAGGATCTGGCTCTGGCCTTCTCTCCTTTTAATGACCTCAGGGGTTTCTTTGAAGAGCTCAAGGCCTCTGCCTGGGGATTTAAGCTTTGCCGGCTGGAGTGCTCAAACCAGACGGCAGCTGCAGAAGCCGGAGGTGAGAGGGAGGGGTATAAAGGCATGGAAAAAAAGGGCATGAGAGAGATAAGGCATGAGTCAGGGATAGACATTCCCCTTGATCTCCTATCAGAGCATCCTGACATAAGCAGGGACTCCCACTGGCCTTTTCACAATAGCTCCCACAACAAATATGAACAGATTCAGGGGAAGGAAATGAAACTGCAGCGTAAGTGCCACGGCCCAGGTGCAGACAGCCAGCTTGGGTAGCCAAATGGCAGAGAAATTCACTTCGGCAAGCTTGCAGGTCAGGGTGAAAAGGTCCAGAGATGGGATGGGGTGGGAGACATTCTCCTAGAGATCCCACCTCCAGCTTCCTAACAATAAGATATTCTTCTAAAAAATGTTTGCAGGGCTCATGTAATGGATGCAATGTCTCACTCATCCATATGCATGCATAGGCTATGAGATTTGAAAAACATACTGTGGGGAGTGTGAAGCCCCATATGAAGCAATGGGCTGGACTGGGCCTGCAAACTGCTCTGTGCATCCGTCTGTGGCTAGGAGGGGACTGCACTTTCCTGCAGGAGCCTGAATCACCACAAGGGTAATTAATGCAAATTCCCCAGACAGGCGAACAAGTCTGGAGAAGCCTCACTGCCTGGCCCAAACACACCATATGGCACAGTCATCTTCACCCTGGGGCTTGCAGTCCCTTGGAAATCTGGGGAAAGTTTCTAAAGGTCTGGGAAAAATCAATCAGAAACCACTAGCCTGATCTTAGAAGGCCTAAATCTTCCAGCCAAGGGCCTGCAGTGCCACTGGGAAAAAGTACTGGTCTTGTGCTTTAGAAGGCTGAAAACCACTGCTAAAGAACATCCAGAGAGTTAGACTTTGATGATGCTCCTGAGGTCTAGATGTTGTGCCCATATCTGTGCTGACTGCTTGTTTCCTGGGGTTTCCCCTGCGGTAGCCTCGGTGCCAGCAGGTCACTCCAGGGTTGGTGGTGTCCCTGTGGGAGAGTGGTCAACTGGTGCTCACATACCCTCGTGGAGAGAAGGCAGGCTGGCGGAGGGCCGAGACCCTCAGTGCCAGCAGTCAGGGAGCAGGACTCAGAAGGCAACAGCTGAAGGCTGAATGTCTGCCCCTTGTCCCACCAGCTCCCCTGCAGCCTGTGTCCCCCCAGCCACCCCCTCGTTTGTCCCCCTGGCTCCACTGGCACCTGGGGCTGTTGTCAGGCCTTGGGGAAACCCCCATTTATGCCCCTGCCCCATTTTCGTGGTCCTGGCTACAGGCCTTATCCCTGTGAGAAGGTCCCTGGGGGAGGCCGTGGACAGGGCAGAAGGATGGGATGGGATGTGCCCCGTTGATGCTGTGCCTCTGTGCTTTGCTGTGCTGCCGCCTCAGCCCCCGTCTACAGTTGGCCCCGGGGGCAGGTAAGTCTCCTCCAGACTTGTTTGCTTGCCGGGAGGTTGCCATTAATTATCCCAAGTGGTTCTCCATCCATCGGGCAGGGAGAGCATGGAAGGAGCTGGCACCGGCTGGCAGGTGTGCAGCTTTGTATGCATCGGTGCTCGTCCCCTTTGCAGGGCTGGCCCCCTTTTACAGGCAGGGAAGGCTCTGATGCTGCCGAAACAACAAGCAGAGAGGCAGGCTGAGGATTTTATCTCAGATGGGTTTGTTTTGCGTTTGTGTTCATGCTCCCAGGGTCTTTTATCCCAAGAGGCTGGAATGGAAGTTTTATAATGCACATTTAGAACGGATGAACAGGAAAGTTTCCCCTTGAGTGACTGCTGCATCCCCAGAGTTGAGGCTGTATGACGTGGCCAACATCTGGCAGAGCTTCAGGGACCACTGCTGCCTACAGTGGTGAGGCCAGTGCAGTGCCAGGGCTCTCCCCTTTTTTGCTGGAGGTAGATGGAGCTTAAAAGCAGCTTAGCACCGACTCTCTTGCTCTAAGTGACTACAGCAAGCATAGAAGGGAGGAAATTTAAGAGCCAGGCCAAGCCTTCGCACTGGGACTCTTGTTTCTGCAGTCTGGCTACCTTGAACTGAAATGGTCTTGTTCCTGTTTCTGATACTGGCTGGGACACAGGTGAGACAGGCTGGTGCATTCCCACGTGCTCCAGGGGAGAGGTTTAGGCTGGGCGAGCTGGCTGGAGCCCAGGCCGGTCTGGTTTGTGCTGCCCGTATCTCTGAGATAATCAAAGGACCTTTCCTTGCTCTCACCCTTGGAAAAAAACATGCTGAATGTACTTGTTGGCTGGTGGGAAGGACCAAAAAAGGCAAGTTTGAGGTATTTCCCACTTCCTGCTGCCCCTCTTGTATAAGAGAGGGGGGAATAGCGTAAAGAGGAAAATCCCATTGCGTGGAGGTGGGTGTCCCACAAAAACAGTGTCTGTGCCGTGCCAGTCCGACGCGGGCTGGTAGCTGGGGCCAGCGCCAAGCGCTCTCAAGAGGCCCTTTGCTCGCTCCACCTCCTCAGGTTCAACCTCGCGCTGCCTGAAAGCAGCTCCTTCGGTAGGGAAAACGCACCGAGCGGAGGTTGCAAAATGGGAACTGCTGAGCAACGAGCGTCTCAGAGCGAGCAAATCCCTCCGTCTCAAAGAAGAAGCCTCAAAGTACTGCAAAGGCCACACAGCTCTGATGAAAGCTCTTCTCCATCTCCCGTGTGCTCAGCATCCGTTTTTAATAAATTTCTCTCTCTCTCTTTTTTTTTTTTGTGCTTCTAAGTGCAATGCTGGTAAGCAGTGCCAGGGCACTCTGATCCTTCCCTTGGCAGCAGAACACGTGCTGCTGAGTTCAGCTGCAGAAATGCAGAGTTTTTCCCTAGAGTGAGACATATATTTATTTACCTGGTTAGCTATGAGTGACAGAAATTAGAGGGGAGGGGAGGTTTGAGGAACATCATGCCTAGCTTGTCCTGTAACCAGTTTAAAGATGTTCCTTCCAGACTCATCTCCAGTACAGCTTGACTTGAATATAGGACATTTTTCTGCTTTCATTTTCATATATGTGAAAATATGGTCCCATTCATTGTCCTGTTTGCTTCAGCTGCCCTACCCCGATTTTTCTGCCCTCATCAACATCATTACTTTCACATTTATGTGAAATGTATATACATATATGCTTCTTTCGCATCTACTCACTGTCTGAAAATTCATGAAAGCTGTCAATGAATCTGATAAAAGAACATGATGAAAATACCTTGCTGTTACTCTTAATAATCTCGTGATTAATAAGTAATAAAAACATTAGAGTAATATTTTATCTGGGGCTTTTCTAACCCAGGAAACAGAAATATATGTAACCTGGTGGCACTCCTGGCAGTTCTCTTCCTCGATGGCATTTCCTAAGGCCTGGCAAAGCAGGAGAAAACAAGATGCTTCTCCTGTATTGACTGGAATTGCTGCTGTGTTCCTTGGGCATCAGGTTAGCGACGTGGCCAGTGGCATTTTATTGAATGGAGGTGCCCACAGAGTTGTTCACATGGACTTCACAGGAGACATTTTGCATATGTAGAGAGGGATGGCAATACTTTGTAAAGCCATTGGTGACAGTGTGTGAAAAGAGTATCCTTTTTATTCTTAGTCGTTGGACAACAGTATAAGGTTGATGGAAGACTTAAAGACTTGGAGACTGTTTGGGGCGGGGGGCAATGGGATTATCTGTTTTAAACACAGACATGACAGCAGCCCAAAAGAAGAAAACATGCTACCATCCAGCAGGACGACTCTGAATCTAGCTCCTACCAATGCTTTAACCATCCCGTGCCCAGAGCATCCCAGTCATGAAGGCCAGGAAGATATTGCACATGTCATACCCTGCTCACCCCTTCCGATCTTGACTCTGCAGCACAGGGGTGGGGGGCCCAGGCTGGGCTGTATCTGCTCAGGGTATGTCCTAATTGCTCTAAATATTTTCTTTTTTGGTCTCATTTTCCTGCATCACAGAAATGAAAAGGGAGATTTGGAAATTCTCACGAGCAGGTCATGGGCTGGTTTCCTTCTGCCCTTTGCCCTCGCCTTATCTCCCGGCTTTCAGGCTGGGTTTCTCTGCTTGAGAGCCAGCTGTGGGTGCTCTATCAGGGCTCTGCACCGAGCAGTTCTCCCCGCCATCGCCCTATCTCTGGGCGCCTGCCTGAGGCCCTTCAGCTGGGCGCTATCTCCTTTCCCCACCTGCTGGATGCTGCTGCCCCCACCCGGACCCCACGCCTCCGGGAGGCACTTTGCACGGCCGTGCGGAGAGATGGCCTCTCCGGCTGGGTTGCCTTGTACTCCCCGAGTCTGGTGGCTGGATGCACCTTTGGGTTTTTGCTAGTGCAGACGAGGGCAGAGTGCAGCCCTGCCCTTTCTCATCACTGGACCTCACAGCATCTCTCTTTGCTCTTCTATTTATTTACCCTTTATTGAGCCTGTCCATCTCTCTATCTGTGCACCCTTGGGAAAGCCTCTCCCGATCTGGGCACCATCAGCTCTTTTCACCCTTTTTGAAGGTTTCTCTTCAAAACTCGTTTCCTTCACTGTCCTCTGGTGCTCAGCTACATCTCTGCCTCTCTCACCTTCCTCGCCAGCTGCCCGCTCCCTGTGAGCTGTGTCCCTCACCTCACACACAAGCTGGTAGGGCTGAGCTCCAGGGCCAGAATCATGCAGGTGACTAACAAACTGATCATGGCTGATACGGTGTTTCAGCACTGGGCAATCGAGACCACCTCATTGCCTGGGGTTCCCAGATCCTGGCTCCTCTTAACAGTGGAGAGAAACATTTGCAGTATCAAATGGGAGAGTCACAGCCAGCCCAGAAACAATTATCTTCCTTTTTATGAATATAAAAATGGCCCCCAATGACCCTGCTAGCTCAGTATCCTCTCCTCAAGAAAGTCCACCTCTGGATGCCTGTGGAATAGTGCAAGAAGATGTGTCTTGTGATACCTCCCCGGAATATTTCCCCGACCTGCAACAAATTTTCATGACTCAGACTCCCTGAGTCAGGATGTCTTCTTATTTAATAGTCCTCCGTAGATTTTTCTTCCATGAATTTGTTTAGTTCTTTTTGAACCCAGGTAAATTTTAAGCATTTGCAACATCCTGTGGCAAACAGCTGCCAAGTCTAATTACTGGCTGGGTGCAGAATCATTTCCTTTGGTTTCTTTTGATCCTGCCACCTGCTAGTTCACTTGATGCCTGCATCCTCATGTTGGAGGACATGATGACTGGTCATTTTCTATCCAGCCACTTTCTGCCCCTTGTGATTTTACAGGCCTGTACCATAGCCCTTCCCATGTATATCTTTTTGGGACAGAAAAATCCCAGACTACGTGTCTGTTCCTTGTACGGATACAGATACGTTATGGTGTTATGATGGCCTGAAGATATTTTCTATCTCTTTGATAATAAGCATGAATAAGTACCACCCTTGGCTGTGCTCCCCCCATGCTCCAGATTGTTTAAAAGATAAATCAAAAGAAAATGGTTCACCGGGAGATGTCCGCTGTCCTCCCAAATATCTTCAGATTGTCCTGTGCCCATATTTTCTCCCTTGGGTGCTGCTGTTGTCCGAATCCTGACTACAAAACCTGCTGTCTGGAGAGTCTCTCTCTGTTTTCATGTACACTGGGCACATATGAGGCAAAGGAAACATCAAATGATAATAAACTACAAAGAATAGTGGCACTTGCTGTCCCGGGGACCACAGGGCCTTTGTGGGGCATTACAACATGACCGCCTGCCTGTGTCCCTACGATGTTCATCCAAGCAAGTAACTCAACAGGGTGGGTGAGGATTCGGGAAGAGCCTCTGTACCATTCCTCTCTGGAATAAAACTAAGGAGTAGTAACTAGCATGCTTCAGGACATAAACTCATACAAAAAACAAAACAAAACAAAACTCAAACAGCTGTAAGGAAGGCCTTCTGTTTGTGATTTAGCAATCCACGGCTGGGCAGGATGGGCGAGATCGTCCAGCTGGGAACTTCAAGCATGCCTGTCACCACTAGGTGAATCTGGGACTTTCAGATCTACCTGAACGTTAGATGTCACAAAACTGGATACCTGAGTCCAAGCCGATCACCCTCGGCCCCCTTTGCAGCCTTTGGTGTCTTCAGGAGGCTGCTTGCATCTGACTCCTGTGTTCATGTGAGTCATCTCTGGGTACAAGAAAGTTGGGGAGTGTTAACCATCGTTCCACCTCCTGATGCAGATGGGCCCTCTGAAGTCAGTGGTTCACCTCAGACACCTTGGGGTACACTAGGAAAGAGTGGCCGGCAAGGCTGACTGGGGACAGGGCCTGTTCCTGCTGTGAGGTCCCCGTTCAGTATGCCTTTTAACTGGTTCCCATTTGCTGAGATTCCCCATAGGAGTGCCCAGTTTTTGTTTTTGTGGAAGGACTCTTGTGTAGACCCCAGAGTGTGAGGAGCACTGGACTGAAGCCATCTCTGACCTCAGCAGATGGAGCCTCTTGCTCACACTGACCTTGCAAGGGTTGTACGGGTTGGGGAAGAGAGATTTATCCCATCCTGAATCCAGGATGTTCCTCTCTGTTCTTCCAGTCCCAGAGCAAGGCTGTGGGGTGAGGCCACAAACCTGGGACTCATCTGCGTGGAGAAGGAGGCCCAGGAGAGCAGCCTCAGCACCCACACTGATAAGGTGATAAATGATGCTGTGCTGTTGGCTCTGTGGGCACCCAGTGGAGGAGATTTCTGCAAGAAGCTCCTGAAGCAGCAGAGCTTATGAAGCCTGGTTTCTGGTAACACCTTCTCATGTGGAGTCTCTCATGTCTAATAACGTGGTTCAGCCTCACAGTCTTTTTCTCAGTGGAGGTGTTGGCTTCAGTCTTTCTCCTCTTCCCAGCTGAGCTGCCTAGTTCCACCAAACATGTCTGAAACACCTACCTCTGGGGATGAAACTGCCCCAGTGGCTTCAAAATTATGAGTGAGGAAACAGAAAACAGTTGCATAACCTCGATTTCCGTGGGAAGCGAGGGCAAAACAGAGAACTGTAAGGGAGTTCCTTGAATGCCTGTGTTAGCGCTGACTCAGCTTTCCTGTGTCACTGCTGTGCCTCAGTTTCCCCATCTGGAGAATGAGAAGGACGGACCGTGCTTCACTTAGAAGGGGCATGAGAGGAGCCTGTGCCAAAGACAAAAAGAGGCAGAGCTGTTAAATCTGAGCCAATTATGCCTGAACATTTCAATTAATCAAGTAATTATCGTCATCTCAGCTGACATTTTCTCATCGTCCCTAGCTGATCCTCTTTCTCTCCTTTTCAGACAGCACCTGCTCACCCTCCTCCCCAGCAGCCACTGCGTTTCGGAGATGCTGCCAGCGGAGCCATGAGTTCCAGCATCCCGCGGGGCACAACAGGCTGCAGCGATGTCGCGCGGACCCCGGTAGCGCTGGTGCTGCTGGTGCTGGCGTGGAGGCTACCAGCGGGAGCGAGCCCGGCCTCTCCTTGCCTGTGCCAGGAGGGCTGTGGAGTTCAGCAGGCTGTTTGGCTCGTTGCACAAGCAGCGACCGCAGCAGCTGTCCCCTGCATCACCTTCGCGTTTTGGGGACGCAAGGTGGAGAGCAGGAGGCTGGCGAGCCAGGCCTTCCTGGCACTGCGAAAAACCAGCCCCACGTGGTTTGGCTTTGGCTGGGAAGGAGGGAGGGAAAGCGCAAGGATGCTCACATCACCAGGCAATTTGGTGAGCAGTGGTTTAACCCATGAATAAAGAAATGCTGCATTTGCATGTTCCTGACTCTCTCCACTACATCTAGTCTCAGAAGCTGCCCTGGAGATGGAAAAGCAAGGGAAATGTTTGGAAAACAGAGCAATATTCAGATGCAGAGAGACGCTATGGTGGTGGGATCACCATCTAGACATGGCAAACCAACCATCGCTGATAAAACCTCACGCTACTGCAAGAGGAAAGGGGTCAGAGCTTTGCAGGTCCTTCCCCTCCCTCAGTGTCTCTGATGTGATTTTTGGAGGCTGCAGGTTGTTTCTTAGTATTAAAAAAAGAAAGAGAAAAGAAAAGGGTTTCTCCTCCTTGTTGCTATGTGTAAAGCCCACAGCAACAGCAGAGAGATCAGATGAATTTGCTCTCTAGCCTGACACAGAAAAACAAACCGAGAGCAACAGTAAAATACAAACAATGACACAAAACAATCTATGCAAAAAGCAAATCAGTTATTTAAAAGGAGGCAAAACACTGCTAGGATGTAACGAAAAGTATGAACTTTCCGTTAGTTCTCTCCCTGTAATTCAGGTCATCTCAGTTTTGAGATAAAGCGGACAGAGCCTCTGACTTTGGACAGTCCCAATCAGTCTCTCCCTCTCTGCCCCTGACCTATATATATGGATTGTTTTAGTCGTCATCGAATGTTTGACCTTTTAGGCACTTCTGCAGTAGGAGGAGCTCAGTACTCTGCAGCCCACCAAGGCAGGCTCAGGGTGCTGTATGATCCCATGAATCCAGGAGCTGGACATCTCCTAAAGCTCTTGAGCTGGTGCTGTTGCTTGCAGGGGTTTCAAAAGCCTATGCTTCAGTGAGTGCAGAAAGAGAAGACTTAAAGAACCAGGTTATCATCTGTCCAAACGACAAATTATCATTGAGGCTCTGATTTGCTTATTCCAATAGCTGCCGTGCTGCATTGCATGGCTGCTCCCTGAACGCTGAGACCAAGTGGCCAAGAGATGAACCATTTTGACGAGCCTAGAATTAACTTTTTTCTGCTGCAAGGCACAAGCAAGGGGAAAAAGCTTGTGAAATATGGTGGAAGAGCAGCATCCCAGTTCTCATTACGGGGTGCTGAGTCCTTCTCAGCCTCCCTGTTCACCCTGTCTCTGGAGGGAGGGACTCAGGCTCCCAGTGGCTAAGTGACTTGGTCAAGGTCTTGTGGGAAATCTGTGTCAGAGCTGAGGGCTGGGCTCCCGGTCTGTCTGCACTTTTTTTCATTCCGTGACTGGCAGGGGCATGTGGGTGCCTTGCTGAATCATGAGGCAAACCTTCAGGCTTTTGTTTAAAGATTCAATGTCTATAAACATTTTCTTTACCAGTTTTTCTCCTTGACGAAATCATCCACTTTTTGGCCATTGTGAAGACTGTTTGTCCCCTATGCTTTAATATAATATGGCCATACCTGGGATGGAGAATAAAACATTATGGGAGTGGTTTTTTACCCTCATTTTACTCAGGTCTTCCCTGTGTACCAGATTGATTTTGTCTGGGAGTTATGTATGCTTCTATCATACAGGTATTCGATACTCTACAATCTGAAGCAGTTGGAAGTACTTTAGCAACCAAAGAGAGGAACTGTCCAAGTCTACGTGGAAACGCAGCTTCTTCCGAGGGCCGTCGTTGGCATGGGGTGAAGGGCTGCTCCCTCCTCCATACCCGGCCCTGCACTGCCTGGGAGCATTTCCGTGGCAGCAACAGGAGCCTGGAAAAGGCCCCGGGGTGCAAAAAGGAGGTGTGGGGGGAGCAGCACAGCTGTGGGAGCACGGAGGCAGTGCCAGCCACGTGGATGTGGTGCATCGCCGGCGTCCACGTGATGGTTAGACCTGTTCAGCGGCCCTGTCCCTCCTCTGCCCACTTCCTGGCAAAGCTGCGCCCGGTGCCTGGAGGCATTCCCGGGAGGAAGCGGTCAGGAGCGAGGGTGGGTGCATGCATGCACTTGCACGTGTTGGCCCCGGGCTCTCCAGCCCCGGCGTGCGCGTCGCACGTGGAAGCAGTTCAAGCTGCACAGTTGTTTCCGTCTTGGGCTTTCACCTCCCCGTTGGAGTGGTGGTGGCACAGCCCATGTGCCGCTCGCCGTGCCGGCAGCTCCTTCCCCGCAGGGGAGACAGTGGCAGGGTGGATTCTGAGCCACAGGGGAAACGCAGCGGTGTGCTGGGGTTTGGCGGTGCTTGGTTTTTCCAAGCTCCTCCTGAACCGATGCTTTTGGGGAGAGGTGAGGCGGCCGCAGCTGGCAGCTGGGCTTGAAGCAGCCGCGCTAGCTCCTGGCATGGCTGGTGCTTCGGGAAACCCCCCGCCTTGCCCACTTCCTCGCCATCCTCTCTGCTAACTAAACAGGTTCAAAGGTCCAAGGCTGCCTGCAGGAGGTTGCCAAATGCTTCGTGCTGGCTGTCGAGCTGCTGCCGGGCTGGTATCTAGCGCCGTGTTTGCAAAGGGCTTTGGCAGACCTGGGCTAGGCTCTGGCCTGGGTGTAAACCTGGAGTCACACTTAGAGGCGCAAGGGCTCCCTCGAGCCCTGTTCATGCCCCAGTCCACGCGGCTTTACAAGGGGCTGGCAGGAGGGCGACCCTGGCTCAGTGCTGCCTGCACCCCTGAGTTGTGTCACCTTTATTTACCCATCTGCGGCTGGCATGGTGCCACCCTGGCTGCGGCAGGGAGCAAAGCTGGGCACTTCCCAGCAGAGCAGGAGTGGGGAAATGATTTGCCCTGGATCAGTCCCCTTGCGGCCCCCACTCTTGCCCAGAGAGCCCAGGGAAGAAGCAGAACTGGAATCTCTCTAAAAAAACTCCAAAACACTGCCCACAAATAACAGCCTTTTTTTTGGAACAGCGTAAAGGGATGGGGGGGACAGGGCAGGGGATGACAATCCTCTTTTCCTTCTGCAAATTCCCTTTTCTAGGACCAAAGATGGTTTGACACTGCTGCTGGCCTTCCTTGCACTCCCAGCAGAAAAGCAGGGCACCGCGGCTCTGGTGCTGCATGAGGATCTGCTCCGCCAGCACGGATGAACCAAGCGTGAAACAGATGGAAACAAAAGCAATGCAATGGGGAGGGGGGGAAACCCAGCTCCAGCCTGTTGGTCCCACCAGCCTGTAAATATGGGGCATGGGGAGAGCTGTAGGAAACAAAATGAAACAACCGCATGCAGGAGGATCAAATCATGCTTCGATTATAGAAGATGGATCTCAGAAGCAAATGCCAGTTCCTGAAGCAGCGGGTAAAGCTGCTGCAATGGCCCTGATGCCCAGGACTACTTTGGGCTTTGGGCTTGTCTCACCCTTCCCTGTGCCTCTGTTTCTCAATTGTGTCTCTTTCGGAGACATGAAGAAGGACGTGTGTGCACAGAAGCTGCCTTTCCTTCATCTAACCAGCCTGATAAAAGCTATGCTTTCTCCTCATGACCCTCGCCACGTTCAATTCTCTCAGAGATTTGCAAATCTGATGACCCTCAGCACAAAGAGGGAGCCCAGGCCGGCAGGCAGGCTGCAGTCCCGTGCCACAGGAGAGCTGCTCCATGGGACTGGACCAGCTGCCAGCCCCGTTTTCTGGCACGGAGCAGCTTGCAGCCCATCTGTCCCTGCCATCCCCTGGCTCTTGCCCTGTATCCTCAGCTGTGCCACCCCAGGGGCCTGGTGCTGTGAGTGGGGTGGGTGAAGGGACCCACCATGGACCAGCCCTGGTCTCTGCAGCTGTGGTGGCATCTCTGATGGGATGGCGTATTGGTGGGGTGACAGGGACGAGCACCCAGGGGTGAGGTCTGGCAAGTTCCTGAAGCCCCCATATAGTGAAACCATGGCCTTAGGTTAATGTAGCTCTGTTAATCACCTGGCTTGGAGGGCAGGGTAATTAGCACCTGAAAAGCAGAGTGCTGTTGTCAGGATGCAACCAGGGGCTCTCCAGCACAGAGAGGGGAAAGGGTCTTGAGCACCAGCCAGTAGTGGTCAGAAGGAAGCAAAATGATGGGATGCAAAAGCAATGACCCCTGTGAGACCCCAAATCTTTCATATAAACTAAGTTATGAAGTGTAGCTCCCAGGCTTGTGTTTTGCAAGTATTTTGTATGTCTGGGGAGCAGGAGTGAGAAGCCAGGGCTGGAGATATTCTTTCATAGAAGGTGTTTTTGTCACTGAGTGGCTGAGTGGAGTTGTGTGGCAGGAGGCTGTGTGCACCTGTGTCGTTTCTACGTGAGTGCTTGTTGCTTGGAGCAATGGGATCTGGGTCCCGGTGGTTGAGAAGAGGTGTGCATGGGGGTGGTGGTTGTCGCCCTGGGACGGACTGCAGGGCTGGTTGTCTGTGGACATTCGTGTCGCGTTCTGGGATTTAGGGTTGGTTGTGCAGGACACAGCATCAGGTATTTGAGTAGCCTGGCCAAAGATGGAATCTATGTGGCAGTACCCTGCGGCCTCTGTGTCATGGCTTCTTTAATGTGATTTAATTTTTTTTATGGAAATATTTGTGTGATTTGGGGGAATTTTGTCATTTGTAAGATGCAATTGTTGTACATTGACTACAGTGTCCGCATAGTTGATGTTGATGTAGGATTTCCCCAGGGACGGTTTGACGGAGGGGCAGACGGCATGACAGTGAGGAGGGATGCTGGTTCTCCATCTGTCTGCACATCTCAGTACAGCACGGGCTCAAGGACGTCATGCCAGGCGGTTCAAGATGTTGGCATGCTGAGTTTGGAGATACCGTGAGGATGAAGTGGATGAGTTTGCTGAGACGTAATCCGGAAATCCAAGTGTTGGTCCTGTCCAAAGCTTTTGCGTGAAGGACTGTGCATGAATGGGATGGTCACACCCATGGTAGCAAAGATGACACTGATAGGGAAAATGGCTTATACTGTGTAAGTTGTGGGGAGGGTGTCATGGTCCGGACTTTCAAGTGGCAGAGGGGTTGGGAATGGTTTCTGTGAGTCCTGGTAAGTCTTTATTGAAGGTATCATGGTTGGAGAGGAAGGGTCTGGCAGGATTCCCCTGGCTGCAGATCCTGAGGAGCACGTAAAAAGCCTCAGGGCAGGAGAATCGGGACCAGTAATGACATTAGGGAAATGGGGTCTCCCTTGCGCACCCTATAAGTCACTAGAGAGAGGTGACTGAGCGAGAGCACCTGAAGTCATCTGCGCAGCTGAGGATTTTCATCGCCTCTCCCAGATCGGTCACTGGTGGCCAAACCTCAGACCTGTCCAGCTTTTCCTTCTGAGGGAAGGAAATAGGAGGTCGTCGCAGTTGTGTTTATTGCAGTGTTGACTCTTTCCCTGAGAAGAGCCCAGACAGTGGTCTGCAGTGGGACTGCACCTGCAAAAGGGGCTTTGGGGGTGTTGTTTTGTCTGGGAGCTCCCCATCAGTGAGAAACCACCTGGGGATGGCTTCACCTTGGCTGTCAAAAACACATTCTTTGAGGTGGAGTCAGAGATGGGATTCCTCTAATTCCCCAGAGGTTTCTGTGCGGTCAGGCTGCTTCTCCAGGGAGAAACGTGCGCCCTGCGGAGGGCAGGTGGCCCAGGCTGGGGATGTTTGGGTGAAGTGTAATGGTGGATGGCTGAGTGACGTCTTTGGGAGGGCCAAACACGGGATGTGGAATAGTATAAAATATTTTTTTATTAGTAGTATTAGTCTTTTAGGACAGCATGTAATTAATGACTTGGTGGGTGCTGAAGCACTTCATTAAATGACTGGTTACAGGAAACACATCATTTGCCCTTCCCCGCGCCTGCCTGCCCTCCTGGTCGCCGTGGGGCTGGTGGGAGCCAGGGCACGAGGTGGCCTGGGGCAGGCCCTGGGCAGAGCTGGCATCTGCCTGCCCCGCCTGGGCGAGTGCGTGCGTGCCCGTATGGGGGTGTGCGTGTATGTGCATATGTTTACCCTTGAATGTACGCCTGTATGTATGTGTATGTGTGTATGTTCATGTGTATGTGTGCACACGGGCATGTATATGTGTGTGCACGTGTGCATATAGGTATGTGCATAGGTGTGTGTAGGTATGTGTGTATGTGTAGATGTGCGCATGCATGCATGTATGTTTTTGCATGTGCATATGTGTATGTGTATATGTGCATGTGTATATATGTATACGTCTGTGTGTATATACGTGTGTGTGTATATGTGTGTGTGTATATATGTATGCCTACGTGTCTGTGCATGTATATATGTGCATGTGTGTGTGGATATGTGTGTGCTCTCATCTGTGTGCATGTGGGTGTATGTGTGTATATATACACAAAGGAGTCTGTACATGTGTATGTATGTGCACATGTATGTGTGTGCGTGTCGATGTATGTGTGTGCGTTTCCACATGTTCCACATTTCCACATGTATATGTATGTGTGTACACGTGTGTGTACATGCATGTGTAGGTGTATACATATGACTGTGTCTATGTATGCGTGTATGCGTATATGTGCATGCGTATGCGTGGATATACATGTGCAGATGTGTGTGTGTGCACGCGCCAGCTCCTGGAGGCCGCACACGTCGCTGGCTGTGCCCTGGGAGCACCGCGAGTGAGTGGCAGCGGCCTGGGAGGCTGAGCGGCTCTGGGCGCTGCCGCTGCTCAGCCCGCGCCGGACCGGCCCAGAGCCCGTCCGTCCTCTGCCACAGCCGGCGCTGCTCCCGGCCGCGGGCTGTTCGGGCAACAAGGCAAAACGCGCATGGGGCCCTCCTAGCCCAAAACTAGTTTTACTGGCCTTTCTAAAAATCCTGAGCAAGGCCGTAATTACACTCGTGCAAGTCAGTGGGGAGCCTGACATTGCTCGTGTGCCCGCGAGGTGCTGGGCAGGGAACCGCGTTTCGGGAAGCACCGTGGCGTAGCAGGGATGGGGTGAGACGACCCCGGGGACCGGGCAGAGGAGCTGGCATGGTCCATTTGGGATGCGGGAGGGAAAACTGGCCGGGAGTTAACCATCTACACCTGTTAACCTAGGTGTCCTGTGTTAGACACATACCTCAGCCTGACTCACTTGTTCTCTGAACTCTTACATTTATTTTCAGTACAGCAGAGGTAGATAGTTAGTCTCCCACCCTCTATCATGAAATGCCTACACACTTGCTCGTTAAGATATCCTACTTAAAGCGTTCTCACAGTTCGGGATAAAACCTTAACTGATGGTTGCAGGCTTTCAGGGAGAAGAATTTGGATCTGATCTGGATATGATAAACTCCAAGCTGGGGTTGCCACCCCTAGAGCAGAGTTGTCCTAAAGAGGGATGGTGCCGCAGTGGTGCAAGGCAAGACACAGGGAAATGAATTAAATTGTCTGAGGTTGTGCAAACACCAGCTGAGGAGCTGGAAACAGAACTAAAATGATCTGAGTCCTAAATCTGTGACCTTTCATTAGGGGACACACATAAGATGGGCTTTTAAATACCCCGACAACCCAAATCTGGTTCGGTCTGGGGTTTTGAATTGTTTCTGTAAAGGCATCGCTTTTTAGGGAATATTTCTCCCGCTCCAGTAATCAGCATGTGAGCTGCAGCCAGCTCAGCCCCGCTCACATTGCCTCTTACAGCCCCAGTGGGAGTTTGCCAAGTCAAGTCGGGCTGCTGCAGTTTTTGCCTTATGCTCTCTACAGGTTGTGTACGAGATGTCCACACCAATTAATCACGAAACGCCAGACTCCAGTCCTGCAGGGTGCGGGCAGGCCGTGCTACCCCAGATCAAACTAGCAATGCTGCCCATGGCCCAGCTAGTTAGTTAAATCTATTTTCTAAGTGTGGGAAATAATTCTGTGTTGTCGCTGTATTTTAAAACCTTCAGGTGTATTTTTTAGAATAACCCAGGTTGTTCAAAACTCCTCGCACCAGAAAACGTATGCAGCTCCTGTCACTTTTTCAGTACGACTTCCCCGTGAAGCAGGGCAGTGCTATTAACCCCACATCACAGAGGGAGCGTTCACAGGCGGAGGGGCAAAATGATCCTCCTGCTGCCTTATGTGACAGAGTAGCGAAGGAAACCCAGGCCGCGGCCTGCCTGCGCAGCCCCTTGGCGTGAATCTTGGCGTGGTTTTGAACGTAGTTGCTCGGGTCAAAATGTTACAGTGGCTTCTGCTCCAGATTACTGGAAAGGACCAATTTTCCAGACCCAGCTCAGCTGTTTCCTGGAATAACGTGTATTGTGCAAACTGCAGCTCATTTTGCTAGAAGTTTATTTACATCTGACATCTGGTGACTTTGGCACCATCTCCTCTAAGCCCAGCTGATGACCTTCTTATCCACCTAACACCTAGACCCAAATGGCCCCAATTTTTCCCATTGATCATAGCAAGAAGTCGTACTGGATTGAAAATCTGAGTTGGATATGTTTATTAAACCCTGACCATTTTCCCCTGAATATCTGCCCCCCCCCAATTATTTTAAGGTCCCTTTTGGCTTTTGTGCACATGATGTGAAATGTTTTGTGCTGGTTACATCAGGCTCTCCCGGAGGAAACATAGAGGTACCCGGGACAGGTGGCTAAGACCTCCCGGGCCACCCCCGCCCAGCCAAGCTTGCTTGAGAGAGGAGAGGGGCTGGCAGCCCGGGGAAGCTGGTCTGTGGGGCCAACGCGGAGCTGGGCCGGGAGCACTAAACCAAACCATGCTGGGCTCCCTCCGGCACTGCACTTTGCAGGGAGGGAGTGTTGGCTTGTTAAATTCAGGGGTGAAAAGTTACTAATTTGGGTTACTCCCCTTCTGCCTCAGGACCGTGCGATACTGGGGCTGGGGGAGCACTGGGCAGGGGGAGCACTGGGACTATGGGGCGGTGACTCCCTCCCCCCCCCCCCCCACCTGAATGGGGGTCATCCCGCAGCTCTCGCGGGTGGTGGGAGAGAACCGCTGCCGTAAATCACCCAAAAGCGCTGCAAACCCCCGTGCTTTCCGGCGCGGCGTGCCGCAAAGCGAGGCCGCAAGCCCCTCTCCTCTCTCAAGCAAACTTGGCTGGGCGGGGGCGGCCCGGGAGGCGGGCCCAGGAGGCGGGGCGGATCCGGCGCGACCAATTGAGACCGAGCGCTGGCGGGCGTGGCCAATGGGGAGCGGCGCGCCGCGGCCAGCAGGGTTGGCGGCGCCCCACGCGGCGCAGGGTCACCCACGTGTGCGCGGCGGCGGCGACCATGGCGGTGGGGCAGCAGCAGCAGCGGCAGCAGCGGCAGCAGCGGCGGCGACGGCGACGACCGGACCAGGGGGGCGGCACCGAGGGCGCGGCAGGGCCCGGGCCCCCCCCCGCGCCGGGCGGCGGCCAGCGTGGTGACTGTGCCTCGCAGGGGCCGGAGGGAGCTGAGGCGGCGGCTGGGGGGCAGCGCGGCGCGGGCCGGAGCAGGAAGCGGCCGCCCGCGGCCGGGCTGCTGCAGCCGGTGAAGCTGAGCCGCGCCGAACTCTACAAGCCGCCGACGAGCGAGGAGCTGCAGCAGCTCAAGGAGACCGAGAACCTCTTCCACTCCAGCCTGCTCCGCCTGCAGGTCGGCCGCGCTGCCGAGGGATAGCGTCTGGCTCCCGTCGTTTGCACGGAGCCGGTTTCTGGGTGGGACGGGAGGGTTTCGGCTGTGTCCCGTGAGCGCAGGCAGCCTTCGTTAGGTGGGAGGTCGCGCCGGTGGGTACGCAGCTCCTGGTGGTTGTGAGGCTTGTGATTCTGAGGAACAGCTTTCATCTCCTGGCTACTTGCTGCTTTTGATGGCAAGGTCTCTCGGGCCCAGTTGCTGATGGGAACCCTGCAAGGTGTTTTCCTGTGGCTTGCACCCTGTCATTTGAAAACCCTTTCTGAGGGCAAGGCCTGTGTGAATCCTGCTGGGTTTATACTAGCTGCTGGGTTTATACTAGCTGGGCCTCACAGAGGAGCTAGTAAAATGAAGTTTGTTCCTGGTTCAGTGCTCCTCGGGAGAGGAGCAGCTGCATTATCCCTCTGCCCGTGGGCCAGCTGGACTCCCAGCTCTGAGCAGAGCTTGTGGAGAGGCTCAGGTCTTGCCCCGCTCACCTGCTGGCCTCTTTGCCAGGCTCGTGCTTGGTGCTGGGGGACAAGGTAAAGGGCAGGAGTGGTTTCCAACACTGCAGCTGCCTTTCACAGTCTCCCCTTTCTCCTTGCAGATTGAAGAGCTTCTGAAGGAGGTGACATTGAAGGAGACAAAGAAGAAGAGGATTGATGCCTTCCTCCATGAAATTAATACCCTGTTGAGCTCCATCCCGGAGACCTCAGAAACTGATGTATGTCCTAGAAGGGTGCAGGAGGCGGCAAGGCCTCTGTAAGGAGCAGGCTCTGCTGATGACAAGCTGTTCCTGTGCAGGCTGAAGTCCCTGTGGAATATCTCCCTTAGGGACTGAAAAAATAATAGTTTGATTTGAGCTGGCAGGGGATGCTCCATCTCTAACTCCTGGGTCCAGGCTCCTGCCAGCTCAAAGGAATGTTATGTGGGAAGAGAGGTCTTGGTCTCTGCGTGGCTGCCGTTGATGATGCTAAGAGCTTTTCGCGTGTCTTGTCTGTTCCCAGCTCACCGACCAGGCCTGGCTCCCCAAGGGTGTGAAAGTCCCTTTCCTGCAAGTGCCGTTCAGTGTGAAGGGGAGGTTTCGATTCCTGCCCCCGGCTGAGCTGAAGGTGGTGGGCAGCTACCTGCTGGGCACCTGCATTAAGCCGGAGATCAATGTGGATGTGGCAGTGACCATGCCGCGGGTGAGTGTAGCCCTACCGGCTCCCAAGTAGCCTGGGGCCTGGTCGAGCCCTGTCCCCTGCTGTCCTCTGCGCCCCCTGTCCCATTCACTCAATTCCCGAGTGAGGCTGCAGCATCTGGATGTGCAGCGTGGCAGCCCCCACAAGGAGCTGGGGAGTGCAATCTCCCCACTTGCTAGATCAGAGCTTTCTGCTGCTTTGATTTCAGTTCCTTGTGAGGGTCTTCATTCTCTTTGGGCTGAATGTTTTCCACGGTACCAGGGATGCCAGGATGCCACCTGGCTTCATATCCCATTGCGCGATCTGCCCCTGCTCCCAAGCCTGTTTTGAAGGGTGGATGATGTTCAGAGACTGTTAACCCTGCAGAGCTCCCTCCTCCTGCTGTCCAGACTTGCTCTGCCCCGTGGCTAGTGGGGTCTGAGATGAGCGAAGTCCTGTTCAGCTGAACAGCTCTGTGTCCAGTGATTGTAGCGCCTGATGAGCGCTTTGGGCTGGCTTGTCACTCCTTGGGGCTGTCCTGCTGGGAGTAGCTGTGTGTCTGAAATAGGGATGTTTGTGAGGCTGGGGAGAGCTGAAGGTGGTGCAGTGCCTCAGGCTGAACCGAGCTCTGTGAGAGATCCACCTTTCCCTTCTTTCCAGGAAATCTTCCAGGACAAAGACAACCTGAATCAGCGCTACCACCGGAAAAGAGCTCTGTACCTCACTTACATCGCCCATCACTTCTCCAAGGAGAAGCTCTTTGGCAGCGTGACATTTGCCTACATGAACAGCAACCATCTCAAGCCCATCCTGCTCTTGAGGCCACAAGGTAGCACCTGAGCCTTGCCCTGGTAGCGGGCTGTGAGCTGGTGCTAGCATTTCCTGTCTTAGCTGGAGAGTGGGGTCTCATAGTGTGTAACAGGTGCTTTGGAGAGGGAATGGTGTCAGTTTGGACCTGTTGTTGCAATTGGTGATAAATTTTGAAGCTTTGATGCTTCCATTTCTCCTGTCCCTCCAATCCTCATGGCCCTTCTCCTTACTTTGGCTCCTCATCCCCCTCTGCAGCTGGTATGGCTTGTGGGTATTTCAGGGAGTAAAGCAGACACTACAAAAATGCTGCTGTGTCTAGCGCTGCCCCTCCTCCCTATTCTCCGTGTCCCTGCTCCCTGCTGTCCTCTTGCCTTTCTAAGGCAGCTGTGCACAGTCTGGTTCTTTCCCGCAATGATACAGGACATATAAATTGCAGGGTGCTGCTTGTTGATTCCACAGACCTGAGGTGATGGCAGGTTTGGGTCCGAGATAAGCAGTGGGGTGATTGAGGTGAGGATGGGTGGGAAGGTGCAGGGTGAGGGTGCTGGGGGGAGCAACTGGCTGCATCTGGCTGGCTGGCAGGGATGGAGGAAGATGGGACTGGGACAGGAGCAGTGTGAGCTCTGGCTTATTATCAGTTCTGAGATGTGGTCACTCTGTACTCTGAGATGATTTCTACCGCTGCTGAGCTTAGCTGGGAAGGAGCTTTTCCCTTTTTTCTGAGATCAGGATGCTTCCTGTCTTCTCAAGCAGTCATAGTCTGGGTGTTTGACATTTCTTCCTCTCATGCTTTTATCCCTGTTGCTTACAGGCAAAGATGAGAAGCTGGTCACTGTCCGACTCCATGCCTGTCCTGCCCCAGATTTCTTTAAGCCAAGCCGCTTCTATCCCAGCAAGAACAATGTTCGGACAGCCTGGTTCATGGAGCAGAGCACTTCCAAAGAAGGTAGGACCTGGGGCTGGGAGAACACGAGGCTGCGTGGCTCTGCTGAAGCCTGCACCCAGTGCAGGGAGCTGGGTTCTTTGAGGCTGTTTTTTGTGAATGGGAGGTTTGTGATGGAGTCCAACATGCTGTCCTATCCCCACCCAGGAGCCCCAGAGCCCCCAACCCCTCATTACAACAACTCCATCCTCTGTGACATGGTGCTGCTGTCCCACCTGCATTTCTTGTCCAGTGTGGCCACTGACTTCCCGGGCATGAAGGATGGACTGGCCCTTCTCAAAGTATGGCTGCACCAGCGACAGCTCAGCAAGGTATGCTCTGTGCCAGGGGACGAGGCAGGCTCTGCTCACGTGGCTCACCTGGCCTTGGCCTGTTCACCTCCCTTCTTATGGGTGGAAAGGTGATGGTTTGGCTCTTGTGGGTTGTGTGTTGGCTTAGGGGTCTGATATGAGCTGAGTTAGGTTTCAAGGAGCTCCATCTTGCTCTGTGGAGTGTGATGGATCTGCATGAACTGGACACTTGTACTTCTTTGAGATTCCAGGAGTGATGCAGTGTTTTGGGGAACTCATCTGTTTCCCAAAGGACCATGGGTCCTGCTTCTTGTATAAGGCCTTGCCTCTGCCTCTTCCTGGCTGGGCTGGGGCTTTGGGGCTGCCCTGCTGGTGGTGACAGTGGCCAGGAGCAGCCGTGAGGAGTAAGCACTGAGGCTTGCAGTGCCTTGCTGAGCTCTCCCTGATTCAACTGTCTCTGTTTTTGCAGGGCTTAGGCTGTTTCAATGGCTTCTTGGCCTCTATGCTTGTGGCCTATCTGCTGACAAAACGCAAGATCGTTAAGATGATGAGTGGGTACCAGGTGCTGAGGAATGTTCTGCAGTTCCTGGGTGAGTTTCCAGAGGTGTCTCTGGGCAGGGAGAGGCTGGTGTCAGCAGAGCCTCTGCATGAAGCATGTCCTTAACCTTTGTGTACTGGGCTCAGCAGGTACAGAGCTGGAGGACCAGCTGGGGCTGTTCTTGTAGGATCATCTTGTGCAGCTGTGAGCCAGCTGACAAGAGCTATATCCTACCTCTGAGAAGGGTGAGCAGGAAGGTTACCAAGCAGGGTAATTTCCAGGGGCAGAAAAGGAAGTTATTTTGTTTGTGTTTCTCTGCTGGCACCAGGAATGGGCCCAACTGTCCTGGGTAGAGTATCCCTCCCTGGTGAGAGATGAAACCTCTGTTATTCCTCAGTATCAAAACAAAAAATCGTTGCAATACTGTGAAATGTACACAGAAGGGCTGTAGGGGAAGCTGGAATCCCTTTCCTCTCCTGCCAGCCCTACTTGCTTCCTGCTGAGTGGCTCTTTCCAACAGATGGCAGTGGGTAAAGCCTGTCCCTGGGGTTCATTCAGTGCCAGAGTCTCTGGTGCCTAGGGGTACTGGACCACTGCCTTCTTCCCCATCCCTCAGTGTGGAACATGTGGGCTCAGCTCCTGACCAGAATGGGGTGGGGGAAAGGGGATCACTGCTTTTGTCCCACTGACGGTGGGGTGGTGGGGCCCTGTGGGTGGGAAAGGACAGGAGGGGATGAGGCAGCAGAGCAAGGATGGATGGAGTGGCTTGGTGATGGACAGGTAGGCCACAGCACGAGGTAGAGGCCAGCATCATGTTTTAGCACTCTTTAGAGTTGTTGGACTGCAACGGTACTGGCATGTGGATGTACCACCCTCACTGGTGGGGGAGATGTGGATGACAGCGTGACTTGTTCCTTCCTCTCTGTCCACAGCCACCACAGACTTGAGCGTGACAGGGATCAGCCTAGTGAAGGATACGGACGCCTCCCTCGTAAGCAACCTTCAGGGAGGGCTTGTGGCCATGTTTGACTGTCAGCTGTGCTGCTGGTGCTGTGGGGCTGCCCTGGCAGGGATGTATCCAGCGGCCTGGTCATTGTTTTAGGGACTTGGGGTGGAGGTGAGGTGGTGGTGTCTTGATGTCCGTGCTGCGCTGTGGCACTAAGGACTGCGTTTGCTCTTCCAGCCTTCCCTGGATGACTTTCACCAAGCTTTTGAAGTGGTTTTTGTGGATCCCTCTGGGCTGGTGAACCTCTGCGCTGATATGACTGCCAGCAAATACCACCAGGTACCAGCAGATTATGAAGGCATCCTGAGATGCTGTTCTAGGATCCAGGACCAAACAGGAGCTCTCTCCTTTCCTGTACCCACTGCCAATACGAGGCTCTTCTGCTCACAAACTGATGACTTCTGTTAAAAGAGTTGCTGAGCCCCATGGCCTGGGACAGCTGTGTGTCCATGGTGTGGATGATGCAGTCCTGCCCTGTTGGCTGGCTTCTGAAGCTGACTTTGTAGAGGTTACGCACTAACCTTCTGTCATGCTCACTGAATTCTTGGGACAAAGGAAATGTCCATGTGGGTTTTTTTTTTTTGTTTTTGTTTTTTAAACCTTATTCACTTTCTGTGTTAATAATAGAAAGCCTCGTGCCAGAAAACGACCTCCTCAGCCGTATGACGGCACCCTGAGGGACAGCAGGGCTGCAGGGGCAGGAGGGAGGGAAGGTGATGGAATGAATTACTGCCTAATTTGCTTCCATCACTCAAGTGAGCTGACACAGGCGGAGGGTGCTTAGACATCTCAGAGAAGGATGTTGGACATGGGGAGGCGGTTCAGTGCTGCATTTTAAGCCTTTAACAAACACCCCCAGCTCTGAAGCTTAGAAGGGAATTTTAAGATTTGGATTTAGTGCCACCTTACCTTTCCTGCTTATAAGATGGAGGGAAGCTCTTTTCTTCTTTGTGGGCATCTCTGGGTGAAGCCAAAAGCTGTTTAACAGAAATAACTGTTTTGGAGCAGAAGAAGCCTACACTGATTGCAAGAATGCCAAGAAGGGTCTAGAAGGGTCATATAGCTGGCAGCAAGCACTGGTCACTTAGCTTCCATCCTCAGCACAGAGCCATCTGGGATTGATGTCTGCTGGTGACTACAGAGCTGGGGTGACCATGGTTGACTGCAGACTGTGGTGACTGCTGCTGGAAGGATTTGCTTTCCACCTCTTTCCTCCCATTCATGCCTCTGCTCTGTGTCGCCTCTTCACTCAGGTCCAGTTTGAAGCAAAGAGCTCCATGGAAATTCTGGATGACAGCACTGTGGATGGCTTCCAGGTGCTGCTCATGACTGCAAAGCCCATGCTTAGAGCCTTTGACCACATCTTCCAGTGAGTGTCCTTGTGCTGGTGGGGTGATCCTGAACAAGTCTGTTCAGAAAGGAGTGGGTTGCTTCCGGTTTCATACCAGGGTGGATGTGGGACATGCCTTGTGGGAAATGGCCCCGATAGCTCTGCGATAGACATTGGTGCCTCTTGCATTCAGCCCTTCCGCTTTGATTGCCTGGACATTGTCTTGGGAGGAGGGGGGCTTCTGTCAATGCTTTGGCCTATGAGGAATGGTGACTGTCCCAAAAACCAGGATTTCCCATAGTACATCCTGAGAGAGTTGGGGATCCTGGCCTCACAGTGATGTAATGCAGTGCTTCTTCTCATAGCCCCCATCCTGGGCCAGGGACCCTCTGTTTCTCACTTTATCCATCCTCCAGCATCTTTCTCAGGAGGAATTTGGTGGAGGAGGCAGGAGTGAGCATGACTGGCTGTTCTCCTTCTCTAGCCTGAAACATGTCTCCAAGCTGCAAAGTGCCTGCAAGAAGATGCAGCTGCTGAATGAGCTGATGGATCGAGGTGGGAACTACATGGCTGCAGCCCTTCCGTTCATTGTGTCGCTGCTGTCCCGCGGGCTGGCTGGGAGAGCACTGCTGGTGGCTCACTCCTTGCCCCAGACCCCTGAGGTAACACAACTGAGCAGGGACTTTGCTTGACATTGCATCCCCTGTTGTGCTTGGGATCTCTTGCAGCACTGCTGGGTGCAGGGAGGGGATCTTTGATCACTGCAGGATGGAAGGAGTCTGTCCCCTCTATGGGGGGTGCGTACAGGATCTGAGGCTGGGGGACTTTACTAGAGTGCTGGCTGCAGCCAGGAAGACTTCGTTTGGGCAGAAGTCCCTGCCCAGCATTGGGGCAGGGTGAAGACAACTGTCTTTCTCATCAAGGAGACCAATTAAATGACTTCCGCCCAGATGGGCACCTGAGAGTATGTCCTGCTTAGCAGGAGGTTTATCTAGTGGTCCAATATCCTGGCAGATGCGACTCCAGCAAAGTCATCTCTCCTTGTGTTTCATATTCCCTGTTCCTGTTCAGTGGCCCATTGAAGCCGAGCCCCCAAAGCACAAAGATGTTGGGCCCCTGGCATTTGGACTCCTGTTTGTCCCAGAGTTTGCTGCCAGTACGTTGGAGAAGGGACCACAGGCTGATCGTCCTGAGGTAAGGAGAGCCTTCCTTATCTGGGAGAGGATGGTGGTGGATGAGGGAGATCTGTGCAGCTTGAGAGTGCCTGTCAGCGCATCCTGCCATGCTCAATGCTGGGTGCCTGCCATGGATGAACTGCTCAGGGCCAAGGAGCAGCAGCAGTTTGAGCAAGTGGCAGCAGGCAGACCACTGAGTGGCTGCTAATGTCCTTGAGACATCTTGGTGAAGTGAAGGGGGTTAGAGGAAGGCCTCCAGGAGTGGGGAGGCTTCTTGGTCTGGCAGGGGAGATGGTTGGCCAAGCAGGCATGAGTAGGAGGAGAGGGGGATGTGATGGAAATTTTGATGGGGTGGAGCCTGCATTTCTCTCCTGTTAACAGACACAGGCAGAAACTGGGCTGGGGAGCTGGAGCGAAGCTGGCACTGTGCTATGGCTGCAGATGGCCGTAGGGGCGGCCGGCAGTCACAGGAGCGCTTCGGCTGACCTGAGCTGTCACCTATGGCTCTGGCACCATCAATGTCTCTCTGCAGGCCCAGGACTTCCGGACCTTCTGGGGGGAGAAGTCTGAGCTGAGGCGGTTCCAGGATGGCACCATCTGTGAGGCAGTGGTGTGGGAGGCAAACACTGTGTGCCAGAAACGCCTCATTCCTGAGCAAATTGTCAGGCACCTCCTGTGGCTGTAAGTAGCTCTGAATAGGGCCAAATGGCAGCCGTGGCTGGGAGACCTATGGTTGTGGGGGGTCACTGCTGCTCTGCATGGCTTATGCTGCATCTATAGTGCCCTTGAGGTAACACTGTTGTCAGATCAGGTCTTGGGGGACTTTGTGGGTTGTTTCAGCTTTGTGAAGCAAGGAAGTCATTTCAGCTTTCTGGTCTGGATGTTCCTTGCTGCTTCCCAAGAGAATGTGGTGAGGGCAACTATGTGACATTGTAGCTGGCATTTGTGGTACTGCTAAAGGCAAGGAGGCAGAGTGGTTCTGCCTTTACAGATGGATGTTGAGACACTCATCACTGGCAGAGCTGAGAAGAGAACCCATCTGGACCATATGGTTTGTTTTATGAAATCCTATGAGACCCTGTAGTGGTCCACAAGGCTGGGTCTACCTAAAGCAGTGGAAAACCTCCCTGTAGCAGTTGAGACCTACTGCCAAAAATGAGACCCTCTTGTGAAGAATGAGGGGATTGCTTGGGCCTTTTTGTACCTACTTGAGGAGAGGTCCTGGAAAGAATGGCTGCACGTTGGCAGCTTTGGCTGTGAATCCTA
The DNA here is from genome assembly GCF_036370855.1 of Dromaius novaehollandiae. Lineage (NCBI taxonomy): Eukaryota > Metazoa > Chordata > Aves > Casuariiformes > Dromaiidae > Dromaius > Dromaius novaehollandiae. Next base: position 61,637,547 of record NC_088130.1, read on the forward strand.
TGAAGCTGTGTGAGTTGCTGTGCCGCTTTGGATAGGCGGTCTGGGCATGGGAGGAATGCACAAAGATCATGGTGTTACCATGACTTTCCCATATAGGAAGGTCTTCCTTGGGTTTGGACTGGCCCTTGCCTATGGGTGCTGCAAGCAATGTCAGCATGGCTTGGGTGATGTGTCCTGGCTCTAATGCTCTCTTGTCTTCCTTCATGTAGCCATGCAGACATTCCTGAATCCTCTATCTGTTACACAGGAGCCCTGCTGGAGTCTGTGATCAAGACTGGACAAGAGGTACAGTTGCTTCCCCAGTTCCAGACTGGGCTGTAGGTTTCTTAGGGAAGGGAGGTATGGGAAGAGCTATGGGGAATTAACTTTAGATTTGTGGTCCTGAGGCTCATAGCTGGTTCCCAAAAAGGATAAGGAAAGCGCTTGTCTGCAAACACTGAGGCATCCAGCGCAATGCTCTCAGATCTGAGCTTTTTGTGTTACACCAAAGCAGGGAGTCACATTTGGGACAGGATACTAGTTTCTATTGCTTGTGGCATGAGAGGCAGTGTAATTTGTCTGTGCAAGCTAGCCTGCAGTGAGCAAAGCTGGTAAACCCATGATGAGGGGGATGCTCTTTTTTGGATTGAGGATTTAGGGGTCTGATCTCTACCAGTCCTTGAGGAACAAAGGAGAAATTCGCTCTTGTGGGCAGGGGTGTCTGACCATACTCCTCTAGTGGCTGTAGCTTCTGTGCAAACAGCCTGGGGAAGCCTGCAGTGGTCAAGGGATGGGATGGAGGAGAGAAGATGGACTATAGAGATTGGAAACCTCTTATGGGTTAGGATTTTGTCATTCACAGCACACCCTGCAGAGGGTGCTGCTGGTCTGCTGTAAAATCCAGACTGGTTGGATACATATATATAGCTTGATTCAGCCGCATCTGAGCAGTCCGTGTCTGTTCTTATTCCTCATTTAGGCTTCTCTGCTGTACTTCAGGGTGGGGGGAGCAGCAGGACAACAGAAATTCTCCTTTCTGTGCATCTTAAATGCCCTCCCCAGGGCTCTCAAGCTGCTCTGGATGTTTCCTTTTCTTCCTTGTTGTTTTTGCTGTGCTTCACAGCTCTGCCATGGCTAAGGATGTAGTCTGAGCAGTTTCTGTTAACTGCTGCTGGTATGCAGAAGGGAGGCAGTAGCAGTAGCATCTTGCCATGGCCAATACATGATCTCTTCTCACCTTCCAAGTCACTCTTGGCTTCTCTCTTTACAGGGCAGAGCAGCGGCAATACAGTTCTTCGTGTTGCCGTAGTGTTTTTACAGGAATTCATTTTGCTTGCCGCTTGATAAGCAGCCACTGGGATGCCTGTGACTGCTGGGTAGCCACAAACAGATTTGCTCTTGGCTTTCCTCTTTCCTATTTCTCCCCACTTGCTGAGCGTGCTTGCAAAAAGCTGCTCTCTGAGTGGCAGTCCTGGCTCCTTGGTGCTCAGTTGCCTCTCCAGGCAGAGAGGGAGGCAAGATCAGTGCCAGTGCTCATCTCCTTGGGGGCGGGAGATGCAAACTGAGAGACTCTCTGGGTGTCTGCAGGCCTCGGGGACCGGCGAGGAGGCCATGGTCAGCGTTGTCTGCTCGTATGATGACTTGAGCCGCAAGCTCTGGAACCTGGAAGGGCTGCCGCTGACGGTGACGGCTGTGCAGGGTGTTCACCCGGCGCTTCGGTACACAGACGTGAGTGCTCCTAGGTGCAGCCTGCGTGCTGTGGATACAGCAAAGAGCTGAGGGGAGGCCCTGGCCCTGCTGAATTTCGGAGTGCAGGGAGACACAGAATTAGTCTGTGCCTTTGTGCCTACTGAGAGGTTTTGCAGTACCTCTTTTATGCTGTCGCATCCCTGGGGCTGTCTGTGCAAAGGCTGGTCAAGCCCTCCGTGTCAGGGGGCTTTGCTGAGGTGGGAGGGCTTGGGGTCAAGGGGTGCGCTTTGCTGCATGGGCTCTGCTCACTGCTCTAAGTCCCTTGCTGATGCTCTATCCCAGGTCTTCCCTCCTATTCCCATGAAGCCGGTTTATTCCTTCCATACCAGAATCAGGAACAAAGATTTGCTGCTTCCCTCGGAGGACAAGCCTTGCCCAGCCTACATATCGCCTTTGAAAGGTAAGTGGGGAGAGATGTGGGCAGGAGATGATTCACTAGAAGGGAGCAGAGGGAGGAGGCAACACTAACTCAGTTACTGCTCTGTTTGTGTGTCACAGGTGGGACCAGAGCCCTGGCTCCCCCTGCTTTTGTGCTGTGACCTCTAGTCCCTGCTACATCCTCTAACACCTTGTTTCTCCTTGGGGTTCACTGGCCTCCTTTTGTCCCTTTGCCCTCAGTCGTGTGCCACATGGAAGGCAGTGGCCGGTGGCCGCAGGACAAAGAAGCCATCAAGCGAATCAAGGCGGCTTTCCACCTCCAGCTGGCTGAGCTGCTCCAGCAGCAGCACCATTTGATCTGCAGGCCTGCAGTCACCCATACCGATGTGTACAAGGTAGGGGAGCGGTAGAGGTCTACTCTATAGTTGCAGAGTGATGGTGCCTTGTTACTGAAGAGGAAGGCAAGGGTAGTTATGGGAGTGGTCATTGCCCGTGCTGGACCCGGTAAAGAACATGGGAATATTTTGTGCTGAGGCTAGGATAGTGCTGCATCTGTGCCTGGGGTGCAGAGTAGCACAGCAGCCTGCATATATTGCTGCCAAGCCTGACTTCACCTTCTGCCCCTGTCTCAGGATGGCTATGTTTTCCGTCTCCAAGTGGCCTATCATCGAGAGCCCCTAATCTTGAAGGAAGTCGTCACTCCAGAAGGGATGCTGAAGTACCAGGACACAGAGGAGTCTCAGCAGCTGGAACTGGAGACCTTGCATCTGCCTTATCTAACCAGCTCCCTGCATGGGTAGGCAAGGCAGAGTGTTTGGGATGCCTGGGTGTAGGACATGTCCTGTGGCTGCGAGCTGGTGTGGAGGTGTCTTTGGATGATGGAGGGTGATGGTGCAGAGAAGAGTTCACTGTAGAAAGGGAAGAGGTCCCTCAGCCTTCCTTGTGAGCCAGGAAGACTTCTGAGGGAGGGGGTGGGGGGGGAGGGCAAATGTGGGTATGGGAGAGAGCTGGTTGTCCTGCTTGTCAGATGTTTCCCTGTACCACTCACTGGTACAGGGAAACAAGTACCGAACCGCAGCACAGTTACAGGGGAGCATGTGGTAGCATTACCCTTTTGTTCTCTCAAAATGCAACACCCACAAGAGAGCCCTGTGCTTGTGCCACGGAACGCACGTCCCTGGCAGAGATTTGCTTCTCTCTTCTCTGTTGAATGCCAGAAGGGCAGTTTGGGTCCTAGGATGTCTCAGCTGAACAGTCATGGATGCTTTTCTCTCTCCTCACAGGCTCCAGCAGCAGCACCCTGCCTTTGGCAGCACCTGCCGGCTGGCCAAGCGCTGGGTCAGCGCCCAGCTCCTGAGTGACCACATCTCCGACGAGTGCGTGGACCTCCTTGTGGCATACCTCTTCCTCCACCCGGCCCCCTTCACTCCGCCCAGGTGAGGATGGGGAACCCAAGCTGACCGGATGGGGATTAACTGCCTTTTTCCTTGCTCAGTGTGCAGATAGGATGAAGGAGTGAGGAGGGATGCTGCCAGGGCAGGAGGTGCTGAGAGAGCTGGTCCATCCACTGGCATGCAAAAGCGAATAGGAGGACCCTGTAATGCCGGAAAGCTGTCCCAAGCTCTGCTGGGTGCAGCTGGTTGGAGAAGGCAGAGGTTGTTGGTGCTGCTGGGCCTCATCTATCCCTTGCCCCAAGTGCCGCTGTGCTGGAGAGTGAGTGGGGTGAAGCAGTGGGCTGCCAGCTGCAGTGGTGGCTGTGTGCTCACCTGATAAGGATGGGAGCCACTGTCCTTTTGGCCTCTGAGTACAGGCAGTGCCTCCATGGCACCATCACAGCGCAGTGGCCTAAGATGCCTCTTTCCAGATGTGGTGTACGTGAGAGTCTGGTCTTCCTCTGCTATGGGGCAGGATCAACTGCTAGGGGTGTTTTGTGCCTTTGAGGACTAATGGGACTCTTTGGCCTGTGGGAAACAGCTGGGAGAAGTAGAGATGACGGATGCATGGTGGTTAGCAGCATGCTGATACTCCTGGGTTCCCTGGGAGTGATGTTATGGTGGTGCTGGCTGCTGCAGCCTCCGTTTATCCTGGAAAAGACTCCCAGGGGAAGGGCAGAAGGCCAGCCATTGAAAGCTAAATGGAGCAGAGTGTTGGTAAATATCTCCTTGGGGCCAATTGCTTGCAATCTCTGGCAGGTGGACTGGATACAGCCCAGAGGGGGTGAAATGAAGTTAAAGGCTATGTTTATGCTCTGTGTAGAGCCCAAAGGTTAGTCTGTCCTGCACTTGAGATCCGGTTTCCTTCCCAGAAATAACAGTAGTAACTGTCTACTGCCTGGAAAGTTTTCCTGTCTCCTGAAATACTCTGTTAGCAGGAGCCCCATCTTCCAGCTGTCTTGTTTTGTGAGTGTGTTGTATTACAGGGAAACAGGTACAGTGAGAGCTTGGGCTGGTGTCTGTTGTGGTCCTGTTTGAGAGCCACACTGGAGATGGGAGCAGTCCTATCTCTGGTTCCCCCTTGCTCTGCCCCTAGACAGCAGGCTGCCTGGAGCTGCAGGAGATGGGGAAGACTGGGGGAAATGTTTCAGTCTCTTGAGGTTTTTCCTTCTTCTTCTTCTTCTTCTTCTTTCTTTAACCTGAGGAGGAAGGAACAAGGGGAAAGGATTTCCCTGTGTTCTCAGGGACCCAGAGAAGGCAAAATGCCTTGTACTCCTTCTGGATTTCTCTCTCAGCTCAGACATCTCTTTTGGGGCTGTGTGTGCCCTGGTTGTTGCTAGGTTATTCACAAAGCCCCATTCCTGCCATGGTGATTGGCTAGGGCAGTAAATGCCAGCATTAAGCTGTTTTCTCTCATCTGCAGCTCTCCTCAGGTCGGGTTTCTGCGCTTCCTCAACCTCCTGGCAACCTTTGACTGGAAAAACAGCCCTCTCATTGTCAACCTGAATGCAGCCCTCACAGGTGAGCTGGCAGCACACAGACTCTCCCAGGTGGCCCTGGCCACAGCTGTGGGAGAGCCATGGCATGAAGGTCTAGGGCCCTCCTGGGTCAGCGTGTAGTTCTAGGGGTTTTAGATATGGTGGAATGTCACAGCTTCAGCCTGGGGCAAGGAGGTTTTCCATGCCCTTGTTCTCCTACTGTGTTTAACTTGGCTTCAAGGTTTGTTTGGTTGTGGGGTTTTTTTGTTTTGCTTTATTTTTTCTCATACCTGCCTGTGAAGAGGTGATCTGGCTGACAGTTCTGTGTTGCTTTGTGGTATTACTGAAATCTCTTGTGAGCGTGGGCAGTGTTGGACTGCACAGTGCCTTTGAAGCCCTCTGCTCCTTTGTAGCCAGCCTTTTAGCTTGAGGCTTTGCCCTGGCTCTTTCTGGCCCATGCCTTTGCTTCTGTGTCTTGTAAACTTGTCCTTCATCTCGTCCTTCCTTGAGGTGCCATGACTGTTTTGCATGAGAAGGTCCTCCTTGTGCTTACAAGTGCAGGTGGTTGCAGAGTACCAGCATGCAGTTAAGGCTGCTGTGTAAACTGCTTTGGGCAGATGCAACATGGGGGCTGGGCTGGGCGAGACCCAAAGGGGAGTGGGATGACAGCCCTTTGCAGAGCTCAGCTGGGGTAGTCTGGTGCTGAGGCCTCTGCCCTGCAGTGGAGAAGCTTTGCTCCTGCTCTGTGTTGGCTGCCTGGTGGTTGCACTGGGAGAGCAATCGCCTTCAGCCGCTGATTGAGCTGGTGTGGGAAGGTGCAAAGCCTCCCTACCCTGCATCTGCTTTGAGAGCCCTGCTGAGCAGTACGAAGCACAGGCATTAGCTGCTAGTCCCTGATTTAGAAACCTGTAAGGGAAAAAGGGCTTCAATCATCCAGGTGCTCAGAGGCACGGGGGGAGGCTTTGAACTTTTTTATCTCGTGAGCTCTGTGGATCTCCTGGTGAATGTGTCTCTGGTTTCCAAAGGAGCATATTGGCACATACAGGCAAACCTGTGATCCTGGGCTGTTTGAATGTCTTGTCTGTCGATCATCTTTTTGAATAACATGGGGGCCGGAAAAGGCCATGGCTTGTTCGCTACACTGCAGACACGTCTCAGCTTTGGCAGGGGGAATAGCAACACCTGAACTTTTAAAGCTGATAAATAAGAAAAGTAAAAGCTGCTTGTGAGTGTTGTGGGCAACACTGGAGGGAGCAGCTGTTCCCATGGTTTTCGGTACTCCCTCGGCTCTTTCTTTTTTGAGAGGGAGAATTGTTTTTTTGGAAACTGATATGTTTCTACCCTTCAGCTTTTTCTTTTTTTATAAATGAAAAAATAGGAAGTGTTTTTGGCCAAAAAGCTATTTTTTCCTCTTAAAAACAAATCAGAAAACAAACTCTTTCATTAGCTCATAACCTCACTAGTTTCTAGCCTGTGTCAGTCTGAATGACTGTGCCTTGAACCACGTCTGGGCCTACATGAGTGTGGCCGTGTGGAGTTAGAGCAAAGATCCATCTCACCCTGCATCCTGTATCCAAAATTTCCCACAGGCAGATGCTGAGGAAGAGTGCAAAAACAGAGCAAGGGTATAGCAGTGCTCCCGCCAGTTTTCTCCCAGCCTCCAGCTACTTGCAGCTTGGAGACTTCCTGAGCTGGATGTAGCTTCTGTGAATTTAGTAACTAGACCCCAAGGGATTTTTATGTCATCAGCTTTCCTTTTCAGCTGTACAAGGTGGCTCCAGCATCTTCTTCTCTGCTCTGCCAGCAGCCCTCAGTGCTGCTTTGCAGCAGCAGCATCCCAGAGGTTGGAGAGGAGGTGGTCAAGGTTTATATTGGCATTTCCTTCTCTGTTGCAAGGGTTTATCTTCAAGGAGTTGGCAAGTGCCACATGATAAATGTCCGTTCAAGCCAGTGATCAGGCTCATCCCCTGTGTGAGCTGGCTCTGCACAGCTGCAGCAGAACAGCGATGCCAAGGAAGTACTCCGGCCAAAGCTGGGTGGGAAAGGACAAAAGCTGGTTGTACTGCTGGGCTTGCCACCTCTAAACCTTTCTTGGCCAGCAGCCATCCTTCTGGTGTGATGAGCCATCTTGCTGAGAGCCGGAGAGATACAGGCATCCTTCCATGGGGTGAGCAAAAAGAGCCACTTCTTGCCTCTGGTCTGAAGTGTTCAGGCTCTGCTTTGTATGTTGTGGGGTTCAGGAGATGTAGATCATTTGCCTGTGTTCTGTTGGCCTCCCTTAGGAGGGGATTAGAAGGGAATGGGATATGAAGAGGGGATAGTCTTGATTTTTCGATTGCATGTTTTTCTTTGAGGGATTCATCCTACGTTTGTGTCTCCCAGAGACAGAAGAAGAAGAAATACGCAGGCTGGGCTTGCAAGGAACAAGGCTCGTTGCAAACACTGTTGGATAACTATTAAGTGAGGCAGCTCATTTGTGTCCCTGGAATCTATCCATAATGTAGTCATGGGAAAAGATGGTGTCTTGGGGAATCCTTCTTTTCATCTTGCTAGTTGTGCCTCTGGGACAATAGCTATAACTTTGACTCTCCCCCACCTTGATGCACTGTGCTTGTTTGTGCAGCTGTGTCTCTGAGCCCAGGCAGGGGAGTTTGACCATTGTGGGACAGAAGTGGCTGGCTGGTGCTGGTGTGCTGCAGGGGCTGTGGCAGAGGTTTGTGTTTCCAAACTGCTCTTGCCCTGGCAGTTTCCAAACTGCTCTTGCCCTGGCATCCGTGTTTCCCACGTGGTCCTGGCATCTGGTTTATGTTGCTGCTGTCTGTCACATTGTCTCACCCTCAACCAACTTGGCCTGTTGTTCAGCAAGACTGATCTGTTGGATGAAAAAAGCACCTGTGCCCAGAGGCTGTGCAACTGTGAACGACTCTTTGGGACTGGACCTGGCATGGGCAGGCTCCCAAGCCTTGTTTTCCCCTGTGGAGGTGAACAGGAATAAGGAATTGATGTGCCAGGGGATGAGGGCTGCTGAGAGTCAAATGCAGACCCTGCTGCCTTGTGGTACGTGGTGGGCACATCATGGACAGAAAGCCAGGGGTGGGCTCTAATGGTTAATTTTTGGGAGTTGCTGCCTCTTCACTCTGCCTCCCCTGTTGGGGCTTTGAGCTTGAATAAGAGAAACAAGAAACGGGGGCAGGGCTGCTGCCCATGGTCCAGGCTGCTAGGGAGTTGGCTGCACAGGGACAAGCGATCAGAGGGTTTGAGCAGAGGATGGAAGAGGACAAAAGCTGATTATATTGCCCTTTCTTGGGCTGTGTTACATGGGTGTGGAGGGGACAGAGCATCTGATCCATCTGCCTGCCCTCTCCAGATGCTGACTGCACGGAGATCAAGAACAAGTTTGTGGCTGCTCGCTCTCGCCTTCCCATCATGTTCATTGCCACCCCCAAAGACAAGTGGACCTCGATGTGGACCAAAGAGCGACCCTCAGCGCAGGTGAGCTGGGGCCTTCCCTCCTTGCCCTGCAGTGGCTGCCAGATGGGGGCCGTTCAGTGGTCCCAGTGGTGCATTGAGCTCCACCGGCCCTGTGCATTAGTCATGTCCATTCCGCTCTCTGCAAACCCCCAAGTTTTACCCTCTAGCTCTCTTCCCTCCTCAGATCCTGCAGCGCCTTCTTGTGCTAGCCTCAGAGTCCCTCCGGGCCCTGGAGGAACAGCTCATGGACCCGCTCAGCAGCCAGGATGTGAAGGTAATCCTTTCGGGTACCTGCGCGAGGGTTTTTGGGCTTTGCCTGAATGAGCTGGGGGGAGGAGCTGGACACGGGGCAGTCTAGCCATCCTGATGTGGGATGGAGGCTGCCTAGTCAAGTCCTGCCCCCATGTGCAGGTGTGTCTGCATGATCTGAGCTCCCAAGCTGCTAGCCAGTTTCCATTTAATTCTTGTCTCTCCCTACCTCCGACAGTGGGGAAACTGCTCATTCTGGTTTCAGGCTTGTCTTGGAGCTTTGCATAGCATCGGGTGCATCTCCCCAGCGTTGACCCTGCAGTATGCCTCCACTTCTGGCTTTGCCTGAGTCAAGCTTGGTGGCAGATGCTGCTGCTGGGCCTTTCCCAGAGGCATTTAGGCCTGGATGAGCTTGCAGGTATCCTGAATGGACAGGAAAAGAAAATGAAGTCAAATTGGTCTGAGGTTTTGTGGTGAAGAAGCCTCAAGAGAAAGTGTTGAGATGAAAGAGCCCTGGACAAATCCATTTAGTGGTATTTTGGACTCTGGCTGAATGCGAGGTTTAACTCCAGTTGGAAAAGGTTAGGGGCTGGGGACGATAAAGGTCTTCACCTGAACTGGTTTAAAGAAAGGTGCATGAGCTACTTGGCTGAGCAGTGTGATTTCAGCTGTCTAGGCTCCTATGTGTGCCTGAATTGGGGTCTTTCAGCAGAGTTAAAATCCAAGCTGTTGTGTCTTTGCTGTATAGTGAGCAAGACTGGGGACACGGAGATCTGATTTTCTTTCTTGTCTTTCAGGACTATGAGCAAAAACCTCTGGCCTATACTGGTGCCCTCACGTATAAAATAGAAACGCTGGTTTTGTCCACAGGATAGATTTCTTTTGGGATTTGATGTATCAGTGCTTGACTGCCACTCTCGATGTGCCAGATGCTTAATTTCTGCAGTTTTAGTCTGATTTATGATGTGGATGCTTTTAGCTGTGGCTCTGTAGCCTGTCTTCTACAGGCAAGGCCAGTGACCCTGCTACATCCTGGGACTAGGATGCTGGTTTTGAAGTGCCAGTCTCCTAAGACTGGAGACACCTTTCTCCTGCTTTCAGGTCTACTTATATAGACCGTGTATGATTTCTGGTGGCAGTTGTTGTCTTCGTGCATTTGCACAGCATCTAGCAAAGTGAAGGCCCTTGATTTTGCTTGGGGCTGCCCTCTGGAGCCACCCTGGAGTGTGGCTGAGCTGAATGCCAGGGCTGGCAGCTTTGAGGTGTGACGGGCTGCCACGTCATGCACAGCTTCTCTTGGCAGCAGCATCCCATGTTCAAGAGTGCTGGGCGTTGGCCGAGAACTGTGAAGGGTTTAGATTGCCAGCATCTGGGAGAAGAGGTAAAACACTGTTGCAATTGGCTGTTTCCTTAGAGGAGTACAGGAATTATATGAAAGAGGTAGGTGCCAATGGTTAGAAGAAGGGGAGCCTCATGTGTAAGTCAGTAGCAGAGCTCAGTGCTGCATCCTGCTCTCTTCTATTTGGTGTTTTCTGATGCTGCTGCTGTGCATTTGGGTGCTTGGAAGCCTTTTATATTGAACCTCATATAATTCAGGAGACATTGGAGTATTTTGGTGTAAAGGGATGAAGGCAGAAGAGGAGGGGCCTGTCCTCATGGTGCAGATAAAGTCTTTGTTCTCAAGGAGTGTGTCTCTTGTGATGAGGCTGTGTGGAGCTGGCTGCTTTCAAATGTGAGGGTTGTTCCTGAATCAGTCTCTCGTCAGGCTGCCACAGCTCTTGGCCGGTGGAGGGAGATACACTCCTGGTCACTGCATACTGAATTTCTGCCCTCCCTTAGCCACTGCTACATCTGCTCCTCCTGTCAGGAGTCTATTGTGGGATGGAGGAAGAGGAAGATGATAACAGACAGAATAGCCGGTAAGTACTCTTCCTTTCTGCGTCATGGCCAGAGCAAAGTCCAGGCTGAAAAGGATCCAGGATGTTGTGCTAAAGGACGATTAGGGAGATGAGACTGCGATCCTCTTCAGCGCTTGGCTGAACAAGAGGTAAGAGAAGGTAGTCATTAGGGGGTAATTAGCACAGGATGAAGGTATAGCTGTAGAGATTTTCTGGATTAATGACAGACTCTAGATGATTTATGGAGGGGAGCCTCCTAAAAATTTTAGAAATGGTGCCATAACGCTGTCCACACTTGTGCCCAGCCAGAGAGTTGTTGCCTGCTTTGGCGCAGTCTGAGTGAGTTAGTCAAGTCGTCTTCCTCCTCCTCACTCTGGTTGTCCTGTGGCTGGTAAGTCAGGCACCTGCGCTGTGTGTTATTCAGAAATAACAGCTTCAAAAGCAGCTGCTCTTTGAAAGTGTCCCAGAGAAGGTGTGTTTGCATCCGGTGGCTGAACAGTTGTCCGAGAGGCCTTTTGGGAAGCAGTGCTGGCAGGAATCACTGATATCAGCTGTCCTCCACATGAATTTGTAGCTGGAAAACTGGATGGAGATGAGATCTCTTCGTGCTCCTGTATGGTAGAGAGGGGAGGCCTTAGGATGCCGTCTATCTAGCCTGTGGCAGACAGCCCCTACCTGGGCTGCCCTGCAGCAGCTCTCGCGCATTTGCTCATCCCATGACTGTGCTGCTGTTCTGAATGGGAAGGGTGTGTGTCTGGCTGCAGATGGGATCTGCAGAGATGCAGTTTAATAAGTAGAACTGGAGTTTGTCAAGCCAACAGGATTTCAGGTTTATCACTTCGGCTTAGAATGTATCACCTCTGTAATTGTTGCACTCTGGGCCATGCTCAAAACAAGCTCTCCTAGCAGCTTGGTTTCCTGCAGAGAGCAGTATTTCAACCATCTAGGCACTGCTAATCTTCAAGTTCAGTGCTGTGGGCACAGCACCTGCTCAGGGTAGTTCAGTGCAGCAGCAGAGTAGTTGATGCTGTAGTGGAAAGAGGACTGAAGAGATGAGCAGCAAAGAGGTGATGGAGCAAGCGATGTGGCCAGCGTGCTGGGACAGGAGAGTGAGTTTGGGAACAGCCTCCTGCCTGTGTATGTGAGCCAAGGGTGTGTTGGAAAGCTGCAGTAGAAATGTATGTGCAGTGTCTGTGTGACCGAGTGATGTCTACACCTGAGCTAGCCCTCCTCAGCTCCCCACAGCACTGCCAGGCTATGGTACAGTTCTTCCCAAAGTGGGTATCTGAAGTGATCAGATGAGTCCCTCCTGACTTTAAAGGGGACCTGGCAGGGCTAGCTCCTATGCAGACCCCTATGTGGTTGGCATTAGGTGAGGAGAGCCCTGGTCACAACTGGGGAAGACCACAGGAGGGTGAGAGAAGTCTGGAAAGTGTCATCTGGGAGGGAAGGCTGAAGAGAGTAGGACCAGCTGGTCTAGAGCTGACAAAAAAGATGGGCTAGCATTTTTCAAATAACTTTTTAAGGAAAAGGGGGAGGGGAGCAGTTCTGCAAAGTGGAAGAAAATCCATTTTTTGTGTTCACTTGGGACAAGAAGCGGAGTTTGCAGAGGAAGAGTAGTTTAGGAAACTGGTCTCGAGCCCACTTCTGAAAGTGTTGAGGAGCCCAGGGAGGCTATGGAGCCTCTGCTGCAGGAGGTGTGACTGTTGTTTCCCAGCTGTGTTTGATGCAGACCTCTCAGTTTGGGTCATGGATGGATTGTGTGGCTTCTCCAGGTCCCTCCCACCACCATCATGTGCAGCTCTCTCCTGGACAGGAGTCTGAGCTCTGGGTTTGGCCAGAAAGTGCCCCGTCTTGGAGATCTGTCACAGAAAGCCTGGGTAAGCTGGAGGTTGGGCCTGGATACAAGGCCCTCGAGAGAGGTCAGAGTTGATGCTGTGGGGACAGGCTACAGCCTTGATGTTTTCTACAGTGATTGAGAAAGGAAATTGCAGGGAGGGGGCTTGTTTATTTATAGGCTTATTTTCTCCCCTATGCTGCTTTCTGCCAAGATATGCCTGGACCCCCTTGTTGTTTCTCTACGTCCTCTGGAATTGGTATTACGGCTAATTGTGATCTTTTGGCTGCCCTTGCCTTTACCTGGAATACACTTGCAGGCTCTGGGTGTCCATTTTAATCACGTTGCCTGTTCCCAGAGCAGGGGTGGATATCTCTGAGCAGCCCCTTGGGGGGAAGCCTTGCTAGTAGTTTCATGTTCCTTGAATTATTATTTATTAGTGAAGGAAATGAACCTGCTAGCTCCTGATGCCTTTTAAACGATCAGTTTATCTACAGCACTCCCTGTATTATGGAAAATGTGGTGGGTGAGGAATGTTAATGAGGGGAGAAGGAAGCGGGGGCTAGGCCTATCTGGTAAATGATTGTTATCTGGTGTAGTGCTTCCGATTTGATAATGATTACAATGAGATCACTGAGGACACTGTGGCCGATGTCCAGATGTGACTACTGTCCGGTTTGGGCTTCAGGCTTATTTTCTTCTGTGTAAGATATTGACTGGGTGTCCTGAATGCCGGTATACGTAGGGACCTCCTCTTGGTAAGGCTGAGTGCTACCAGTTCCCAAGGAAATTGGGAGATGCTGATGGAGAAGGAGATTTTGTGGGGGCCTGGAGCTGGGTTTTGGGTGGTTTGGGGTCAGTTCCTGGCTTTGCCACAGACTCCTGATGTGACCATGGGAAAATTGCTTAAACATGCTATGGAATGGGGCTGTCACTGGGTTCTCTAAACTGTTGCTCTGACTTGGTGTTTTGGGTGGGAAATCTTTTGGGCCTAGGCGTGCAGGGAGCTCTGGGCACCACTCAGTGCTGTGGCATGACTGATGGACAGGGCCGAGCATCACGGCATGCCTTGGTTCAAGCATACTCTGGCTTTTCTTGTGTTCCTGCGTTGTTTGGCAGACTGCTTTTTGCATTGTGGTTGAGGCATTCTGGCTTTACAAAGCTGCCTGCGTGGTTCCTATTCAGCAGTCGAACCTGTGGAATAGGGCACTGTACCCATGCATGTGGTATCTGCTCAGGTCCTGCTTCATCTCCCAGGCTGGTACACATGTCTTGGTATTGACAGCCACGTGCGTTGCAGCTAAGGGATGACAAACGTCTTGTTCCTCAAGACGATGGTATTGCTGCAGCGGAATGAAACCTGAGGACTCGTCTTTCTGAATCTAAGTTTAGCCAGGGCTGTAATGAGCTACTCCAAAGCTGTAAGTGTCTCTCTCAACCAGTTGAGCATCTGTGGGGTCTCCGAGGGGTCTCACTGAAGCAGCAGCTTTAGGTTTTTGCTGCTTGTGTGTTAGCTGCTTAACTGGCATGCTCCATCTGTGTCTGCATCCTGGACCTTCCAAAATGTGGAAGGGAGGGAAACAAGAGACTGCTTCTTGGGAAATATAAGCGCAGCCTATTTGTAGTTCAGCACTGCCTTTCCTGGTGGTATATTTTTAACAGAAGACAGCCTGAAAGTTGGTATTAGGTCACAGGCAGTCCTTGCTGGCTGGTGGGAGGAATGTTCACCCAGGAGGACCCGTCAGACTCGCTGCCTGTTCTGTGTCTGTGCTTGTGATGTTAACCATACTGAGGTGAAGCAAACAGCTGCTGTAGTTGGTTTGCATTTGGTTGCAGTTAATAGCAAAGACTTTGTAACTCTCCCTGCTCTGCCTCCTCACTTCTCATTCCATGTACAAGCATGGTCAGTTTTGATCCCAGAAATCAGCCTGAGCATTGATTGGGATGTCAGGTAACATGGTCAGTCCCATGAATGTCCATCCTTGGCAGCGTATGGCTGTGTCATCCATTTGGCCTCTGCGCTGCATGTTCGGGTGAGGAACCTTGCAGTCAGCTCTTGGCCACGGTCCTAGCTAGTGGATGAGGACCTGTGCTCTCCAGAGCGTAGGGTGATGACAGCATTGGTTGGGTATGGAGAGCTCCCCTTTCCCTTGGTCAGGGTCCTCATGCCTGGTTCTCAGCACTTCTTGATTCACTGCGATGAGTGGAAAGCTGCCCAGAACTACTTCTGTTGCCTTCTCTGCCTCCTCGGCAATGGTTTCTTCCCTCTTGCTGTTTTTGTGAACTGCTTGGCTGGGAGGAGAAGTGATCTGCAAACTGACTGTGGGAAGTGAATTGAGCGGTAAAACCCGGAAAGCTTCCTTCCTCCTTCACCCCTCAGCTTGGCTGTAAGGAAGAAAGCCTCAGGAAGTGCAGGCAGATTTATCCTACCTTCCTCTCCCTCCTGGCTGCAGCTATGTTTTTATTCTGTGTCTTAAGACTTATTCTTTGATCTGGTGTCTGGAATAGGTCTGGCTGTGCTTCCTCCTGGCATGGGACCTCCCCAGGGTGGGAGGGCAGCTGCATTGCAGGTGGGTCAGATAGGACCTGAGATGTCAGCATTGTGCTCTGACAGCCTGTGCTGGGCTTGCAAACGAACAGGTAGGACACAGAAACTCTCCGCTCACATCTGTTATATCATCACTGGAATAAAAGGTCTGTTCTTGAGCCCAGGGCTGTGCCAGGCAGCAGCTGTGCTATCCTGAGAATTTCAGTTAATGCTTTTGGCCAGGGAGATGGCAGGTGGCTGTCTAGTTGGTTAAACTGCTGACAATAAACAGAATGCAGGCTTTTCTTCCTGTGAGTCAGAGATGCTGTTGTCAGTGGAGGGATTTGCGGTCCCTTCAGCTCCTTTGCAGATACTCTATGGCTGCTGGGTCTTTTTCTGTGCTAGTAGGAAAGGAGTCCTGAGTTGGGGTGACTGTGCTGAGCAGAGTTTCTGGGCATAGCCTGTGAAGCAGGAAATGAATTTGCCATCAAAATGGGATAAACACGGGGCACTGTTTCCAGGGCTGTTAATCTGTTTGTAAGCAAAGTGTGGGGCTGAGAGGAGAGAAAAACCTTTCCAGTGCAACTTGGAGATGCCTCTTCTTGTCATATGTCTAAAGAGATGTGCCAAGGGGAGCTCCAAGTTTTGGTTTTCCTTGCATTTGGGTTCTGGGGGATGTGCTGCTTCTCACATGGATGCAGAAGTGGGTCTGTGAGCTTCATTCCTTTGCTCCCCAGGGGATGGAATAAGCCATGGGCTTTGTCAGCCTGGTGGGAAAAGGACTGTGTGGGGACCAAAGCGGGGACCTGTTGCCAATTGCTGTTGTTCTTGATACATTTTCTCCAACTTGGCTATTAACCAGTTCTGTCAGCTGGTTTTCTGCCAGCGCCTTGCTGGGTGGTGTCTGATAGCTCTGTCCATGTCCCCACGTCATTTATTCCACAGAAACGTACACATGGTTTTAAGTTTTCCATTTTAATACAGCTATATTCAGAGTGCCAGATCCTGCCTGTCTAAATATTTATGTGCCTGGGATTGCTCCCCTCCATTAATGGGGCATGTTCTCGCCCTCTGTTTGCTTGATGGAAGATGCTGTTGTCCTTTGGGGTGATGACTGTTCGTCATACAGAGCTGTCCTATTGTTATGCAGCTCCTTGTGTTCCCTGTGGTGCAGTTTGGCTCCTATTAGCTTCTTGACTCTCTTGCGCGTGCGCGCTCTCTCTCTCTCTCTCTCTCTCCTTTTTTTTTTTTTTTTTTTTTTTTTTTTTTTTTCCTGGGACTCTGCTCCACTCCGTGTTTATCCTATCTCAGCTTGCCATTTGTCCCTCTCTTGACTACCCCACCATCTTGTACTCAAAAAAGAGCTTTCTGGGGTCTGTGGTCAAAGCTGGAGAGGACAACCTTGTCAACCCTGTTTCTTCAGTGACCATTCCCTAGCCCTGGAGAGTTCAGATTCCTGTTCCAAGTACCTTGGTGGTATATGATATGTAGTGGTTAGGGTTGTGGTGGTGTGGTTGGTGGGTTTTTTTGTTTGTTTGTTTTTGGTTTTTTTCCTTCTTCTCCTTTACAGGTTGGGGAAAACAAGTGATCTTCTGGCTTAGATGTCTGATGTGGCTGGGGAGCAGTTCCCCTCTCAAAAGGATTTAGCTTGCTAGAAGGTTGGGTTGCAGCAATGAAGTGTGTCCTTACTGGTGCACTTTGCTGGTCCAGAGAACATTTAGCTTATCCACGAGGAGATAGCTAAAGGGGGAACCACATCGCTCTAGATGTTGTTCTGGTTATAACACTTGTGTGGGGTGCAGGAGAGTGAGAGTCGCATCCTATTTTGATGTGAGCAGAGCACATGATGGACCAGGTGTGTCTCAGCCCAAAGTAAATGTAGTGACCAGATGGGGCTGGAGCACCCAGAGACTCCACCATAGAGGTATTTTTTCTAGAGACATTTTGTCAAACTTTTGACACATCACAAAAATTTTGACTTTCACTTGCTGTTTTCCAAGGTGGTAGTGGGGGACAGGAGGGAAGAAAATGCGAATAATGACTTAGGAAATCTCTCCCAGCTCTCCTGCCCTCCTGTGTCCTATATTGCAAGTAGCACTGGTCTTTTCTCCCTGCAGATGGTCTTCCGCCCTCCTTTGGATTTCTATGATGTCCTAATCCACCTGAACCCAAACCAGATTCCTCGGCATCTGGAGAGTGTGGACCGGCCAGTAAAGTCATTTTCCCGAGGAGTGGTGAAGAACAGTGTGGGAGTGAAGATCCTCTTCCCAGTGGTGGATTATGACCCTGTACAGTGCTACCTCCAGGAGCTGAGAGTAAGCATGGCCCTTTGGGGAGATGGCAGGGGGTTGTCTGCCATAGTAGGAGTGGTGTTTTGTTGTGCAGATCATTAGTTGCCTGCTGCTGAAAGACGTGGGTGATGACATCTTTACATATTTTGTATGTAGTTGTCATTCTTTATGTACATGTACATCTGAAATCACTTTTTCAGCAGAAAATATGGTGAATGCACTGCCCATTCCATGGAAATGGAAACACTGCTGATGTGAGAATTGACCTCAAGCACAAAGTTACTGGGGCTCTTCTGAAGAATATGACATTTCAGTGCAAAAGTGTCTCTAGTGTCATTTCTCTCCATTCGATTGATTCTTCCTGGCTTCTTAAACCAGCGGGGGTGGATGCTGGAGGAACTGAATCAAGGACTAGCTCCCATTCGGGACTGTTCATGGTGTGCTGGAGAGAGATGCTCTGAGGGATGAGAACATCTGATGGTCTTACCTGTGTTTTGTAGGATTATGTATGAGGCAGTGACTGCCACAGGCATCCATGCCATGGTCCCAACAGGGCTCCTGCTGTAAGGATCAGCAGATAGACCAGGGGTTGAACGAACCACAGAAGCTGAATATTGGTCACAGAATGGTCTCTCCAAGGCTGGTTACATGCGTGATGGTTGGGGAAGTTGTCATTGTGCTGGTGGTGTGAATAAGTGGAGAACATCAATATCCAAAGTCATCCATCCATGGCTCTTGCATCAGGTGGCCACGACAAAGTGTCAGCAAACTGGGAGGTGATAAGTAGGATGGTGGGTGGCAGTGGTGGTCCACGCTGGATCTGGACAACCAGTACGTTGCAGATGTGCACTCTGTGCCTCTTTGGCCCTTCTGAACTTTGCACACGATAGCTGAATAATTATTAATGTGCAGAGAGGTGGGGCTGTGACATCCTTCTCCTTTTAAAAAAACTAGGTTGATTTTCAAGTGCTGTCATCTCCTGCCCACAAAATGTTGTGAACACTATCAGAATGTAGAAATTGTAGACTAGCTCTGATGAGAAGGATGCTGTGGAGGTCTCTGGTCCTGGGCCCTGCTCAAGGCAGAACCAACTTTGATGTTAGAGCATGTTGCACAAAGACCAATACAGTTGAATGCTGAATATTTCCAAGGATGGAGATTTCCCTCCTTTGAGCCCCTGCCCCAGTATTTGAACACTTGCATTGTTAAATTTTTTTTTTTCCTGCTATCTAACTGGAATTTCCCTTGTTCCAGTGTGTGTTGTTTCCTCAGATCCCTTGCGGCACCTGGACTATGCTTGTGGCAGCTTGTTTAAAGGCAGAGCCAGAGCTCTTAGTTGTGGAGGTTTTAGTTGTGCTCTTGCAGCTCCTGGCAGGCCTTGCCAGCCCTCCTGGGCAGCACAGCTATTCAGTTGGCTTTCCTCTTGCCCTTCTCCCAGTTAACATACTCCAGAGGGTTTTGTCTGTCTTCCTTTGTGCTTCTCTTGCCTGAAGATTTGGTATCAGCTGCTCTTCAAGCTGAGTACTTACTTGCAGTGGGGAAGGAGATACACCTGCAAAAGAAAACCATGGTTTGTATAGTGACCTGCTCCACTCCTAGGCCATGAGTGAGACTTTGTGCTCTGCGGGGTTCAGTGTTTGCTGCTCTCCAGGTTAGCCGGAAGTGAATGGTGCTGTCCTTGCCCAACCCTGCACAGCCATCTGAGCATTTCTCAGCTGCTACTGCCAGGCTCAGCAGTGGTGGCAGCCTGCAAGGATGAGCAGTGAAAAGGGCAGGATCTTGCCTTCAGAGCCAAGAAAAGAACTGCAAAGGTGCCTGAATTAAAACTGCAGTTCAGCCCGGAAGATCATGGGCCCCTGCAGTTCAAGCTCCCCTTTTGCCCTAATCCAGATAGTGTAGGAGGTGGCCAAAGGTAACTTGCAAGGGTTTCTTCCAAGGTTTCTTCACCCTGGGCACAGAGGCAGAGCGCCATTAAATCCCAAGCTTCCTGGCAGACCAGGTTGTGTGCTGATCTTTGCCTAGACCTTGGGAATCAGCTGTTAGACTTAGCACAGTGCAAGTTCAACCCTTCTGTCATGCATACCAAGTTGGGACAGTCCAGGGGGGAAGTGAGAGACATGGGTGCATTCAAGGGCTCTTTGGGGAAGAACATAGATGTCTCACCCAGATTTGCTGCTAATAGCACTGCTTTCCTGTCTTGGAGTCAGGCAGGATGTGGAGGAAAAGGGAGAAGAGGTCCCCACTGCAGAGTGGAAAGTCTGCTGCCTTCAAGAAGGAAGGTGATTGGCAAGCTGGAAATACTGGAGACATGTTGCAGAGACCACTGAGAGATCTCTTGGAGTTCAGGATATGCAAGACAGAGGAAGAGAAACACCCTGCACAATACTTTAAAAAGGGAGCAGGAAGCAAAGTGATCAGGAGCAGTTTATTTCACTGTGCATCTCTTCTGGTGTCTGGATCTGAGGAGGAATATCAAGATGAGCCTCTTTGTTTTGTTCTTTAAATGATTAGGGTTTGACCCGCCCCCATGAAACCTTGATGAGGAGTCACAGAGCTGGGTAGGAAATGGAGCTTCTTAAGCCTGAAATACCTTGGAAGGGAGGATTAGAGCTGAATTGAGTCTTTTAGCAGCTGCCAAGGCACTGAAGACATTTGCATGCATGGAGCCAGGGGCACTGTGTCTGCAGAGAGGTCAGAGCACTCATGAAGACCTGGCAGGAGGCTAACTTCTTACTCAAAGAGGAACTTGAGACTACCGGAAGAGCCAATGGGGAAAGCAGTCTCCTTGGAAGCTGTTGACAGACTTGCCTCAAATCTAGCCATAAATTGAAGCACTCGATCAGGAAACTCATCAGGGCATGTTACAGGTTATAACACTTTTTTTATGTTTCTATTCAACTCTGTCCTGAAAGAGAGATGTCAGCAAATGGGTCCAAAAGTGCAAGGTGCAGAGGAGACTTCCCTGGAAAGCAGTTTTAATTATCCTTTAAGCAATTATGACTTAATTGATCCAGGCAATTATGACATCCAAACTGTGTGAATTTTTACTGCCCGTTTAATACAGGTAATAACAGAGTTGGAGTATAGTCGGCCTAGCTTCCAAATTACATAAATCCATTATACCAGCATCACAATGAAGAAACAGATAGACAGGTGCAAAGCTCATCATCTTTTGCTGGAAGCAGTGTAGTGTTCCTAAAGAGGGAGTGTGTGTTTGGTCTTTCCTGTTCTTTGGCCATGGGTACTCTGGAGGGTGCAGAGCAGGAGCTGGTCACAGGTTCCTCAGAAGAGAAAGCTATGGGATAGGGAGCCTGAATTCTGCCTCAACAGTGCTGGCTGGGGGGGGGTTTCCCCTCCTGTTGAAGGGTCTGAGGTAGGTATGACTGTGTTCCCTTTTGGCCATCATGTAGGAGATACCTTGCAGTACCAGTTCACTTTGCTCTCCTAGCTTCCAGGTCAGTAGCAGGCAGACCTGAAGGGGTTGAGGAATATCTCTTTCTGAGCAACAGGAGTTGCTTCCCCCTTGAAAAGTTACTGAGGTGACAGTTACACACGAAAGAGTTGCTATCAGCCACCTTTGCTCTCCAGTAACCCAGCTGTGCCCACCTGTGTTGGAGGGCATCAAAAGCCAGCTTTGCATTGCTGTGATGCCAGCAAGCAGGTAATGCACAGCTCTAGGTAGAAGCTATCCTGTCAGAAATCATCCAGCTTCATGTCTCAGGGTCCTGATGTTGCTTAAAAGCAAGGCCTTCTGCACTGGCTACTTTGACCTGGCTTTGGTTTGCAGTCTCTCTGGTGTCCTTGCATTTTTACTCCACTGACTTTTGTTGCTCAAAGCAGCATTCAGATCCTTCTTGTTCTGGTGGTTGGGAGCTCTGGAGGTGATCTGAACACAGCAGGATGTTGGCGCCAGAAAGAACTGTGGTGACAATTGAGTGACAGCAGCAAATCCGTACAAGAGATTTTGTGTGAGAAGGTGCTTTGATACAGAACTGTCTGGCTTTGACTCATAGTAATTTGATGTCTCTTAATAGCACTAACCACAGAATTGAGCAACGGGGCTGTGGCTGTCGCTGACAGTGCAGCCATGGTGGTTTTATAATGATGAAGGGAGACATCTGCCATGCAGCAATACTGCAAAATTTTGTTCTCAGCTATGGGTGGAAAAGGAACATCTGTCCTTTTCTGAGCTTGCCTTGCAAAAAGGGGATTTCAATGCCTGGACATGGTGACTGAGCTGAAAGTGGCAGGGACTAGAGTCTTCCCCAGTGTCCCTGGGCCCATAACTAGGAGAGACCTACTTTGTCCTGTCTGACCTGTTTGCACCCAAAGGGTTCCCTGTTCTCAAAGCAAAGGGGTTAGCAAAGCAGAAGCTGTCTGGAGCCAAAGGATTGATGCATGCTTTCCACTAGGAGCCTAATCAGAGGAGAAAGCTGGGGGGGGGGGGGGGGGAGCGTTAGGCCCTGACTGCTTTAATTTTTCCTGCTGCAAGGAGATGTGCTGTGGAAGCAAGTCTGATCGAGTTGCTTTGGTGCTGAGAGGCTCGCTCTGGGTAAAGATGAAAGGCTGATCGTGGGATTCAGACAGTGAACTCCTAAGTTCCAGGACAGATCTGATAGAAAAGGCATGTTCTGAGAGTTGCTCCAGATGAGAAGGCTTTGCAGACAGATGCTTTTGTGGGAAAGCAGGTGCCAGACTTCCTACAGATAGGGCTTCTCTGGAGCCTCAGACCTTAACCAAATGCCTACAAGACCTTCCCACTGCCTACAGTCCTGAGCATTACAGCAAGCAAACCCTGGATTGGGTCCTGGCTGGGATTCTCCAGTGAGACTAAATTAAGTTTTTAAAGAATTTAGCCAAGCCTCCCTTTGAATCTCTCTCATAACTCTGCTGGCTCATTTCCTTTCCTTAAGCGATTGCCATAACCACTGTTTTTCCCTCAAGAGCTGCAGAACTGGGTGCCTCATCTGCAGTTCTGCGCCGTTTGCTAGAGATGTTGTATGTGAAGGATCACTTAGCCCAGCTGTTATTCCAGAGTGGTTTAGGTATCCTTTGGAGTTCAAGGGAAGATCTTTCTGTCTGCGTCAAGCAAGTCTTGTGGATGAACTTGTGCCCATCTGCATGCATTCAGGAGCTCACAAAGCCAGAAGACTCTGGCTTTCTCCAAAAGGTCCAGATGCAGGGAAAGTCAAATTCAGCTGCCTGAGCCCTCTCAGTCTGCGTGTCTACATGACCCTGTTACAAGACTTAATGTTTCTTATCAGGTCTTTGGTCTCACTGAGATTTATAGCCCTCTTTCTTCTTCCTTCCACAGTATAGGAATGTATATCTTGCTACTGCATGTTAAGAAAGAATTAATAGTTAGTATTAAATGTTCTCAGTCTTGTAAAACATACAAGCTGTGGTTATGGGACATAACTGGTGGAGTCTTTTCAGGTCAGACCGCTCCCTTCCTGTTTTGACTGACAGGCCTGACTCCTCCTATGGCATCTTTCTGACAGGCAGAGACAAACTCAGAAAGATCTGTGGGCTTTCCTAATACAGAAAGGAAACCATCCTGTCTGGATCTATGCCCTCGGAGGGGCAGAGGTGGCAGGAAATTCCCCGCACTTGGAGCTGCAGAGCAGCTGTGTGACTTTGAACATAGTGCCCTTGGGTCAGGGGCGGATGCATACACGTGTGGATATGCACATGGGCATGCGTGTACATATCAAGGCATGCTGCCCCTCTTGCTCCATGGGTGAGCTCAAAGGCACTTCTTGATTGTATTCCTCGTGGTAATGCCTTCCTACAGGTCTGCTTTGAATCTCTCCTATAGGAGGTCACTAAAGCTTTTTGCATGAAGTGAGCTGGCGTATGGTGGGCAAGGCATATTTTCTAATGCAGCCAGGAGAGCATTGGTGCTTTTTCTTTTTTTCTTTCTTTTTCTTCCTTGCCATACCTCTTTGCTGCTGGGAACCCCCAGAAGGAGGATGCACATGCTGCTCTGGTGAGGCACTAGGAAGTGGAACAGTTTGAGTGGTTTATGACACTTTTCAATAGGTGAATCCCAAACCCAACACCTGGGTTTCTTTTCTCTTTTAAAAACCCTCTGATACAGAGGCAACCCTGGCCTGGTTTTTTAAACAGTGCTTCTTGCTTTGCCTGTCGTGTAACCTGTGAGCATCAGGGCCAGGTTTGCTGTAGGATGGCAAGGACTGTGAAGTGTTAACAACAAACATAGTCGTTTGTGGGAAATAAGTAGCTATTATTTTAACAGAGTTTTATACAGGCAGATCCCTCATGAGAGCGCTTAAGATGTTCTAAGCACTGAGCAAATGTTGATTGATGCATTGATGCATTTACCACTTGAACTGCCATAACACCAGGAAGAGTTGCTAGGTGCATTTTGGGGGCAAACACCTCACCTGCCCCAGACAGCTCCTATTCTTCCAGCAGATGTGATGCAAGGAGCCCAATCTCCAGGTGTAAGTAGGAACAGTGAGAAAATGCGTGGGTGAATGGTTGGGGGGGGGGGGGGGAGAAACCAAACCACAATAATGTAGTTGCTTAACTAGCAAGCACTTATCTCATTGCAAAATCCATGCTTTAGCCTGAACTGCTTAATCCAGTAATCTCATTTTAGATCAGGGTGTTGTTTTACTCAAGCACCTTTCTCCATCCCTCTGGTCCTACCAGGCTTTCTCTGGGCCTTTAGGACTGAACCGTGACGAAAAACAGAGGGTGATTGAGAAGGGATTAGGGGTTCAAATGTGTTCCCTACCTTTCCTCCCTTTTCTTTTAAACTTTCCCTCGAGGAAGGTGTTTGCAGGCCCAGACAAGCCCGTTGACACTGGGCATAGAGAATGGGATGTGGAAAGGGAGGTGAACCGTGTTTGCTTTTACTCCCCAAGCCTCTGCACAAACAGAAGTGTGGTGACTAATGTATCAGTCCTCTTTAATGCTGCAGTTTTCCAGGAGCTGAATGTGCATCTCTGCAGCTCAGAGTAGCTGGCCTGAAGCTCTGTCACGTGGATGGTGCTGGGAGCAGTGCAAGTACAGAAGTCTGCCCTTTGCTGGGTTTTTGAACTGGATGGCATCCTACCTATCTGCCCTCTTCTCCCTGTTGTCTGGTTAAAAGGTGCTGGGTATTGGGTAGAACAGTGGGGTTTTTTGGGAAATGAGCTGAGTCTGTGAGGGCTGCTTTCCTGCAAATGCTCCTGGCTCCTCTCCAGCAGCATATGCCTGTAAAAATATCTGTCTTAGAGAGAGCATCGTGTTGTCCTGGAGACTTCACCTCATCAATAATGGCATTTTCAGTTTCTCCTATGCTCTGGTCCCCTTTGTGAGTGATCATTCCCCTTTGGTTCAGAAAGTTGTGTGTTGGTGGCCAGCATACCCTGTGCTTTGCCCTTCACTGCATTTTTGCTTCCTTCTGCTGTTTGCCTTTCGGCAAAAGGAGGAATTTTCCATGTTGACTGAGCTCTGAGCTTTGTTGGTTGGTCTCAGCTGAAAACCAGCAGGGCAGGTTGCTTCTTTCTCAATGTATTTTTAAACAATTGTTTCCAAGCTAGTTTGAGATAATGTTTCGACCAGCCTGGCCCCTATGAAGATCTTGTGGAGTGGGATGAGCTGGCAGGTCTCAGGACCTTCCCAGCTTGCTGGCCAGATCATGTTGCCCTCCATGCTACATCAAGTTCAAACTCATAAATCTGGCTCTGAAGGCTGCAGACAACACTGCCCCTCCCTGCTTATTGGCTCTTGATGCTTAAAATGCCACCCCACCCTTTTGGATGGCTGGTAATACCAACCCAATCCACCTTTTCCTCCTACCACTGCCTCTTACTGTTTCCAGCCCTTGCCCATAAAAGACCCTTTCCAATTAGCTTGCCCTAGATGCCAATTTTCATGTGTGTCTTCATGAAAACGTCATCATGCAATATTGCCAACAGAAACTTAATTCTCTTTCTCTCTGTAAGAGTGTGGCAGAGGTGCACCTGGGGAAATGAAGGCAATGCAATCGCCATAATGCTGTTGTCCATCAGGAGAAGGATGAAAAGGCAGCAGCTTCTCAGCTGTCTTGGTCAGCTGCATCCAGAATGCATGCCTCCAGGTGCCAGCCCTGTTGGGTGCTGACCTGTTGGGCCAAGCTGTCGGGTTTGAAGTTGCTCATGTGCAGCATTGTTTACTGGTGTTACAATGCTCATCCCCTGCCTCCTTGCTGGGCTGGGAATCCAGTTCATGTGTGCTTGGGGGAAACCAGACTGTGGACTTTAGTCATCTCTTTTTGCAAGTTCTCTTTTGGAGCTCTCCTGCCTGGCAGCTGCCAAAGGAGACTGCTCATTGACAACAGCTGCTGAAACACTGGAGCAGGGAGAGCAGATTTTTGGAGAACCTCCAGTACTATTTCATTGATTTGTACCACACAGGGCTCTAGGGGCTCCGACTTCCTAGAGCTGGATGCCAACTTCTGGCTGCTCTTGCAGGACTGGAAAGGTAGTGGCTCATGTTTCTGCTCTCTGGGACAGCGAGGGGTAGTCAGCAATTAGGCCTACATACCTTAGTGGTATGTACTAAGCCTTAGTGGCTTTTCAGTGCCTTCATCAAGACTGGTGGACAAGAGACAGTAGAAAGCACCCAGGACTTGTCCATGGGCTGCCAGTTGTTGTTCCTTGTTGGGAATCCACTGGAAGCGTTGGAGGCTTGGTCCTGGTTTGTGTGGAGCTATTGTGTGTCACTGTGTAAGGGTACATAATCAGAGAAGAGATTTGGATCTACCGTGTTTCATGTGACACCTGTTTTTGTTCTCCCCAGGATGCCTTCAGTGATCTCGCCTTGTTCTTTTATGACAAGCACGGTGGGGAAGTGATTACAGTTTTGTGGAAACCTTTGAGCTTTCAGCCTCAGCCCTTTAAGGTGAGTTCTTGACTCTGCTTTAAGCTTCATGTTGCCTTTAGTACCCTGAATGGTTAGAAGGCTGTTTTCTGCATTGTAATTGGTTTATCTGACTCTCTTCAACCCAAAAGTTCTTTGAGAAACTGAGCTAATACTTCTGTCCCTGTCTTAGAGAGGGAGAAACTGAGGCAGGGATATGGCCATGGTTCCCTAGGCATCAGCAGAGCTGAAAAGGGAACTTGTACCCCTAGATGAGCCCCAGCACCTGATCGTTAAGTCAAAACAGAGCTTCCTCTTTCAGGTGCTCTTCTTTGGTGCCCTTTTGGGAGATGGGGGATGCATTGTTTGCCAAAGATGACTGGTGTGTGTAGCAGGCTGTCCCTGCTTCTCGTAGGCTAAGTGTCTCTTACCCAGAAATACCCAACCTGTAAGAAGCTGGGGTGGCAGCCCCGGGTTTGTAGTGCCCAAGTCTTGTTGGTATATGGAGATATTGTCCAGCTGCAGTGTGTGGGTTGGTGAACTCTAGAGGGTGGTTAAGATAGTTCTGAAGCATGCTAGAGTGATTCATGCTGCTTTCTATGAAGGAAAGATGCAAAGAAACTGGTGACTCATGGCTTAGAGTTGGCAGTCCAGGCTCTTCTGCTGTCAGTCTCCCTCTGGGTGATTTCTCTCTCCTCTCTTCATGGCCGGAGGCATTGGCCGATTCAGCCTGGCTGCTGTTGTGAAACCCTATTATTCACAGCAGTGAAACAAGAGGAGTAGATGCTTGGATCTGAGCTGAGCTTGGCCTGCTTAAACATGAGTTTTTTACCCTGATGGAGCCAAGGATCTTTCCCACTTCAATGTCTTCACACCTGACAACATATCAGAGCCCAGGTGGTTAATCACTCTGAGACGCCTGGCCTTTTGGACACCCTGTCTGTTCTTTTTAGCAGGCTTCTCCATGCACCCATGCCTGCCAGTGTGCTGTTCCCTAGTTTTTACCGTGCCCCTGTATGAAGCAATTGTGTTTCTCTTCTTCCCTTACACTCTTTGGACTGTGGCTGCAGTGTAAACCATGTAAAGAGCTGGAAGGACCACTCTTGCCGCATTTTATTACCTCTAATAATGATAGATGATGGTGATGAGAAGTGAAGCTGAAAACATTGAGTATAGTGCTGTGAGAGGGTTGGATGTGTGGAGGCAGGAGAGCAGTTACTTCTTACTTGGGGCTTGCAAAGATTGCAAAGCAACTCAGATCAGGTGTTCCCATTTGCACAACTTTTGTGTGTCCTACAGGTCTCCAGCATGAAAGGAAGGATGGTGACAACTCTGAACAATGAGCTGGTCTGCGTTCCCAATGTGGAGGCAATTCTGGAGGACTTTGAAGTTTTGGGAGAGGGTCTGGTCAAAAGAGTGGAAGCTCGTACCGAGAAATGGACCATCTAAGGCCTCTGAGAGGTGTCAAAGGGACCTGTTTGGAAGCAGAGCATTTGTTCGCTCCAGAACTCTTCCTTTTTACAAATCGGTCCTAGGAAAGGCTTTAGTTTCTTTTCTTTCTTTTTTTTTTAAATAAATCCCAACTGTACCTCTTGCTCTATTTATCTTTATATGCCTTGTTCAGAGAAGTGCTGTTGTTCTTGAGAAGGGACCTATTATTGTTTTTAAGAATACAAATGCCTTTTCTGTTTTGGATGAAATATAAAGATGGGATGGAGCATTTGAAAGTGCTCCTGTTTGTCACAGGAAACAAAGCTGTGTTCATGTGAAAATGTTAAGCCCTGAAAATTCTGGCTGGGGTGGGTGTTGAGAAGGCTCTTTTCTAGTTAGAGAGATGTGTTAGGTGTTACACTAGGCATCCTCTAGGCATCTAGATCTTTAATGGTATAATAGCCTTGAACAAAAATAACTATGCCAAGATAACTGCTGATAAATGAACTCACTGGTAGCCAAACCCTCGTACAAGTACTAACCTGCTACTGTTTCACAAACTCATGCCACCATGATCAGCAGCCAGTTGTGAACTTAAGTCAGGTCTGTGCTGCATGTAAACATCCATTTTGCTGACTGATACTGGTATAGCAGCAAAGGCCTTGAAATGGATGCATTTAGACCAGCAAAACTGACAACTGCTAGCCCAGCTTATGTCACTTGGGAGGGTACAGCTATGCCAGTGAAAGTTACCCAAGTCACATGTTATCCCAGCTGTGCTTATAATGCTCCTCATGCTGCCAGGCCTTGGTCTTGCCATGCGTGGAGCGATAGAACATGAAACTCAGCACAGACATTAACTGCTCTCATCAGTCATGAGCTGTGCTCAGCACTGCTGCACTGCAGCACAAGCATTAGTTGATCCTTGGTACCTGTGTCTTTGTTTAGAGGAGGAGTAAAGTCCTCAGTGCCCTCAAATTCCTCAGCATGCAAATACCTTTTTTAAAGCACCGTTGAGCCATTCTGGAGACCTTGTTTGCATGGCCAAACACTGTGAATGTTCTTGACCATGATTTATCTGATGATATGATTTATCTGCTAAAGCCAGACCTTGACTCTCAGTGCACCTGCTACAGTGGACAAAAGCTCCTTGAAATTCAACTGGAAAGCCGGGGTTAAATCAGAGCAGTTAGGAGGCCATTGCCCTTGAAAGCGAAGTGCTGGTAACTTTGCTGTGCTGCCACAAGTCGCTTTGACCCATCGTGTAGACAGCCCTGTGAGAGAAGTGAGCAGGGCAGAACTGCAACGTTCAGATGACCCCCATCCCCTGCACCACCAGAGCTGTGGCCTTCTCTCGGTCTGGCCTGGTTGGCACGCTCACCAATAGCCGGATTTTTATAAATCAATAGGAGACCTTTGAAACTGTTTATGTAGAGTCTCTGATGTATGCTGGGTGAGCACAGAGGGGGAGATGTTACCAAGATGCAGCTAGGCTGGAATGAGGGGATCTTGTTAGTGAGTGGATGGGGATCAGCCCAGACAGGCTGTAGTGGTATGTGCTTTCTGGCAGACCTTTCTAAAAGCTGCTGTGTCTCCCTAAGCCTTTATCTCAGCCATCCTTTGGGCAACTTTCTTATAAAAGGGTCAGTTTATGTTTTGCAAGGATGTTTTGTGAAGAAGCAGTTGCTGGAAGACACCTGGTGTTGCCTCTGAAAAGGGGATGACAGATTGAGCCTTTTTCCTTACACCAGACCCTTGCTGTTCTCTAGGGGCCTTTGATAGGTTGAAAGGCAATCACAAGATTTATGAAACAAAATTTGGGAAACAAGTTTATGGAACAAAACTAGGAGCGAGGAGGATGATTTAAAGGATGTAGGGATGATCAGAGCAATTCAAATGTTTTGGGGTTTTCCTGCCCTTTGAACTGTTCAGCTTTTTTTTTCTTTGTTGATTTGAAAAGCCAAGATCTTTTCAGGGGTGCTTTGGGTGTCTCTGGCTGTCTGGTTTGAGGCTGACTCCCTGAAAGCACCAAGCACTTGTCTCCTTCAAACAAAGGCTCTTATAAGGGGCATTTTGCTTGGGCCCCCTAAATCACTAGTCATTTTTGAAAACTCTTAGCCTAAATTTCCATGTCTGCTTGGGGAAGGTGGGGTGGTTCATTTTTTGGCACAGGAAGGAAATAGTCTCCTGTAGTTTACTCGTAAAATATGTATGTCCTCCCAGTTGTATTCCCACAGTGGCCTTGCTGCGTTGCTCTGGGCTTGCTTGTGTGTCAGGATTTCTGTTACCAGAAAAATGCTCTGAACCTAAAGCAATTTTTCCTGGCTGAGACAGTTGCTTTCTAGAAGTGTTGATAATGTGTGGCTCTGACAAGTGACAGCTTTTGAAGCATGTGGGTCTGCCCAGGAAGGCAGTGCAACTGCCTTGCTTAGCAAACGGGGAAGCACTGCAGGGAAGGAAAAATCTAAAGGTTGGGGGGAGCTGAAAAATGGGAGAAAACTGGCCTAGAAAGAAAAATACCCCTGCTTCTGGGTTCCATTAAAGAGGTTTTACTGAAAAAAACAGAAGTAGGAAAATGCTCCTCTGGTCCACATAAGGGCTTTTTTCTGTCCAGGTTAAACCAAATGATCTCAGATCTGCATCAGAGAATGGTGGTTATGGATCAAGATAAAAATGACACTGAAGATTTGCACATCAGTAGTAAGATCTCTTGGTAAGCACAGGCTCAGAGGGATCTGTAAGCGCTGCTGTTTTGTATTCACTTATCTAATTTGGGTTTGAGAGAGAAAGCCATGGTGGTGACCCACCTGAGTGAGTGAAAGATCAGGAAAATGTGTCCCCCTTGTTGTTTCTGTGAATATTAAAACATTGGGCATTGCAGTGTGGGGGAGGAAAACTACAGTGGTGGCTTTGCTGGGCTCTGAGTTGACAGCTCACTAGCTCTTCTCTGCCAGCAAACGTGCAGTGTCCGAGCTCAGTTGTGTTGAGGGGTGACCTGCCTCGTGCTTAATGCAGGGCAAGAGCTTGATCGTGGGCTGGAGCTGCTGCCAAAGGATTTAGCCTTGTGCCTCTGCATGGCTGGAGACCTCGGTGATGTTACAAGACAAGGAATAGGGGACGTCTTACTGCCGGTGGGCAGCCAGCTCCGTAGTGACACAAGGGAACAGCCGACCCTGTCCTGGAGCAAGGCCCCTTTCCCCTTTTCCCCCTTTCCCCCTCCCCCCCCCCCCCCAAACTAGGCACACAGTGTAGCGAGGGAGATAGTGCTGGCTTTTCTCCATTCGGCAGGACCAGGGCTTGCAGGGCAGGACAGGCCCAGGATAAGAGGTGTCCTATAAAGCAGGGCTGAGCCAGCTCTGTGTTACATCTTGTCAATGGAGATTAACTTATCTAAAGGCTCAGCCAGGTGGAATAATTGGCAACCAAATCCTGTGCTCCCTCCCCCGCCAACTTGGGGCTGCAGAAGGGTAATGCTCCTTCTGAGGCCAGGAGAGAGCTTGCAGGTGGGGGTGGGAGGACTTTGGCCTGATCTCTTCTCCCCCACAATGGTCCTGGCCCTAGGACCTTTGCTTTCCCCTTCACCCTTCAGAATAGACCCCCTCTATGCCCCTTCCTTGCATAGATGTAGGGCAACAGTCTCCCTATATGATATTTGTCTGTATACACGTGCCTGCACCTTTTCCTTCGCTTTTATGGAGCACCTGGTGCCTGGGGACCTGGCTGAGGGATAGCGAGGCCTTGGGCAACCACATGCCTTTCGTTGGCTCAGGCAGCCATGAGGCTGGTGGCCTCTGCCATGTCGTTGCTTGTCCTTGGTGAGCGGCACAAGGGCCAGCACAGAGCTCCTGACTTCCATCTGCAGTTCCTACTCCTGGTCCCTTTCGACCCAGTTGAAAGCAATTCTTCCAGTGAGTAATACAGCTCCTATCCGTGACGGTGATGTTTTTCATCGGTAATTGCAATTTGTTTAGCACCAGTGATTTACCACAGCCCTTTACAAAGAAGCAATAAGATACTTTCCCTGCCCTGAAGCACTTACAGTTGGAGACAGACGAGATGAGACATGGAGGGTGTGGGTGACAGCTGGGGCAGGGAGCGAGCTGGGGGCGTTTTGGGGGGAACGCAGGGTCTGGGAGGGATGGGAGAACACGTCACAGCGGTGGATCCAGATGTGACAGAAATCCCTGCATGACCCCTGAAGTGTGTGTGTGGGGGGGCTTGTTCTTGTTGTCCAAAGCGTGAGGATTAACCTGGACTCTCTATGCAGGGAGAGTCCCAGTGCTGCTCCCTTTCTTGTAATTCCTCCTTGGGGGGCTCCACGGGATTTCAGTCACATCAGGGATGTGCAGTGTGGCTCTCTAGCATGGCCACTCACTGGGGTCTCTGGCCTGCTGCTTGCTAAGGGATGCCTTGTGTCCTGCCCGGCAGCGAGTCCCAGGTGTGAGGCTGCCGCAGGGAGGAGGTGAGCCCCTGCTCACATCGCTGGCGGTGGGTCGCAGCAGCTGGCTCATGCTGAGGAGGGGCAAGCGGGAGCAGCGTCGGTCCCTCTGGGAGCCCCTCTGCTGCTACAAGGCAATGGGCACATGGCTTGGAAGGCTTGTTGGGATCCTTCCCTAGCTCTTTTCCCTGCCGTGGAGATGGACCTCGGCTCAGTTGTGGACAAAAGTGTGCAAAAGTGTGTTTCATGCTCTCCACTGATAGCCCTGGGCCAACGCCACCAGCATCCTTCCCTGGGGCAGGATGCTGGCCCCGAGGCTGGGACTGTGCTGGGGCGAAGGCCTGGGCCCTTTTCACAATTTATACTCCCTGACATGGTTACGCTCCCATCTTCCTCTGGGCATTGGCCATTCCCCATCTCCCCCAGGGCTGGGGCCAAAATTAGAAATTTCACTGCGTGGTTGAGCCTGGCCCAACACCGCTCGGCTTTTTGCTTCCTGTGTGTGAAAAGCATTGTGAAAGTGCCATGTAACCATGACCTAGCAGTGTTGGGAGGTGTCTCCGTTTATCTTCCCTTTTCAGCTGGCTGCAGCAGGGCTCATAGAGGTGGTGTTGCCAAAGTCATGGGAGAGCTGCTGGCAGGGCTGGCGCTCCAGCCTTGCTCCTTCCCTCTTCTTGCAAGGACCTAAAGCTGCCTCAGGGCTCTGCAGGCTGGGAAAGGGGAAGAACAGCATCTAATAAAGTCTGTTCCTGGGCATGAAAATATTTTAACAGGCCTGCTGCTGCATTTAAAGAATAAAGTTAAAAGCTGCCAAAAGGGCTTTTCTCCAAGGGGAGCTGCATTTTTGGCATTTGGGAGCTACCCAAGATAAGCTATCAGGCAGAAACACACTTCTCTGAGGCCCTCCTGCACCTCCATGTGCAGCAGCCCGGCCCATGGGCAGCTATGGGGAAACGGGAATTTCCAAAGTGTCTGTTCTCACTGCGGCTGGTGAAGAAGAGCCCTTGAGCAAAGGGATTTCTCCTGCAAGGCAGGTGCCCCTGGAAATAGTGGGTGGCCAGGCTGCACGGCTTCAGCATGGGTGAAAACCTATTAGGTGGTGTGAGAGGAGGGGAGAAAAATCACTGCTCAGCAGCGAGCAGCCCTGAATCCACAAGCCACTTTTTGCAGATGCAGGGGGGTAAACTGAGGCACGCAGAGCAGCTGGCTGCTGCTTTGAGCTTGCAGCTCCTGATGGCACCCCGTTATCGCAAGCACGGTATGAACCAGCTCCCCTCTGCCTGCCAAACCAGCCCAGCTCCTCTAGCCTTGAAGGCAAAAGGGGTGCTGACTGCGTTCCCAGCCCTGAGCATGATCTCCCCAGCGCTGCTGCCTCTGCCTGCCATCCAACCCAGGCTCAGCCATGTCTCACAGTGGTGGCTCACTCGTGCCAAGGGTCACGCTGACATTCAGGCTGGAACAAGCTTGAAACCTGGTGGTGAAACTCGGCTGAAAGATTCGTGTGACTTGAGTTTCATCTGAAACCACAAGAATGGTGGTAGCTTTCTGTGCAAAAGCCAGCAGCCTCCTTTTGGCCTGTGCTAGCATTTTCAGCGACCCTTTATTTATTATTATTTTCTCTTCCGGAATTTTGGCTAAGCTGAGAGAACTGACAGGCCTCACTCAGGCGGTGATTTACACCTTGAACTGGGCCCCCTGGGGCAAAGGGGTCTCAGCACGAGCTAGGGTAGTCCTCAGCTGTGCCAGCACATAAGCCTGCAGCCCGTGGGCTCCCTGGGGCAGCGGACATGAAACTGGGCAGAGGTGCTCCTCTCCTGGAAAGAAACTAAGCAACCTCCACGCGGAGCTGTCAGAGAGGGCAAAGGCAAGCCCACCACCAGAGCAGCGTTTCAGGGCTCCTGAGCAGACTAAACTATTCTGCTTGCACTTGAATTGCTCAGTTTCAAGCAGCCCTGATGACTTTCAGGCCCAGCTCTCCTGCTGGGAATCCCCCAGTAGCCCTCTGCCCTTGTTTGCCTCATTCAGCGTGCGTAGCAGGCGTGTTATAACACTGATGCAGGGGGAGCCAAGGTCTGTTTGCATCTTCAGTATCAAGAAAACATGAATCCAGGCCATGTGCATTGCCAACAAAAATAGTTAATCTGGGAGTGGAAGTGGTGGATTTAGAGGTAACACAGAGAGGAGAGGAGAGCTTGCATTGCCCTCTGCTTTGCCAATGCTGCCTTCAGGCTCTTCTTACAGTGTTGCCCATCTCCAGTCAAACCTTTGGACTTCAGACCCCATTAGGACATGCTGAATCTGCAAAGCCCTTCAAAAAGCTCAGACTGCAAAGCCAATGCTTAAGCCGCACCTGTGCAACTTGTGGCTGCTGGTGGGTGTCCACCTGGCTGGCAAAGCAGCTGGGAGGGCTGGGCCTCAGCAGATACCCCTGTTCTGCTTGTGGACCATGTGGTTGCTGGCCAGTAGGCGTTATAGCTGCTAATTCCAATTGGGGTCACAGCCAGGTTGCTCTAGCTGGGCCCCTGCATCCCATGGACCCACAGACAATCTTGTCACAAGCATTGCTTCAGCGCTCTGTCACATATCCTGAGACACCTGGGGGAGGCTGGGAGGGCAGAGAAGGGGAAAACTTGGAACGAGTTTTCCAGGAACAAGGAAACTTGCTCTGCACCTTGAGGAGGTCTGTCAGCACTGATGATGTCTCTGTGGGCTCCTGAGTGCAGAGCTCCTGCTTCCCACTGGGGCAAAGGAGCCATGGGACCCAAGAGACAGCCCTGCTCATGCTCTCTCTGGCACCAACACAAAGGATATGGGAGGGCTTGATGGGTGGGCTTGGGGTTAGTCTTTCAAGTGGGAGTGTGACAGTAATATGGAAAGATCCCATTTCCATTTCTGAACTCTACCATTTTCCAGGATTTCAGCAGTAACATGTCCAAGGAGCAGTGTCCCAGCAGGTGGATGGATGGTGCCACTCAAGGCTTTCCTTTGTGCCACATAAACCACCCTCCTCATGTGCTCTGATATGGGTCATCTGGCACCTTTGGGTGGCCCCACCACTGAGCTGCACGTTGACTTGGGCAGTGGAGCTGCTCCCACTGAGCAAAGAGGGGTAGTGCTGGTGCCTCTAAACACCCAGGTTGGATCCTAGCCCTGCAGGGAGGTTTGCACTGACCTTAGTAAAGCTGGGATTTCAATTGGGTGTTGCTGAATGTCACACAGGAAGTGTGGCTGTTGACCACATATGCCACCAGCCAGGCCCTGGTGTTTGTTCCCCTTGGATTGAACTTTGGCTCATGCGGTCCCTGGGGGCTGTGCATCTGTGAGGGATGCTCCTTGCAGGAAATGCTCCCCTGGTGTGAAGTGGCAATGCCAGACTATCCTCTGCATTCAGCAGTTGGGGAAAACTGGCATCACTTTCCTATCTTAAAGTAGAGATAATTCACTATGGAGCTCTACTTGCTCCTGTGCTATCTCTAGCTCAGGGACTCTTTTTTTCTTTCTTTTTTTTTTCATTCGAAGTGGAACAGCTTCAACAAAAAGCATGGAGAAGACCCCTTTCCTCCCCACTCTAACCCTCTCTCTCTCTGTAATCCCCCCTGAAGCTTTACCCCTGCTCCTAGGGTTCAGCCTTTTGAGCTCTAAAGTCCCAAGGCCCAGCTCTGACCCAGCCAAGCTGCATAAACTTGGCCATTGTGCTAGGGAAACTGCTGTGCTCTGAGACAGGATTGCCAGAAAGGCTGTGGAGTAGAGCTGTGCAAGGTAAGCAAAGTAAAACTGCAGACAGAGGTAGGATTGTTGAGACAGGCCAACATGGAAAGGTGTAAAATCCTAAAGGAAAAATAACAGCGAGTCAGAGAATTTGTTGGAAGGCAGCGGCTCAGCATCATCAAGGGGCCGTTTCAGGGGGCTGTGGAGGCTGACCCTTCCCTGCCCAACTGACGATGCCTGGCCAGAAAATGCTCTTCGGGCATCTTATCAGGGTGGTGAGCAGACTAATGTTCAGCATAGGAGCTCATTAAGTTCTAGCTATCTTCTGTGTGTGTTGGCCAACAAATAATTGCTTTACACTTTTAAGGCCAAGCCTATTTTCCACCAGGCATGCTTGATTTGTTCAGGTCTCCTTTAAGCAATCTGAGCATAGTCACACCATCCCTCTGCTCTTTTGCTCTTCCCCCACACTGAGCATCTTGTACATGCTGGGAACTAACCCTGGGGGTATGGGAATTTGTGTGGGACTGAGCAGCGATACCCCAGCACACTGTGAACAACAGTACTGGCTCTGGGTGCTATGCTCCAGCGTTAGGAGGCAACTCTGCCTGGGCTAGCAAGTACCTGCTTCCTGCCACCATGATCCCTCAGGCAGAGCTTGCACGGGGCATCCCTGTCTGGCTTTGCACCAGGTAACAGAGCCTTTCAATGCAGGTCTAGAGTCATTTTGAAAAAACAAGCCCTCCACCAGGCAGGACAGGCAGGCTTGGGGCAGGAATTGCTGGGTGTGGAGCTCTTTGGTCTGGGTGATGCTGGACATTGGCCTTGATAATCATAATGGTCCGTCTGCCTTGCAGATCTCTGGATGACAGTGTTTGATCTCCAGGGTTCACTGGCGATAATGCCAGGAATGAA
The DNA here is from genome assembly GCF_036370855.1 of Dromaius novaehollandiae. Taxonomy (NCBI): domain Eukaryota; kingdom Metazoa; phylum Chordata; class Aves; order Casuariiformes; family Dromaiidae; genus Dromaius; species Dromaius novaehollandiae. The sequence continues at coordinate 61,674,182 of NC_088130.1, forward strand.
ACATAGTTCTGTCTCCTAGCCTGGACGAAGGAATCCCATCCCAGAGCAGGTTTTCCTGCTCATGCCTTACATTGCCCATGTCACTGCTTCATCCTCCTGCTGTTTTGCTTCATTACCTCCCCTCGAGTGATCCTAAAGAGTTCCTCTCTCCAGCAATACTCTGTGCAGTAGAAGCAAGGCATCAGACTACCCACTCTGTTGTGTGCCCTCCCTTCTTCGGCACTTCCTATGAGGGTGCTCAAGTGGTTTCCCATGGCTCAGCTTCCCTAGAGTAAAAAAGAGTGAGACTAATTTTGAGAGGAGTTATGGTGCTTTGAGAGCCCTAATTCCTTAGTGAGGTTGTTATTTTCCCACTGTTGTGGTTTTCACTGCCAGGCACAGACCCCTTGTGTGGTGTGAACCACAAGAGATGTTCCCAAGGTCACTTTTGGGTCAGATGAAGCACCAGAACCTTAGGCTGGTCCTGCAGCTGAGCTTGTCACAGGGATTCAGCTCCCCCTTCCATATGCAAGAGTGTGGCAGGAGCAAAAAGTACTCCCCCCCCCCTCCGCACACACACTTGCTCAAACACTCCTGACGTGCTGGACTAACAGGGACAATAGATCTGTAGCTGTTGACACTGTTACTCTCTCTAATTTGAAAATTCCCCACGGTCCTTGAGAGAGCTGGGCTTTGCAAGATAAAGTGATAGATAGCAGTGCTCACACCCAAATATGCAGAAGGCATTTTTGGCCAGGGGCATATGCAGGTTATAAGTAGGTTCAGCCCTTGGAAGGGGATCTCTATCGGTTCCTGTCTGCACCTTGCAAAACTCTCCCTTGATGATGAGGGTAATGTTTGCACTTCACCTGGTGAGCTGATCTCTTTCTCAAGTTCTTTTATTTATTTATTTATTCCCTACTTTTATCATCGTTGTCAATAAGAGAAGGATCCAGCCCCACATACAGAGAGAGGAACATGCACTGCAACAGTCAAAGGTGCAAGAATGTCTGGTTTATCTGAGAAAGGAGAGGTGAATGCTCCCATGTTACTGCCATGATCTGTCTACTCTGCCCATAGCTGCCCATGTCTGATGCTTCTGAGAAGATGTCAGCTTCCCTTGCCTTGTAAAACTCCATTAGCTTTGACCAAAGGGGCTGTAGAGAGGAAGATAAGGAGGTGGCTGGTCAGTCAGAGGCTTCCTAAAACTCTAGCAGCATATTGGCAATAGATGAAGGGTAAAAAGTTGAAAAAGAAGACAAGGAAGAGACCTTCTTGCTACCTTGTCAGATAGATAACCTGCTCCCTCTGCCCTCTGTGCCATGCTGAGGTTCCCCACATGCCCACCAATGTCCCACCATTCTCTAGGAGGAGCAGCAAGAGCAATGGTGTAAGGACATTATTCCCCTGCCTGGCTCGGAGCCATGTGGCAGAGCATTGCCAGGCTTGCTCGGCAGCGCTCCTCGCCTCAGCTCCACGGTGAGTGTTGCTGGTTCTGCTCTGTTCAAAACTCAGCATGCAACCTTTTCTTGCAAACAGTCTTCACCAGGAAGTGAGTCCCCTATAAGGCACTGTTTCTCAGCACCAGGAGTGGCATTAAAAGCCAGGGGTTTGTTGGCTGAGTTGAACCAGGGAGCCAAGTTCTTGTGTGGTGTAAATCCCCAGGGTTCCCTCTCCTCCTATGGTGTGGACCATATGGATTTACACTGTGCCTGACACCTGGTATGTAGATCAGTGCTCTAAAAATGCCTTAACATTTGTGGCAGGTAATGAAGGTGATGGAAAAATGCCTGCAAATGTTTTACTACGGCAAGAAGTATACAATGATGTCCATACAATTAAGTTGGGCAGTAACTATTACTGTGAATGTCATTGTTACATGTCCCCCCCGACCCTGCAAATATACACACACATATATATATATATATCTATATCCATACTATATCTATCTATATATCAACTTTTGCAAACATTCCTTAGCCAGGTGCTTGATCCCAAAAGCAAGAGGAGGAAGAAGCATGTTCTTTATTCTGACAGAGCCCAGGGCGAGGTGGACACCACTGCCAGGCCAGCACTGGTCCCACGCAGAGGGCAGTCTCAGCCTTGCAACACACACGGCTGCCTCTGCTCTCCACAGATCCCCCCTGACATTAACGAGTAGCTTTAGTCACCATGCAGTAGCAGTCAGACCTTTTTTTTCATTGGGCCTTATGTGTCTCACAGTCCTCTACCTCATGACCCTCCCCACACAGCCCAGGGCACAGCAGCTCCGGTGTCGCTATTTTTGGACCGAGGCATGGAGCCTGTGGGAGGCTTGCCTGGGATGCCTAGGGCTGGGACTGCCACTGGGCAGTGTCTAACCCCAGCTGCCCTTCCCATCTAGGAAACGTAGAGATAAGTACCGTGGCCTCTATAAAACACACAGGAGGGGAATTCACAAAATCCAGCAGAGTGAGCGCGGCGGTGTTGGAGCCAGATACCCAACTGAGAGAGAACTGAGAACCTCAGTTCCTGGCAGGGGAGAGTACGTAGTTTCTCTACAGTCTGGTGTCGCTGCTGTTCTCTCTGAGAGTTAGCTTCCTTTCCTTCACTTCCTGCTCTCCTATTTCCTTTTTTAACTCTCTCTCCCAAGCTGTGGATATAAGAGGTCCGGGTTGAAATGTGGCCCCTGCCTGCAGGCATCTGAACCCGAGTCTCTCACATGAAGGCTTGAGCAGACCTGAGAAGGCACCAAGGGTGCTGAAGGCCTTCTGCCATGCCCTTACCAATGGGGGTGATTTCATCTTTCTCTTTCAACCAGAGAATTATTTCACACAAAGTAGATGGGCTTTCAAAAGGAGAGACATGGAAATCTCACTTATGGCCACCTAATATCAGGGTGGCTGTAAGCACAGGGTCAGATCTCCTCAGTTTGGGTCTGATTTCTTCAGGGAAAGAAGAGATCAGGTAGAATGCCTCACTCTCTGACCACTGGGTGAAGGACATTAATACTGTGTCCTCTGCATTATAATTGAGGCTTGATGAGGCCTTGGGAGATGAACTGATGGACCAATGCTTCCCTGGGAACAAGTCTCATTTGTTGGCTGTGTTGAAACCAGCTTAGGGGTTACTTGGCCAAGTTACACACCTTTAGTCATTTCCATGGCTTGGTTGGTGACTGGTTTGACCCTTGGAATTTGCAGTGCTCTCCTCTGAACTTCAGTTTTGATGCAAAGCATAGTCAGAGTCATCATTGTCTTGAGCTGGGAAACACTGGCGCAGGGAAAGCTGATGCTGGTCTGGAGTTGCCCACTACCATGGTCAGCGTGGGACCTTTCTTCAGCCGCAGAGCCACACCTTCCTCTGTGCCTCTGGGCAGTCACAGCGATGGAGAGACCTGCAAGGCATGAGCTTGTGTATCAGCCGGTGAATCTTGATTACTTCAGTGTCACTAAAGCTTGCCAGGAGCAACCTGAGACCATTTTGCCAAAGTCTGTTGTCTTTTATTTGACTTTGGTGGGAGCTTTGTGTTAGTAAGGGCTGCAAAGCCCAATCTTAATAAGAATAGCATGATCCTGTGATTATCTCCTCTTGCGCAGGTACCAGTGCTAAGTCTGTTTGCGTTGGTGATCTCCTGAACGCATGATTTGTGTGAGACAGAGGTGTGGGTGGCAGATCAGTCTTCTTGGGGAAAGCGTGAGTGGAAGTGGCTGTTTAATACTGTTTCACACAAAGGGAGGATTTGACGTGAATATTTCTTGGGCCATGTTTCCCTGGTCACACCTCAGAACCTGTTTACTAACCTGCCAAACAGGAGGCAAAGCCAGAGAGGGAGTCCTGTGAGCTGGCATCTTGTTCCCAAGGAATTTTACTTCAAGTATAAAAGCCTGCAGCCTCTGCCAAGTGTGTGGGTAGTCATCATTGTAAATTGAGAGCCTTGTGCAAGAACTCTCTCGCTATTGCAATTACACGCACCTCCTCCCCTTATCTCCCTGGTGGCATAGGATTGCTTCCCATCTAACAACTCAGCTAATTAACCTTGGCACAGAAAAGCCTTTGCGTGCTGAACAATCCCTAGACAAAAGAGAAACCATTTGAGGGGAGAAAAGGAGGATGGCTGGGAAGGAGTAGCTATGAACAACGCATGCTCCTGCAAAGCCCAATGGCTGTAGCAGTGGTCACTGAGTTCAGGTAGGTGTCAACTGTATGAATTTCTCCAGTGCCATGGGAAGGTGTTGGCATGTGGCTGTGTCTGGGGCACCTCCACTCCTCAGGACCTGTTAGACCAGACTCATAGAGACCTTGGCTTTAAAAAGACCTCCTGAGTTATCCTTCCCCTTCACATCATGCAGTGGGGGATGCCAGTCAAGGAAGAAAGTCAGGCTCCCTGCTCTGTCTTTCCACACCCCACATGCCATGTCATGCCTGTGGCTAACTTCTTCTTGACTCATTTATTTCTACAGAAGATGCCAGCAGAAACTCCCTCCCAGGCTCATCAGGATCAGTTATAGAGACTCAGCGAGTAGCTCTAACCTGTGTTCCTGGTACCTTTCCACCCCTCACAATGTTGCTGTGATTTTATAATGCTGGGCAAGGTTTCTGGGCTTTTTACCCCCAAATCTGCTGCCAGCTGCCAGCAGTGTTGAGACCTACTGGAGAGGTATAACACCCTTCCGCCTGGTTTTGGCCCCATCTCTGTGTTCTCATGCTGAGAGCTGTTGCTTCTGAGTCTGAAGGGAAATATGCTGGTACACAAAATCCCAGCTTCACTTACAGTCTTTCTCCTAGGAAGAGCTATTAGAAATCACCTGCCGCAAGGCTCAGAAATCTCTTGTGGAGACATCTCTGCACCATACTGGTTGTTTCCTGAATCCACATGTCACTTTTCAGAATATCACCTTCCATTTAAACATCCAGCCCAGCAGCAAAAGCAACCCTCAGAAAGGGCATTTCTCTTCTCCTTATACCTTTCAGTCTCCTTGCTGGTAGAAGAACTCCTCTGCAGAGCTGACATAATGGACCAAGCAGTTCCCAGTATTTCTTTGCCTCTGGGCCTTTTCATGGTACTTCAAAGCACAGCTGAAACCTCACTGTTTATTGTCAGTGTATCTCCCCTATAGATTTATTGCTCTTCCTTTGTAATGTACACTATTACCACAAAAAACAACAACAATAAGAAATTAATTTCACTGAGATTCCTGCTGATTTGATCTGACCCTTCTAGGCATGGTGGAAACTTTTGCAGACATTTCCTGCCCTGAAGTGCTTGCAAGCTCAAGATCGCTTCCAAGTCCTGCCGAAGCTGACTGAGAGAGTAATACTAAAATCACATGCAGCTTTAGGGATCTCCAAGAGAGAGGTATTTCAAGAGAAGGAACTAGTCCAACCTGCCATCCCTGTGATGGACTGATCTAATCTAATTTAATGGGGTTCTTTAGCTTTAAAAATCAATGAATCCCAAATCCTTTTTCTGGGAAATCTGAATATTGGGACACAGAAACATGATTTTTGGCTTCTGTTGTATGTCTTGGAGATATCTCCAAAACCAGTCTCAGCAAAGCATTCCCACTTCATTTTGGTTTCCACCTTCTGGTGTGAAACTTGCTTTATTACCATCAGAATTAAAAGGTTCCACACTCTTATTTCCTGCTGATTTGAAATCAGAAAGTTTCTGGATGGAAAACCATGCTTTTTCGAATGAAACATTCGTGAGAAGTTTCTTGTTTCTCTCCACAAAGATAGGTTATGGTGGTGACTGGATACTCTTTTCCTCAGGGCTACCTGATTAGTGCCAGACAAGGTTACTGGCAACGTGTTAATGATTATAGGTCTGTTTTCCGTGGGACACCTAACCTTCCCTCCAGTTTGGGTATCCTGCAGGCAGGCTCAGAGCGAAAAGGTAGGATATGGTCGGGAGCAGAGTTCTTCTGGGGCTGGTTCAGGGATGGTGGCACACACGGCGGGCCTGTTTGCTATGTGTGTGCCACACACTTTTTAAGGGAGGAAGAGCATCAGCTTGCAGCTGGCCATTTCCAAAACTCTCCTTTGCTCTTTAGCAAAGATCCCTGACAGGTTGAATGGTGTTTCTTCTCCTCAAACTTCATCTGGGCAGCAGGGAAATGAACCCAGCTGAAGATGGATGTTGCTGACAATGTGTTTGTTGACTTGCACTAATGCAGACATGGGCAGACAGCCCTTTCTCTTCTCTTCTCATCCACAACCCTGGTAGGAAATAGAGAAGCCATCCTAAAATCCTTCTGTCTCTTCCTTGCAGCTTCTCAGATTAATTTTTTTTTGATGTAACGGAGTTAAGTGTTGGTTGATTGGGCTGTGACCTGAGCTTTATATAATGCATTGTGCAATGTAGTTTATGTAATAAAGTGTTTGTTACGTAATGTATTCGCAGGGCATTCTCCCAATCAAGAACCAGGCCTAACTCCTCTTATATAGGGGGAGGCTAAGCAGAAGGGCAGAGATGGATTTGCACCTAAAGGCAGTGCCATTTCTGGGCTGCTCAGTGCCTGGAAGTGGGTGGAGTGAGAGGTCCAGGACACTCCACAAGCAAATCCATGTAGCTGTGGATTTGAGGGCTCTTGGCACACATACCTCTCCAAAAGGTTTTCCCCAAGATCAGCAAATCTCTTTTCAAAGAAGTGGAGAGGGGGATCAGATCAGGAGATGTTACCTATATTGCCTTTGCAGCTGATATAGTCTCTGTCCTCCTTAAAAAGAAAGGAAGGCAGGACTTGAGCTCATCCTTTTGAGGGCCAGGTCTAAAGTAGGCTCAGATGCCCCCATATCAAGCCCCCTACTGCTTATAGCAGGAGCCTCAGATGTGCGCTTTCCTCTCTGATGCCTCAGTGAGGTGTTCCACGCTGGCTCCTCACAATTTCCTTTCTAAGAGGGTTGGACCATGGTAGAAATGGATCAGGAATGTGAGGCAAGTGGATGGGGATGTGATTGAGGCTGCGGATTGAGGATATGACCTCTGCAGAATGCGATTAAAAATCCAATTCCTCCTGGCAGGTGTAGCCTGAATGCACAAATCCTATCTGCTCTTCACGTTGCCCACTGAGGTGGTTAATCCATGAATGGGGCCTCATCCTTGCCTGGGGAGTGGAAGAATCCACACCCAGGCTGTAGCAGAACAGCTAATGGGCTGGAAACAGCTAGCAAATACAGACACCGAGTGGAAAAAAATATCTGCGGGGCCCTTGGGCTGCTCTCATGAAACACACTCTCACTCACCAACACTGCTGTGTCCTTGTGCAGCCACTGCATGAGTTGTCCCGGGGCGGAAGAGAGGGTGGTCAGACGAGGTGGTGCAGCACCCCAGAGGCTCCCCGGTACTCCCACTGGTATTCTCCAGCCTTCCTCCTCTCCTGTTAAACAATAATTCAGGCCTTTCTTGCTGTGATTTTTGGGGAAGCATTCAAAAAATGGCCTTAGTGTGGCACAGCCTGAAGCTTGTGTAGTCCAGCAAGGTGGGATGGTCCCATTCATCTCACTGAGCACCAGGGCCATCATAATATTCTTTCATGCTACAGAAGCTGTTGTGGGGGAAACTTGGGTTTTCATTTTCTTCTGTACAACATTTTTTTAAATCAGAAGTGTTTCATAATGGCAGGAGGGAAGAGAACCTGACACCAGCTCACACCTGAGCCGTGTGAGCTGTGAGCCGGGAGGCCAACGGCGTTGTCAGACCAGGGAACAATGTCTTGCATGAAAACTGAAGCAGAGAAGGCTGTAGGGCTTTTGAATGATAAAGCACTCACTCCATAGTTGAGGTCTAATTAGTAGAGGAGACTGTAGTGATTAGGAGAACCTGATACAAAGCAAGGAAGGTACCAAGCACATTGATGGACCTTTTTTTGCTTAGTTTTATTCTGTAACCTGAATGAACTAAGTTTGATGCAAGACAAAATATTCTTCAGTGTGAAGAGACACAAAAGAGGGAAATTTTGTGAGATGGGCTTTACCAGATCTGAGATGGCTTGGCCTGCCCTCACCATATCTGCAGGAGGTACAGTGGAAGGGATCCCCAGGTTGGTGAGGAAAGCTCCAGCCTCACCAGGAAGTGTGGCCTGTACAAGACCCCTCACATGAGACGTTTCAGAGTCAAGGTATTCAGTCAAATGTCTCCAGCTTTAATTCTTTTGTTAAAGATGAAAAATTTCCTTGGACTTCCCCTTCATTCTCCTGTTTATTGCTAATATTCTATTTGGAATTCCAGTTTTTGGTGAAGCATGTATGAAAGGCCAGGATGACTCATGGTTTTCATGGTCACTGTGAGTGTTCTTGGGAGACTTTATTATTTGTTTTTTTCCACTTCACCTGCAAAGCAGCCAAGATCTAGAGCCTCAGGAGGATGTTCAAGCCCCACCTTAATGGGAGCTCACAGAGTTGCTACCCTTTACAGGTGAAATGTGAAGCAAAAATGAATGTTGCGTCAAGATCAGATTTTTGCAGTGAGTGTTGCCATGAGGCAAGTTTCACTTCCTAATGCCACTCAGGCATTAGGAAAACTACACTTTTCTCTTTTGCTTCTGGGAATCCCTGTGTGAACTTTCCTGTTCCCCTGAGATAACCTGTGGTGCATGATTCCAGCATTCCAAACACATGCTCGTTTGCACAGGTTGTTATGAGACATTTGCTATTTGGCTTGCTGTCTTCCAGATTGCCAGCAAAAATCAGGAGATTTGGGGAAAATTTTCCATTAGAAAGCAGAGATTTAATTCAAAAATTACTGGTGTGACTCACTGCAGATGGAATAGAGGCTGTCAGTGAGTTGTCTACTGTGATGGTAGGTCTCTCTGCAGAATGGTTGAACTAAGCAGTGTTTTTAATAATTCAAATGATTTTTTTTCCCCCTTGCAGTTGTCATTAGCTGACTTTCAGCTGCTGGTGTTAAGGGAGAGACCACTGCACAGTTGCCATGACCAGCCTTGCTAGCTCTTTGCTTACCTTTTTCTTTAGCTCTGACTGGTGAAAAGGAACCCAGTTCAAGGAGGATGATGCATGTTTCAGTTTGGAGGCAGGAATAGTCCTCTGTGCAAACAGGGGAGAGGCAGACAAACAGTCGGGTAGACTGCAGCTGTATAGAAAAGGCTTTGCAGGTGGCTATAGTAATAATCAGCTGACCATATATTAACAGCGTCATGGTGTTGCAAAAAAAAAAAAAAAAAAAAGGAAAAGTTAAACATCCCTGCGATGTATAAACAGCAGCATTGTTTGTAGGATACATGAAATCATCCCAACAATCTGCTAGTGCAACAATGCCTACGTTGCAGTACTATGACCAACTCTGGGCACTACCCTTCAGTGGGAGAGAGTCCAGAGAAATGTAGCAGAAGTGATCGGAGGGTGAGGAAACATGACGAATGGAGAAGGACCGAGGAGACTGGGGTTGTTTAGTCTAGAGCAGTGATTTTTCAGTCTGTGGTCTTCTGGTCTATTTTGAAAGGATCTGGGAGAGATGACCAAGAAAACATGTTTCTATATGCTATAGAGCTGTCTACAGATACAATATCTCTAAAAAACTCTGCATTTTCATGAGAGCTTATTTAGCATCCAACACTGAGGTGAGAGATAGCAAATCACTGCTATTGCACAGAGGAGACTGAAAAGGGCCCATTGCCAGTTTTTAAATGCAAAAAATACCGCTGTAGGGAGGAAAGGAAGAAACTGTTCTCTGAGATGGAGGGGCAGGAAGTCAGGAGAGTAAATTTTAGCAGTGGAGGTGTCGGCAGCAAAGTCTTGTGAATAGTAGGATCACTAAGTGCTGGAATGCATCATCTGGGCAGGATTAAGATTCCCAGCATGGGAATCTCAAAGAATAGGCTAGACAAACATCTCTCCGTAATCATAAATACGGGGCTGATCCTTTCTTGGCTCTCTCGGGGTCACCTTCCATCCCAGTTCTCTATGATTCTGTAACTAACTAATGTTCCTTTGTGGCCTCTGCTATTTAATATACTCCTAAATGCTCTTGAGAGGGGAGTGAGCAAGAATCAACCTGTCACCTAACTGCTCACTTCCTTTTCCAGATCAGTAAAAGTATATTGAGCAAAACTAAGCCACCACTCCAGCCCCAAGTGTTGACAAATTGCTAGGCAGACCTCCGCAAGTCTATTTTTCTGCAATTCTAAGTCACAGGACCGTCATGACAATTCCTAGAATTAAAATACAGTGGCATCAGATACTCTTTTTTATAGCATTTGATTTGAGACTATGAAAATCACAGTCTCACAAATTTCCTCAATGAAAAGTAGGGTTATAAATAAAAGTTAGCTTAGATTCTTAGAAAGCAACCTGCCAACAGAAGCTGAGGCTGGGAGAAAAAACACTAAATGTTTCAGAAAGCTTCATAAAGTCAGGAGGGGTGTCAGAAATGCTTTTGATGCTAAATTTTCACTCTTTTGCTGACAACTGAATGTTTCTGAACGTTATCCACCTCTCCTCTCATCTGTGCTGTCTTGAATTTTACAGCAGTGAGACGAAAGGTAATTCTAGGAACAGCAGGCTGAAACCTTGTCTGTGATATTACCACTGTTGCTAGACAAAGATCTGAAGCCCCTAAAAACATTTGCTGGGCCTTGAGAAAGCAAAAGCTGCACTTATTCACGGCAATATCTTTATTTGTCATTGAGTAGAGACGTTTTAAAGCCAGTAGAAGCCCTTTCATATGCATAGCTTTGTTAGGGAGGCAGCGCTTCTTACAGAGAAGGAGGTAGGAGAGAGAGGCTGGAAGAGCTGATGGACCTGGAAGGTGGCTTGAGGATGGGGTGTTTAATGAGGATGAGACAAGTGAAGTGAGACACAGTTGCACTTTGCATGGGTGGATTCAGAAGGACCTCCATAATTGCAGTGCAAGGGCAGGGACCCTCTTTTTTGCTATTTTTATTCTATTCCAGTTACAGTCATTGCAGCTCATTTGAAGTTTTAAAAGCTTGCTGTCTCCCAGATCCTTGACCTATGAATCTAAAAGGCTTAGATAAGTCAAGGCACAGCTTTGAAGTGGGGCAGGGATTTTGTCTCCAGCATTAGCTCCTGAATTAATGTCCCAGCACTGGTCCAAATGAAGCTCACCCCAGTTCAGACACCACCAGAGGCACATATGTGTGCAGCCGACTCCCTCTGAATACTGATTTGTGGAGAGGGAGTTTCTGCTCCAGAGGGTTTCCTAGATATCTTTGTCCTGGACTTGTGGGGCAACATGATCAAAAGTGAAGTTATTAAGTAGGGTTATTTATTGTTAAAGTAGGCAGAAAGCAAACAGTGTTTCATGTTAGCTGCAAACCCTTTGGAGGGACTCTGCAGAAAGGCCTTGCAGGGATTATAGCTCTGAGCAGGCTCACCCTTTTGCCCAAATTAGTAGAAGTCCTGCTGCAAGGTATCATCAGTAACTAAGACAGTTGACAGACGGCAGTACCATTTCCTTATTGGCGAATTATTATGGGCATGTCAAGGATAAACTCTTTAGATTCAGTTGACAAACATGAGTGGTATTAATCAGTCCTATGAAATCAATGACATTCTCTAAGCCTATTATTCAGAAGAAATCATCTGAAGACTTGTCCTGAGATAGTGAATCTCAGCAACTAGTTAAAGCACAATCAAATCCCACAGGTTGTCTTTGCTATTGAAGTTTTGCTTGTGTTTCTTCTCCAGGAAAACATGTCTCAAGCAATCAGGAGATTAACAGAAACATACTGAAGTAGCCAGAATATTTAAAAAGACATTAAAATCATTAAAGGTGTCACTTTGATTTGTCGACAGTAGTTTAAAAGCTTTGCCCCACCCGTAGTGCAGAAGTCTCTGATATGCCATTTTGCTGAAAGTTTGCTGAGTCTGACAATTGTGCTATGTGATAACTGCTTTTATTTTCTGTACTTCCTCCTGCCCATGCTGTTTGCATAGAGGGTGTGATGAGTTCTGAGGGGTGAAGAGGGACACATGTACGTGTTTAGTTCGGAGGCTTTTTATGATTACTTCTTTCCATGGAACCAGAAGAGATGTTTTAGAAAGCACAAATTCTTTTATACTTGCCTGGATTCGAAATGAGGTCTTGTGTTGTCCTCTGTATCCTTATAATGACTCACTCTCCTTGTGGAGATTCAGGGAAATTTCCAGCTCATGGCTGTGCGGTCTGTTTCCTCCTTGCATAAACAATCTCTATTTCCCTTTTCTTGAGTAGAGAAATTCTCTGAATAGATTTCAATTTGATGAGATGTCATTCCAGTATTTTTAGGATCTTATAGGAGTAGAAATTTTATCTTTCAGCTAAACTGGAAGAACTTTACTATTTATATAAAGTCCCCCAGCATGCATACTGCCTTTTTAAATGAAATTAATTTTTAACAATCCCACCATCTTTTCTTCTTAACATCTTTCAGGTCGTTCTGAATTTTGTTGAAGTGCTGCCAGATGAATAATTTTCTGATTCATATAAATATTCTATATTCAGGTGGTGATCATACTAATAATTGTTTTCCTAGGGGTTTGCCATACACCACATAAACCCTTCCACATTTACATGAACAAGCAATAAAGAGGTAATTACATGAAGGTTTGTATTAAGGTGAAAAAAAGCCCTGCACTAAATCTCTTCAGAGAATTTTATCATCACAATCAGCTAAGGAATAACCAAGACTTATTAAAGTCTTGAATCAGAAAGACATCAGAAGCATCCGTAGAAAGCTTTTTAGCCACCTATAGTTTTGAGATACTTTGGAGTTATAAAATGCTTCTAGAAGAACATACTTTGCACACAAAATCTTCAGTGTCTTTTGCTCACACTTAAACCAGAGTCTTTCTCAAGGGGAATGTGGGCTTGTGTTTTTCTGACAAAGCTAATGGCTCTAATAACACCCTCCTACATCTTTGCTCCCAGTCAACAAGCCATATAATACTTCTTGCATAATAGGATCTAATTGAAAAACATAAATATCTTTCAAAGTTTGCTTTCCTTATGTAAAGTTGCGTGTATACTAAATCTGATGTCTTGTATATGTAGGAGTTGCCTTCTTATAAAAATACTTTAATTTTTTTTTCCTTGCCTTTTGGACCCAAAGGTCCCTGGCTTTATAACCTATCATGTAAAGCAGATCTATGAATTGCATGTAAAGGTTATTTTATGACTTGTGACTGAGTTCAGGTGACTGTTTTAATCTTTTGTTTTATGCCTAAATTACTACACACACATCTCAGCAGCGAGGTGGCAATTAACTGAGAGCTTCCTAAACCACATTGCGAGCCACACATGGTCATCTGGTTTCCTTGTCTGCCCTGGTACAAAGTAGCTTGTATTCCCAGTGGTTTCCAAACTCCAAAATATCGTGCCAAGTTACAGCTGCTGGGATTTCACCCTAGCTGGTTTGCCTGAAGATCTCCTGGGAGAGCTGCCTCCCCTCTGCAGGGGTAGATGAGAGGAGCCGTGCACCTCTCCCAGCAGTGCCCTGGGTTTGCACCCATCTCCAAGAGGTTTTTCTGGGCAGCAAGGCAGAGTCCCAGGAATGGCTGCCAGGCCCAGTGCTAGGAAACGGCCTGAGCTGGGGCAAAGGCTGGTGTCAGGAAGCTCAGCAAGGGCAGGTCTCGGCAGTGGAGACCCGGGAGGTGACAGGTCCCAGCACGGCCTGGTGCTATGGAGGTGGGTGGTCTTGGAGAGCCATATGCTGGGTGGTGAGCCATGCACATCCAGGCGGACCTGGAGGTGAGGCACTATGGCTGCCTCGGGACGGCCGAGCAGTGGAGGAGGGCTCTCAGCATGACGAATGGAGCCAGGAAGGCTTTTCTTCACACAGCTTGCTGTGAACATCAGGGCTAGCTGCGCTATGTCCTGCCCTTGTGCGGGGTGGGCAGAAGGAGGTCAGACTCAGCATGGAAAACAGCAAAGGAAAGAGTTGGAGCTGCCTACGGTTAGCTCATTATTTCAGAGAAATACCATCTCCTTGCTATCCTCCCCCGACACTTCAGACAGCCATGTTAGCTGGGTGGGTAGGGCTGAATTTTCTCCTCCGGGTTAATGACCAAAACTGTCTACTTTTGGCCAACAGAGAGGAAGGAGGGCTCAAGCTCAGGAGCAGGAAGCTGTGGAGATGGTAGTGAAGGATGTCCCACACTCACTGCCTGCAGCCTTTGGGAAGACTGTGGGTAATGGGGAGGCAAAGGACACTTCTACCTCATAAGCAGGGGCACAGCAAATGGAGCTGTTTGGTGCTGAGTAGCCTGTTCTAGCTGCAAGGTTTTGACATCTGAAACACAAGCCCTTCCCCAAAGGGCTCTGCTCCAGCAATGAGGGGCAAGGCAGAGCAGCTTTGGTACAGGGTGCATAATACAACCAGAAAAGAGGGATGCTCATGTGGCTAAAGTGGGGGGCAGATGACAGTAGACTTGGCCCTAAATGTCAGCATGAACCTATTCCTCAGGTATTCACCTACATTTTGGGTAGATCTCCTTCCTGAACCCCTTCAGACTGTTGCAGCAGCAGCCTGACATGATTGGTGAGCAGCCCTGGTTTGGAGACATCCTTCAGCCCCACAAAGAGGCAAATCATCATCCCCACTGATTCCAGTTTAAGATGTGTTGCTGGTGGGTTCAGGAAGCAGTGCCCAGCCCGCTGTGCTGGCTGCCTGTGTTATGCAGCTGCTGCTCTGGGAAAGTGGGTATCTGGCTTGGATGACGCCTCTGTGGCACTGTGTTGGGGACTGAGGGGACTCCACCATGTTTCAATAATCAGTGCAGGGGTACGGTGTGCATGAAACTCATCTCAGCTGCGTCCCAAGCATGGGTTTGGTGCTGCAAATTCCACATATAAGGAGCCCATCCCAGTCACCAGGCTGGCCTGAGGACCCCTGTCCTGCTGGGGGCTTGGGGCAGGCAGGATCACTCCCTTCATGGGGACAGAGAGGCAGCAAACCCGAGGGACCTGTTTTGGTGGTTTCCACACAGGGAGCCTTGCCCAGTGGTCCTGGCTCATCCTCCTCAATGCTGAACAAGGAGACATCTTCTGGGGGAAGGAGAAACATAGAAAAAAGAAAAAAAAGAACCACTGGGAAAATAAACTGACTTCCCTTTCTCCCAGTTGCGCTGCTGATGAATAAAGCTCTTGCGAAAAGTGTTGGTTGGGTCCCTTCGGCATGAGCTGGCTGAGAACTGAGTGGTGTGGTGCCAGGGAGAATGACTCTTTTCTTCTTTCCTTTGCTGCACTTCCCTCATGCTCGCAGGCTGTCCCTCAGCCCCCTCAATGGTCCCCAGATGGATGCTGGATCCTGAACGTGCTCATTTCTCCAGTTCCTAGCCGGCATCTCGTGCCTTGGGTTTATACAGCCAAGCACTGGGAGAAAGGTGTATGCCTTAAACGGATCCTAATTAGCGGAAACCGTGATGCCTGAGTCTGTCCGCGCAAAGCAAAAGTCTCTGCTATGCAAAACCCTTGAACACAGAGTGTTGTTTTCACCTAAATTTGCCGCTGCACTCCAGCCCCAGCCCCAGCCCCATCAGCACATGGCAGACTGAAATAATCACTTCTTATTCCTTATATCCAGCTCTTCTTTCACCTCCCACAAGACAAGTTATCCTATTTTGCCTGGGCACCACAGCTTTCTAGCTTGTGAATAAGCGCACTCTATCCCCAACCCTTCCTTTTGTTATTTTGCATCTGAATCCTCCTCTCTGACAGTAGGACTCTGATTTTCCTGAATTTCCTCTGATTTATTAAGGTCCTTTTATCCTACCTGAGCCTGTTCTCCAAAGCCCTCCTAGACTCGTGAGCATCTGCCTTTCGTGCCTGTGAGTCAGTAAAAATAAAAACCAAGAGAGCATCTGTGGCTGGTACCTTTGAGACTCTATCTGAGATGCTCCCAAATTTGAGTGTGTGCTCTGCATAAACATCTTTCTGAGTGCAGATTTTTTAAGCAGAACTGCAGCTGTGCTCTGTTGATTTTATATAAGGAGTTCATGCAGGACAGTGCCAAGAATGGTATATCATCTCCTGATTTCTACCAGACCGCGAGGTAATTTGGCAGGAAATGGGATTGATTTGACGTGGTTTCTTCTCAACAAATCCATCTTGGCTGCACCTATCACCTCATTACGTTCCCAGCACTTACAAATTGGTTGTTTAATAGAGTGGCTCGAGGATCTTTCTGGGTACAGAAGGTGGCTTGACTGAGCTGGGATTCTCTGTGTCCTCCTGGGCCTGCTTTTTAAAGATAGATATTGTGTTTACCCTTCACCAGTCCTATGGGAATGCCAGGAGATCTCAGAGATAATTACTAATGGGTCTGAAGCTTCTCCAGCTGCTTCCTTAAGCACCCCTGGTTTATCAGGCTCTGCCCACAGGGCTTCAGCCTGTGTTTTTCCTATTTGTGGCTCTTCTCCCAACCCTTGTTAACACTTTCTGGGTTTGGCAGCTTGTCCCAATTAACCTTTTCCTAAAGCCTGAAGCACAGCACTGGACATACCAGCTCTCACCCAGTCACAAGCTATTTGTTCTCTTCACTTGTAAATAGTAGGCCTGCATTTCCTCATCTTCCACTCACTTCTAATGTATTTCTACAGCTTTTCTATAGAGACCTTAATATATAGTTTCTCACCCTTTTCAGGTACTTCAGCCTAGCTGAGTCTATCCTTGCCTGCCTGGGCTTTTCCTCTGTATTTATCCTTACTTGTCTGACAGCATTTCCATTTGCTGTACAATTCCTTTCTGATTCCCAGGTCACTAACCAGCATCTGATGCAGTCACTGTAATTGCTTACTGTACTTCCTATCTTTGCTGTGCATTGGAGCAGTTTGCCTTTGTGTGTTTAAATAACGGCATGTTCATATGGTTGCGAGAGAATTAAATTCATCCATCTACATTCATCAGATAAGTCACATCATAAGAAAACATTACCTGTCAGCTGAAACATAGTAGCTGACTCCATCCTTGTGTTTGAGCCTGTCCTGGTTGTGAAATTAAGTGGGTTAGTTTAAACACCTCCATGGATGGGTTAAGCAAACTCATTTTACCCTTATTTGCAATAGTCAATTCTCAT
Organism: Dromaius novaehollandiae; assembly: GCF_036370855.1. NCBI lineage: Eukaryota > Metazoa > Chordata > Aves > Casuariiformes > Dromaiidae > Dromaius > Dromaius novaehollandiae. The sequence continues at coordinate 61,691,176 of NC_088130.1, forward strand.
TTGCATATAGGCAGTTATCACATCAGCTTACTGGTGGTAATGCCTTCCGATGCACTAATTGATCTCTTGTGACAATGTGAACACATCTGTAATGTCTTTTGGTAGCACATAGGTTCTCTTGCACTTGCTTTATTGAGTTAGGTTTTTTTTTCCCCCTACGGTAAATTCCCAAAGTATGCTGATTGCTCCTTTTTGGAAACCCATTATCCATGTTTGAAATCCTGTCTTTGGACCCCTCTGTCCTTATTCTGCTACTGCTGCAAAAACTCCAGCAGTAGGAGTGCCCTGAGAAGGCTGGAAAAGGACAGCTCAAATCGAACTTATGCATCAATGGGGAAAAACAAAGGCTACCTTATCTTTTCTGCTGTCACCTCCTCCAACCTGCTGAACATGCAGAAGAGTTTCTACTGAACACCTTAAAAGCCATTGTCAGTCCTGTCCCTTTTGATACAAAGAACATTTTCCAATATGAAGATGTTGGCCAGAGCCAGTAGAAATCTCATAGGGGAAGAAGTTAGGAGATCTGATAGATGATAAGAGATGAGGATGAAGTGGCCTCATCTTGGCAAGGCAATACAGGTATTTGTTTTCTTCTCCTTTCCTGCTCTTGCCCTGTATTTACCTTACACCTTTCACTGTGGCAAGTGACCAAGGTACATTAGTGATCCATGTCACAAGTAGTTCAAATATTTGCATGCTCCCAACCTATCCAAGAGTTTAGAAAAATCTGAGGGTGCCATTAGCTAAGTATGGCTATGTCTGGTCTGTCCTAGTAAGCAGATCTGGGTTCGGGAACACAGAGACAGTAAAAGTAGGTTAATTAGTGTGACTGAATCTGTAGCACTGGTGAGACCTTGTTTCTGGAGTCATCCCCTTGCAAGGCTGGTTAGGGGGCTTAGCTTCTCTAGAATGAAGTGAGGTCAGACATTTGGCAAACATAGCAATGGGGAAGGAGATAGATGCAAGAGGGGGTGTGAGGGAGTGTAAGTAGTGAGTACAGGAGCCAGGACAAATGAGACAATAGGTGTAAACAGGGTGGAGTTGCTCAGATGGAAATCTATCTCCTCTTAGCTCAAGAAGCATAAACAGGAAGGTGCTGTGACTAATCATTTATTTCTTTTTGCTTCTTGTTGGACAGCGAGAGACAGATTGTAAGTCTACAGTTTACTTTTTGACACTGCATTCATTGGAGGACCAGGCAAACTCCTGCTTTAATGATCCCTGCCATAATCTCAGGATCCACACCTTGGAGTTGTGGTGTCTATGGCCACTGGTATGTCTACTCTCAAGACATTCAGACAAAAGAGACAGAAGAGAATCAGACTCCAGACCTAGAATAAGGCACAACACCTACCTCTTGACCCACTTATTTCCCTTAGCACAATTTAGTCCTGTTTATACTAAAGCCATTAAAGCTCTTAGCCTAGGTTTTATGACTGAACTAGTGTTGTAACATGACCATGACCTAGATATATTCATGGCTAGAAAACAGGTCATGTAGGAGGTTTTAAGAGTAAATTATGGTTATTAAGACCTAGGTTTTCTATCAAAAATGGTTAGAAGTGCTCAGCATGAAGGTAAGGAGCTGGATTTACATAGGAACAGAACTTAGTAAATGTGGGGCCCTTTTGGAGATCTGGGTCCAGATGTGGCTAGGAAGGCCTTAAAAATTAATTTTTGAGATGTTTTGAAAATATGTGATTCCAAGAGCTTGAAGGATGGGAACAAAAAGGGCTGTAGCCATGTAAAATAATATTCCTAACCAACCAGGCCATCTTTAGTTTTGTCTGTTCTCTCTGGATGTTTGAGTTCATCATGTTTGAGATGTACAATGCGATCATGACAGTACTAGCAGACTACGCAGAACCTGAACGGGACTATGTAAAGATGGAGGCTTGATAGTTGCAAAGCAATAAAGAAGAAGATTGCTCATAAAAGTGATGTTGCAAACAAGAGCAAAGAGCGTTCCTGAAAGCATCACGGCAACCAGCAGAATATGAGGCTAAACATCTGTGGTGTTCAGGCTGCAAAAACTGACTTCACCACAGCCAGGCATCACTGGAGAGCAATTTATGAATAAGAGAGTGGGCACAATGGATGGAAAAGGTATGAATGTGGCAGTTCAGGTGTCAGACAAAAGGCATTCAAATACCCGACTCTCTGACTAGCTTTGGGCAATTACTTCAACTCCTCTGAACTTTCATCTGCAATATAAGAAGGAGACTTCCGCATCAATCTGGGACCTTTCCGACTGATCATATCTCACAGGCACCCTGAGGGTTAAATGGCTTTCCTTAGGTTAGACTCATTATCAGAGGCAGGAATAGAATCAGGAGCTAGATCTGACACCAGGATTTGAGAAGAGACATCATTATGTTTCTAGCAGAGAACAATCATGATTTACTGATGGAGGCTGTGCACTTTCTGTACCCCGCTCCTGGGGAGTGCTGCAGTTGTCACAAAGCAGGGGACAAAACAGTACATCTGATGGCTGTGTTGACTTTGGGTGTCCACCTCGACTAAGGGTGGATGAGGCAGAGGATGGCTCAGAGGCAGAGCGCTACACTGAAAGCGGCCTTACCATCTCCGGACCACAACACCAGTAGTCCTCTGTCCTATTCTCTAGCTGACAGTGGGGGGAGGCCTTTGAAACACTGTACCATTTAGACTATGCCTGATTGCTTTTGGGGTTTGGACAGAAGAGAGGACCTTCAGCTCTGAGGGCCACATGGACCCCTGGCCAGAAGCCTTGTGACTTAGGTCCTGCTGATATCTCTCAATGTGAAGAATGCTGTTGGCTATTGACAATGACTTCTGTATATTCCTTGGCACCAGCTCTACATCTGTTTCATGGCACATCAGCTGCCTCATCTTTCACCTTACCAAGTAGCATCACCTTGGATAACTCCCTCAGCCTAGTACATTGCAACCTCTTGTATTAACTAACAACACTTCAAAGCAAATGGGTCTGGAATTGTAGATCCTGCATTTAAAGGTTAAAACCATTTTGCTTTCCTGTGGATCTTCTTTGGGAAGTTTGTCCTGCCTCCCTTTGCATATTTCCCTGGGTGTGTGAGTAGGAGAACTGTTCAGGCCACAGGCACACCTGGCTCTGAACTGACCCACAGAGTCAGTTATTGCAGTTCAGAGGCATTTGGTGCTCAGCACCGTGGCTAAGCTGGAGCCACAGCCATGGGGTTCCAGGTGGCTCTTTCACGCCCTCACAGGGAAGATAATTTTACACATCAGTGTAAATGCTAAGCTGTAATTTGAGGTATTTAGGGATGCTGAAAGGCCTAAAGGATTAGGTAGGTCCTCTGAGGTTAGACAGTAACTTGGAGGCACCTGTAAAATGCCTGAACACCTTTATACTGTGAAGTGCTTCTTCATCCATGACATGGATTCCCCAAACCCAACCTGTGCTTTCCTCCATGAATCTCTAGGACCAACCCCACCCTCTCCCCAAAGCTTTAGTGTCCCCATTGCTTTCTGCTCCTCCCCTTCCCAGCACTCCCTGCAAAACACAACTTCTTTTGTTCCAGCAGGCTGAGCCCTTCATCCCTCCTCTGAGTCCTCACTAAACTGCATCAAGCTCAATGCTTCTCATTGCTCTCCAGGGTCCTCCCTAAATGTGCCTACCAGAGTTTGCCCAGATTTTTCTCTTTGTCGCTAAAGAATGATCCTTTTTGCCCCATCAACTCTGCCAACCTTAAACACCCATTAATCAGAGCATATCACCCACATGGTCCTTGTCTGTGGAATACGCAGCCTGCTCTAGTCCACAGACCACTAGCTGGTTCAAAGTCTAACTTAAAACTCATTTCTATCCTGTGAGTATTTGTCAGTTCATACTAATGACAAAATACTCAGTTCAATTTCCTCTCCATCTGTCTGGCTATTGAATTCTCCATTCCTAGATGTTGTTCTCTCTCTTTTTCTCCTGCCCCTCATATATGGCTTGTTATCTTTGAACATGAGGTTTTCAAGCATACTGTGAGGACAGTCTATGTTTACAATACCATTGTGGTCATGCATGGCAATTTATTACAGCCTAGACTATTGTCATTTTATGAGGGCTGTGGTCTTTCTCTCATGGACATGATTTTCAAACATACGAATTGTTGCTGGGCATCCATTTTCCTGACTAACACTTCAGCAAGATAGGTGTTTGCTCATGTCCATGGATTTTCAGGATGCAGGGCTTTGACATGAGTAGGGCCTAATGCTGCCTTGGCCCTGGGTTGTGAGGAGCCTTTGCACATGCACATACATACACACACGTGTGTGTGTGTGTGTCACTGTGCAGGATTAACTGGATTCTGCATTTCTGTCATTGTCAGCCATCACCACCTTCTGTGTCATGACTCAAGCAGATAAGCACAGATAAGCAGCTGGTATCGCTATTGGCTTCCTGATAATAAGTAAACAGTAATAAATATTTTGCAATCTTATAACTCCTTGAATTGGAAGATCAGAAAGCACTTCATTAACATTAATTAGTCATCATCACATAGCCCACATGAGGTAGATAAGGTTTAACTGTACAGGAAGGGAAACTGAGGCAGAATGGGATTCCAGGATCAGGCAGGCCGAACACTTGGCAGAGGGGTTTGCAGTGCCTAGGCACCTCTTCAGTCCTGCTGCAGTCCCATTTTGAAGCCATCAGAGGCAAAGCTGGGGTTAAAATCTGGAGGGCAAAATCCTGGTCCCTGTGGAGACCAGAGCAGAGCTCCCATGGAGTCAACTGAGGCCTCAGTTGTACCCAGCTTGATCCCATCCCCCTGCGCTGTGGTAGTACCTGCCATCACTGTACAGCCTTGTACAGTGCTCTTCCACTTTAGCTGCTGTTTGGTACTTTGCAAATCACTAAGACCCCAGTCCAGCAGGTAAGGCAGGCACGTAACAGACCCAAAATACCAAGGTGAGTCTGGGCTTTGGCTGGATCTCGCCCAATATTTTAGAGCTGATTTTTCAGTTGTCTAGAGATAACATTTGCCAAACCATCCAAATGACCTGGGAGCCAGTGTCCTTCTTGCAAAAGTGCATAATGACTAGCTGAAGGACCAGATATACATCAAGGTATTTGGGTAAGGAAACGTGATTGTATGGGATTTATAAACTGACACCAATGTCTTATGTCTGGGGCTTCAGTTGCCCATTCAGCTGCCTAAATGTAGCTGTCTAGAGCCATTTGATATGACCTAGGTGTCCTACCAGACCTCCGGCAGCTGTTTGAAAGGAAATGGCTCTCCTAATGGTCCTGTGTCAGATCTGCCAATTGACTTGGGTACCCCAGGGCAACTCAGACACCTAGTTTTGGATAACTGAGTTGTTTCCCAGGTGTCCAGCTTAATGGCCAATGGTGTCAGTGCATGTCTGACATGTGATTCAGAACATCTAGGGAGTCTGTTCTCTAGGGTCGGTGCCCCATCTCAAACACTGAGGAAGGCGATGTGAAGACCTCTGAAAGGTCTCTGAGGTTGTCCAGGTAAGGAGTCTAAGCACTTTGTTGGGTCTACCTCCTGTCTGGATTTTTAACTTTCCACTGAAACATTGCTTTGTTTCTGAGCCCAAGTCATTTAGGAGCTTTGGAAAAGGTCTCTCTCTGCTTGCTGATGCTACATCTGTGCATGAGGAACACGGTCACAGTAGGGCCTCCAGTTCTCTCCAGAGCTGTCCTCTCCCCCGCATCACCCTAAAGCCCGTTGTGCTGGGTCTCCCCTCCAGTATCAGTCTCAGTCTGATGTAAACTCCACCGAAATCAGTATCACTGGGAGGATTTGCACCAAACCAGATTTCAGTCCCTCAAGCTTGTCAGTGTAGGTCCTGGTTTCCTTTAATGACAACTAATCGGAAGTCATTACTTGCTTGCGTGTACATCTTGCCCAATAAGAGGAGGTCTCCATGCAGATGGTGTAATAAGGTGAGGGACAGCTGAATGCCCCCACACATTATAGCTGAGCATTCACAGGAACTGGGTGGATCTGCCTTCCTCTCCAGAAACTTCTGTACATCTTGATGAGCTCTGCCAGAGACAGGCATATGCCAGGGAATCTGACTGCTATGGGCAGGCACTGTCTGCTTCTCCAAGGTTTAACCTTGCTGTCCTATGATTTATCTGATCTCCCCCAAGAAGATTGAACCAACAGCTCTTTATCTTAATGGTCTCACTGTCAGCATCCAGTGCTGGATGTCAGTGCAAGCTGGGCTTGAACATATAGCACTAAATCCTCTGAAAAACCAAGCCTGGGACACATCAAATGGGGGACCCACAACATTGTATTCTACGCCCAGCTGAAGAGGGGTTAATACCTCCCTCTGGCTCTTGCAGCCCAAAGGGTGAAGGGACCCGAATGAATGACTCCAGCTGGAGGGTGGTGACCACCGTGAGAAAGACAAGGTCATCTTGGGCCTTTGAAGCATGGTTGAGCTCTGCGGAGACATGCAAAGAGCAGCGAGAGGAAAACAGAAGAAGCAAGAGCCACCCACCAGCCGAGCATCATTCATCTCACACTCCACATGAGGAAAACACATCGTTGGAGACCATATCTCCATGTGTAAACCCAAAGGCTGAACATCAAGGCTATGTGGGCGAACTTCACGCTGACTCTTCTTGATGTAGAGATGGGCTTTGAAGACTTAATAAGTTTCTTTTAACGAACGTTCCTGGAGTAATTCGCTGTGTTTAAAAACAAACAAGAAAAACAATAGATCAAAACTCAGTGCTTACCTGGTCCTAATGATTCACACAGCCTCCCTCCACAACTAGAGTGAAGGGAGCCCAGAATGATCATTCGTTGGAAGGCCCTGGTCTTGTTATAAAGTGGGGTTGAATCATGTTTTACCTAACATTTCAAGTATTTGCTGACAGCAGAGGTGGTGTAAGACTCATGGGTCTCAGCATTCAGCAGCAGAGCACGTTGTGGTTTGACACATGCTCATTCCCACAGCTTTTTTTTCCTTTTTGGCCCATTTCCTCCTGTCTTTCCCATGTTTTTCCCTCCTGCACATCTCCCTGCCCAACTCAAGGCTCTCAGCCCCTCGAGCCCTAATTTGTGTCTCTTCCCCTCTCCTCCTCCCTGCGCAGAATCCTACCTCTCCCTTTCTTAACCTTAGACCTTTTATCTGCTGAGTTTCTTGCTTAAAATGCCTTTCCACACAGCTTGCTGGGCCCAGTCCCTCTGTGCTTCTCCCTGCGCCACCTTATCAGCTGCATGCATATCTCCCCCTGCTCCTTCTTGCAAATGCTGCCTCGTCAATTCCAGCTCTCCCCAGATCCCTCCTGCCCTTCCTCCATTCTTTTCTGTTCCCACAACCTCCACTAGCTGTCAGTTCCTGTTGCCTGTCCCAGCCACTTCTAGGTCCCACCACTTTCTCATCTGTCTTGGTTTCTCTCCAAGGAACCATGCGCTGGTCTCTCCAAGGAAGGCTCTCTCTAGCATTCTCCTGCTGTGTCCCAACCCACATCCCTTTCCTTTCTCCCTCCTTGCCTAGTCTTCTCCTTTAACTCTCAGAGTTTCTCTTCACCTTCCAGCCCCCTCATCACTAGTGTCCATTTCCCAGTGTATGTCCCTCCTCTCCAGTCTGGTTTTGTTCCCTCTCATATGAGACACCCTCCTCCTAGACACCAACAGGGATTTCATGGAGAAGAGCACAGGAAAGTGAGGTTTTTGGTCCCTGGATTTCATTTCTGGTGCCTACTTTCTGCCATGTAGCCATCAGGAACCACCTTGAATCTGAGGGAACAGATCCATTTTCTCTGTGGCGATGGAGTGTGGGCGGCTTTGTGCCCTTCTAGGAGCTGTGGATATTTTCAGAAATGACGTCAATGAATTTAAAAGCTCCAGGGGAATCATGTCAGCAAAGATCTACCAACTCTCCTCTGAGGACACCTGAGCTGTAACCAGACTGTGCTGGGGAAGGATTTTCACCAGTGGGCAAAAGCACTTACCTACCTCTCTGCATCACAATGATATTTCAAGTCCCAAATCCAAGGCAGGGCAATCAGGCCACAATTGTGTTTTTAACACAGGCAAAAGCACTGATTTGTTACTAGCCTTGTTGTGGAAGTGGTTGAAATTGTCTTAACAGACAGAGGTGTACACATATGCTTGAGGCAGATGAATAAGGTAGAAAATGTTCAGCTACCAAGAGTGAAAGTTTGACAACGCTATAGGCAAGACTCGGAGCACAGTAACAGGCTGTGCTGGCAGCTGTGGTGGTAATGCAGAGTGGAAGTGGTTGCACAGGCAGATGTTTGGGACTCACATGCAAAAATGACCCTGATCCTTTTTCTCAGACAGGTCTCTCTGCTGCCCTGTAACAACCAGTCTATCTCCCACGGCATGTGAGCACCTGGTGCATCCCACTGCCATCTTTGCGGTGTGGACACAGCTCACTTCCTGCAGCCCCAGGCAGGACACCCACCTCTCCCCTGCTCTGCACCAGGCATTGCTTGCTCCTGCCCGGTGTTGGGCATTGGTTGCGTCTTGTGGAGCGTGTGTGGATGTGTTTGTGTGACTGCGTCCTGTAGATGTGGGTAGTCTTGCTATGTCTGATGGCACACGCATGGTGCAAAGTGGGGGAAGGGAGGGTGAGTGGAAGATGAGTGTAGGAGCCTGAAACACAGGATAAGGAGAAAAATCAGCTAGACCTGCTGGGGCAGTTGAAATTCTTGTTTTGGGCTTGGATGAGTGTTTAAAAACATTTCTCATACCCTTGTGGGAGTGGGGAAGTGTCTCTCATTTCAAGGCACTGCCTTGCAAATACATTCTGTCCTTCAAGCAGGGCAGCCTGGGGTTGTGCTTGCCCTGTGCTCGGGCAGTGCGTGTCCTGCAGCTGGGGAGGTTGCTCCACGCCATCCAGCCCCAGAGTCAGCAAGAGATGACTCGTCCCCGGGCTCTGCGATTATATAAGGGAGGGGAGGCAGGTTTTCCAGTCATAATGGTGTTGCACAATTAATTATTCTGGCTTGGCTCCGGATCCCTGTAGCTCAAGGACGCCACACAACATGACTGTTGCAGCAAAAGGGAAGGAGCAGCTCCGCTGAGCCTCAGGCTAGCAAATCACTTCTGCTTGTGCGTCTCTCTTTCCACTGAAGTGTATACTCCTTTCAGAGGGGGGACATGACGGAGCACGCTTTGGAGCAACAGCACCCACAGTGAATGGAGAGCTAGAAAAGTCCTCTGGCTGCTTCCTCACTCTCCATCAGAAGACACCTCTCATTTCAGCGAGGCACCTCTCTGCTGAGCCCACCCGTCTGCTTGCCTGCAGCTTCTCTCCCACAGGGCTAGCCAGCTTTGCTCTGAGGAAAGGCAAACCCCTGTGCCTGGGCTTCCCATTTGAAATTGTCTGGTTCAAAGCAAAAACCATTTGGTTTGATGTGCCTTTCTCTTGGAAATTGAAGACCTTGTATTTTCTCCTGACAGTGGTGTCTGTATCCTATAATCAAGCTGCCTTTCCATCTTCTCTCTGAAAGGCTGAACATGTTGAACTCTCTGAGTTTCTGCTTGCAAAGGGTATTTACTTCAGCCCTCAGGTGTTTTTCCTGGCTCTTTCTCCATCATCTTCACCTTTTAAAAATCCTAATAGAAAAGACAACCCCCAAAACCCACAGCCCTGCACAAACCCCAGCCCATCAGAGCTGGGTGCGGATACCCCTGTATCAATAGTGTTGCTCTGCCATCATGTGAGGTTCTCGTCCCCTCCTCTCTGAAATATCTAGCAAGTCTCCAACTAGTGGATGTCTACTACATACATAATGTTGTCAAGAAGCTCAGACATTGCAGTGACAGCCTTCTCGCTGCCACGGCCTTTCAAGAGCTGGTCCAGGTGGCCAGACAAGCTGGGCTCTGTACAGGCAGCCTAACACTTGAAATTACACGCCAATGGCTTTGGTAGTCCTGAAGGGGGGGACAGCAGTGAATTAGGACTGGGATGCCAGAAGAACCTGAACACTATTATATGCGGAAATCCTGGTGCTAAAAAGTGCATCTGGTGCACTTGCAGACTCCTGGGCAGGGCTCTTTGAACTCTATTGCAGCTAAAGTCTGTAGCCAGGGAAACTCAGCTTTGGTACACATATGGTGTCACTGCTTTCCTGCATCTTCCTTCTTATAAAAGGAATCAGCTATCTAAAGTGTAATCCTACCACTGACAAGGGCTATTCTATATGCTAGGATAGAGCTTGAAAATGCGTTTAACCAGCTGGAGTGCCACTCAGAGGTGGACACCGCAGAGTGCAAGCAGGGAAGTTTTTTAGGCTCCAAATTATCTGCTGATGAAAACTGAAGATGCTCCAGTTTACACCTGCAGAGGATTTAGCCTAGCATTTATTGTTATATAAGTTAACCATAATCTTAAGGTGTTGGTTGGTTTGGAGCACATCCACTGAATGATGCAGTGTCCTAGGAATGGCATGGTGGTGGTGGTGGGGAAGTTGCCTGTTTACCAAGCAGCAAAAATAATAGTGATGAAAGAAAGAGCAGCGACCCAAGTTCCACAGCTTCAGAGGCTGGAAGGAATAATGACAGATATGATCACTTACTGTGGAGGTCCAGGAGCTGGTTTAGAGTTTCATGGCCCAGAGTCATCCTCAGGGCATTGCACATTCCAGAAACATCTCTGCAGCACCTTACAGTAAATGGTAATGAGCAGAACATGATCAGTGCTAGTGTCAAGGGAGCAGCTTGCTTCCCCAGCCTCTGCTGAATTTCCATTTCACTGAGTAAAAATTAATTCCCTTCTAGATATCAGCTCTCAAGAAGAATTACCAGCAATTGGCCCCATTTCCCAGGCTGCCATCAGCAGGGCTTACTCTGGTCCAGCTTGGAGTAACCCATTGGGTTGTTTAGCCTGAGTGTATATCTGCACCTTCCTCCCGGGACACAGCTGGTGTAAAGACATAGTTTCTCCTCTACCTAGGCATGGTTCCCTCCTCCATCCTAGGCATGCTCCCTACTTGTGTGCATGGGGCATGAGGAAGACTGCTGCTTTTCCTGCCCCTCACACACACCTTTGCTCTCTTGGAGGTGCAGGAAGCTTCCTATATAGGATAATAATAGCCTCCAGTTCAGATTTCTCATGATTTCTTTGGCAGATGCTGGAACCAATTCTTTATGGCATATCCTTCAGGGAAACCTCCCACAAATTACTGGCACATCTAGTTCCTTCACCGTGGTCTACACTGGGCTATCTTGCTGGGTTTCCTCTGCTCATCCACCCTTCCCTTGCTGCCTCCGGACTGCAACAGGCCAGGAAGAGGGATGAATGAGTGGCGCAGCATCCACGCCAACCCCACTCCCTCCCTCTGCACATCATCATTTCTGCCAGCTGAGTGTATTCATTGTGGGAGGGGTGGGAGAGCATGTGTAGAGCTGGGGCTGGTGCCTCTTCATAACAATTTTGCAAGGCTGAACAGATGCCCCAGCTGAGTTCATGCAATAGATACTCCCCAAGCCACAAGTGAGATGAGTCTAAGTGATCTTATCTCACTGTTCAGTAACAGGTATACAAGTTGCTGACTCCTGTTGCCCAACTCAAATCTGATTCAGGTCTCTGTGGGCTTTCTGGAAGATGCGCCAGCAGGAAGGAGTGGGTGTGATGTCTGAGCGGCGGGCTTGGAGAACTGGAGGAGACACAAGACCCTTCTCCTGTGCCTCTTAGTAGGGGCTGGGGGAGTTTCATACCCTGAGCCTGGAGTTTCAGAATGGGTGCATCTTTTGTAGGCTAACAGGCAAAGCAAGAGAGATGCTGCCTGTCCCTGGAGGATGGAAAGCTCCTGCACGGGAAGTCCCAGCCACCCATGACAGACTTTCACTGTAGATTTTTCTGGGAAGTGGCTTCCAAAGCAGGTTGCATGGCCAGATACCAGCTCCCACCAGTGCTGTAGAGGTGGTGTTCCGGTACCTTGGCAGCATTGCCTGGCTCCTACCACCCCCCCACCCCCCAAAATACATAGTGCAGCAAAGCATCCATGATGGGGAGACCTGGGGCAGCTGCCAGCCCAGGGTAAGGCAACCACCCCTCCTCTGTGTGGTCTTTGAGCTCCCTGACTCGTTGTTGCTATTGTCACCTTCTTGTTCCTTCATTTCCAATCTGTAAGTGAACAGGAGATGGAGGGGATGGAACTCCACTACTGAGATTTTCAGGGAATGCTGGAGCCAGGAGCTAGAGAGCTGCCAGGATGGCAGGAGCTGTGCCCTCTGCATCCCAGGATGGAGAGACGAGGCTGCTCTGTGGGCAGAGGGAGAGGATCCCCTCTCCATCCATTCAACACACTCTGTATTTGCCTCCATCTGGTGCCCTACAAGGTGCTGCTCTCCTGGTGCCCTGCTTGTCCTGCCCGTGCCTGTGTTGCTTGGAGGCTCCCTGCCTTTGCAGTGGGCGAGGGGGTTTCTGACCCCAGAGAGGGGCAATTGGAGCTGGGAGCTGCTGGCAAACTCTCCTGCTGGATGCAAAAGCACCAGTCACTCACAAGGAAGTGTCTGCTGGTGGGTCTTGGCAGTGGCAGGATGGGGCAGGAGCATTTCTGATTTCCCCATCCTGCCTGCCCTCCATGATGAGGGGAGCAGTGGGGCTCCTGTGGCCTCTGGGCTGGCTGCTTTGCACACCCTATTGTGCCCTTGAATGTCGGCCTTTCCGCTAGGGCCACTGGTGCACCTCAATCTCTAAATTGGGATTAGTGCAGTGAAGTGTGTTTGGGGGGCTGGAGAGGGCAGATCTGTTTGGGATGCCAGGAGCTGGAGAGGAGACTGAGCTCAGAGGTCCCTGAGGACCTCTACTTTTACAAGCTGCCTTGATTTGACAATGGTTTCTAAAGGTAAAGTCCACCTTCACCTTGGGTCATGAAGCAAACTAGGACTTGGATTTGCTGTGTCCACATGTGGAAACTAACAGATGTATTCCTGGGCGCAGAATTAGCCACATTTCAGTGCTTCTAGTTTAGGGCTGAAATTTTGAATATCTGCTGAATTCTATTTTGGCCTCTACATTTCTTGACTCTCTTAAGGGCTTTCAGTGTGTAAAGCCCTGTTTTCACTCCATCCGAGCAGGCCAAAAAAAAGAGGCCAGGACATTTTTCTACGGAAATGTTGGCTCTTCACCCTGCAGACATTCCAGGTGAGCTGCAGAGTCAGTCCAGCCTCAACATATCTGCATACAAGAGGAGGGATGGACAGACAGTGGCTTTCATCAGAACAGCATTCAAGCTCTTTGCTTTTCCTCACCCACAGCGCTGAGCCTTTGCTGAAACCTCTAGATCCAGTTTAAAAAGCTGTGGTCCCAAACTATTTGGTGTACCACACGTGCTGATGTCTGTCTGTACAGGAGCTGTCACACAAAGGACATTTTCCCTCTCTCTGGGAGATGGACTCCCCTGGTGAAGTGAGAGGTGGGTGCTTATGTCTCTTCAGACTTTGGCTGCTGCATCCACTGAACAGCTCAGCCCTGCTGTTTATAGCCCTATTATTTCCACAACCACAGGTGTTCTCCTGAGGTGGCTTGTACATGCCGAATACCTGTTGCATTATGGAATCTCAGAAATGCCCATTACAATGCAGTTCCTTAATGCCTGTTTGCTTAGGGATGATGTTTTGTACATAAGTTATCCGAGGGGGAAAAAAAAAAAAAAAAAGAGGCCAGGATGGAAATTCCCCCAAGATTCAGGCTCAGGCAAAATCAGCTGTAGGACTGAAAGTCCCAAAGAGCATGGCAGGCTGTTATCACTTGTGACAAATGCAGGCAAGTACACTTTGCATTTACAGAGGTGGATTTAGGGAGCATCCTGGTGAATTGGTGGTTAAAGCCCTTAGAGAGCCCTGAAGCCATAAGAGATAGACAGTGTAGTTTGCTCCAAAGGTGCTTTTACAGTTCAGGAGCCTTATTCTCTTCTCCAAGGGTGCAGGTTAGCAGATATTCACTTGCAGGCACCCTACGAGGCCAAGCAAGCCTTGTGGGTGTAGAATTGGGTCAGGGTACAGAGAACGGGGAAAAAAAGTAACTACTTCAGGAAAACCCCATGCATCCTGTTTGGAAGTTTTCCTGTTTTAGGTTTAATCCTCTGGTATTTTCTGCCCTTGCATCTCCCATGGGAAAAGAAAATGTCTATAGAACATCCACGCTTTTATGGTTTCTAATCTCCAGCCTAAAATTATCTGTGGCTGGTTTATCCCTATTTGCACTTGTGCAAACACAAATAGTTCTTTTCCTTCCTGATAGACTTACTGACGGCTTTATGTCCTCTCTTGGCCTTGGGTCTGATGCATTATCGTATTTGATCACTTTTAGTCCATACTTGAATGGAGGGACTCCACTCATCTCCTTGTCCTTCTGGTATTTCTTTGCACCATTTTCTCTTCCACTTCCATTTTGTCTTCCTTGAGCATAGGTGACCTGAACTACACGTGGTATTGCAGAAAGAGACCCCACTGCAAATTGTAGAAAGGTATTAAGGTTTATCTGCTCCTATTGGGAATACTTCACCCCAGTTGTGGAACAAATACCTTTGCTTTTTGCAGGTTTGCACCTGGGCGGGATTACACTGACTATGCGTTGCTGTCTCCATCTGGGCTCGTTGTTTCAGGTTTCCTTTATAGTCAATGAAGAGAAACAGACACTTCTAAAGTGAGAACATAGAATAGACATCTAAAATGACATCTAGATGCATTGTATTCTTAAAGTGATTGCTTCTTTCCCTGGGGATGTCTGTGCTGGGACATCTGTGCTGAGACTATCTACGGTTAGGGGGGAGGGTTGGCACACTCGCCATTACTGGAGACATCCTCGTCTGGTAGGAAAATTTCTTGTCATTGCTCCTGACCCACACCTTGGGCTATCTGAGTCTCACCCCATTTCTGTGTCTTCTGGCTCCAAGATCTTTGAACTTTCCTGCCGTGGTGCTCTATAACAGCAGTATCTCCAAGCCACGACTGGCTCTGCAGCTCTCAGTGGAACGACTGTCTACACAAAGCAGTTTATGGAAAAGCTCTTGCCGAACACCCTGTTTCAGGAGGGTTGTTCCTAATAGCTCTCCTTTCAGATGTGCTATTAGAAAGATTTCTTTGGGAGCAACTGTTGTTTTTCCATTGTACAGTAGTTATGCTGGTATGCAACTGTGTATACTGGAAAATGGCATCTTTGCAAGAATGCCACTTGAGGCACAGTGTTTATCCCAGTAAATTGGGACCAACTTTTCGATAAGGGGAATCAGATGTGACAAGTAACCACCAGTGGAAACAGGCGGTGGGCCCCTCTCCCAAGATAATAATGGAGGATCCACCCCTTTGAGATCCTACCAAATGACACCATGTAAAGACTGATGTCCAGGTCAGCTTTTGTTCCGCTGGATCCTGAGCAATGGACTTCATATGGAGATTTTTCCAGGTATTTTAAGGAATTTTCCCATTATTAAATTGTAATTTAAAATGCAAACTCAGTTTGGCAACTTTCAGGCCTCTCCTGGATATCCAAGGAGCCTAAATTGGGACTGCAGTTTCACCTTAAGTTTCTCCAAACACGGTATGGTCAACAATCAATACAGCTGACTCTCAGCTATGTAGACTAGTACTGTTTCCTGAAGGAAGCTCCCCAATTTTCTAACTCAGGACAGAGGGCTGTGCAAACCTAGACATGAAATGAACACCTACCTCTGCAAATCTTGAGATACGAGGCAGGATGTTGAAATCATTGCACTCAACCCTTCCAGCTAGAATCATTTAGAAAGCTTCTAAACTTCCTACTCATGCATTTCCTACCCTGACTTATTAGGCAAGCTATAATTTTTTTTCAGATAAATCTTCCCAACAGGTCACCATAATGTTCTGTCAAGTGGACCATGGAAAGGGGGAGATGGTCAGAGGTATCTTCCAAAGGGAAATTTCACAAGAATGAATCCTGTCATGCTCTGACCCAATGACCACTCTTGGCATAACGACTTTTGAACCAGGTAACCCAAGTATCTGTGTAAAGAGTGAGTCATTACAGATTTGTGTGATTCATGCTTTTCTCCATTTTGGATTGCACCACGCATTCTGGGATGGGTGAATCAATTTGGCTTGGATAAGATGTGGAAGCCATCAGTCCAAGTTTATCTATTCAGCTGTTTAAGGAAAAGTCTGGTGATTCTGGTAAACTTGGTTTTTAATGAGGAAATTTACATTTCTGGAGGCTGATTCAGCA
Source organism: Dromaius novaehollandiae (assembly GCF_036370855.1). NCBI lineage: Eukaryota > Metazoa > Chordata > Aves > Casuariiformes > Dromaiidae > Dromaius > Dromaius novaehollandiae. The sequence continues at coordinate 61,707,352 of NC_088130.1, forward strand.
CTTTGCAGAAGCCAGGCAGTTTATGACCCTGGGTTTATTTTGTGTCACTAGGGTCAGTAGGAAAACTGCTGATGGGGAGCAGCCAAGGATTGGGGTCTCTTAGAATTTCACCTGTGCCTTTCCCCAGAGCGGAGTGGTGAGGGACGGAGGCAGGCAGCAAGGTTGACATGCAAACAGGAAACTTGCAAACCGGGTGTTAGTTTTGGATCACATCTAGAAATAACAGGCCAAGCACAGTGAGTTTCTTGTAGCATGTTGCAAGGTTCTGCAGGAGAGAAAGGAATGGAATTAGGGATAAAGTGACAAACATTATGATAAGTTCTCCATAGACCTGGGGTTTGGGAGATCAGCTGTACTTAGAGGGGATGGCCTGATGGATAAAATACTAACTGTGGAAGAAAGGATTGAGATTTATATAATGAGCACACCAGAACAAACCACGTGCAGTCACTGCTGAGCTAGGCTTCTTTTTTGTCTTTGAGCTTTCCTCTGGGCAACTAGCATTTTCCTTAAAACAATATGTTAGATTTCCCTACCCAGTGCCTTGATCTTTTGGGCACTGTGTAGGTTGATAGGCATAGTTCACTCTGGGCACTTTGATGCATGATGTTTGAAACGGGCTGTGATTGATCACAGAAGTTCCTTGCTTGGGCTTCAATAGCTTTGGCACCACCAGCAGGAAGCCAGGCATGAGTTCTTGTGACAGAGGCTTTGAAACGTCCTTCTTTCAAACCTTTGTGCTGTGAAAGAGCTGTCTTAAATGTCCATGCAAGGCAATGCTAAAGGGGTGGACATCTTGCTGTGTCCAGTGAGTGCTAGGAAGGCAGAGCAAATCTGGGGGTCTGCCTTACTGTCAGTCTTACTGCTACAGCCTTTCTTGTATACTCCTACTGACCCATGGACTTCTAACCACAAGGATGGGTACTGGTACCCTGGGCACCAGGTACTGGGGTAGATAAGCTTCTTTGAGAAACCTTTGTTGTCGCACAGATTTAATTCTTTTGTGCTAAGATCATGTGTCCCTGGATGCCAGCTATTTGGTTTGGTTGGACAATTCCAGCCTTGGCACAGAGAAAAGCCAGCATTGGGGCCTTTCAGCCCTTACCCACACTTTGATTAATTGTTGCTTCTGGAAAGATCTTTCTCTTCTTCCACAGTTGTATCACTGTCTCTTACCCAAACTTTTTCCTAGATAATAACATGTCTGGCTGTTGTGAAAGCAATTGCCTAAGCCTTTATTGCTCATTTTGAATTGTCGGATCTTGGGCTGTGATGATTCACCCTCACAACACCTCAGAAAGGGAATCCAGTGTCAATCTCTCCATTTCACTGATGGAGAAGTTGAGGTGTGGAAAGGTGAGGGATTTGCTCAGGGTCAGGCGGTGAGTCACAGGGCACCCACCCCATCCTAGTTCCCCAAGATTGCTCCTGTCTAGACTTTTCCAAACACTGACTTTGATGCTCTGTTACCCCATCTTCAATCATCACTCTGGCAGCCTAAACATCTCCCCTCCCTTCCTCAATAGGTCTATTACCACTTCACTAGGATAGCACAGAAGAAATTTCTGTACCCTGGACTCTTACTGAAAACCAATGGGGAGCAGATGCTACAGTGACGGGGACATGTGTCTACCTACCTGGAGAACATCATATCTCCCTGTCCCTCTTGCTCCTCAGCAGGCTCTCTCTGGTCTTATTGCTTGCACCCTGCAGGGCACCACCAGAGAAGGAAATACATCTAAATAAATCTAAATTAAGACAACACAGCCCCTACATAGTGAGAATTCAACAAATGACAAAATAGTCCACAGATCTCAGCTTGGGAACTGCCAAAAGGAAAAAACCCCAACATTTCTGTCTGTGATGGCTTCCAGACAAAGTCAGGATGAAGAACACAGAGCAGAGTATGAAAGAGACATAAGGAAGTCTCAGGCACAGGAGGGTTTATGGATCCTTCACGGCTTGTGTGATGTGCAGCAAGAGCATGAGGGCAAAAGAGAGGGAGGGGGAGAAAAAAATGAGTATCCCGAGCACTGGTTTATAAACCACAGCCTTAGCAAGTGTGTGTAGGGCTGGTTGAATGCATGCTGGAGTATGAAGCACTCTGCCAATGTCAGTGATACTAGACTGGGTCTAAGTGTTAAGTAATGAGAAACGTTTGCTGTTCCTGCAATTACATTTGGACCTCAAATGTGTCCCTGCATTTGATTCCTTAAACATTATTCCTTTCTTAACTGCATCCCTGACTGTTTCTCAGTCTGACTGCAGTTTCTGTACTGAATAAAGGTCTATTCATCACTGCACTGAAAAGCTCTGCTTTTCTAGCAGGAAGGTTGATGGTTAAATAAGGGGAAGAGGAAAAGCCAGGAATCTGTGGCTTTGCAGAGGAGGCGGGGAAACAAATCCAGGAAAGGGGTCCCTTTCAGTCCTGCAAATTCAGTTCTGCTGTTCTGCATCAAGTCCCGATGAGCCCAGGGAATTTTTACTGCTTACTTAATAGAAACCAGATGCCGAAGTGACACGTGTCCTCTGTTACTAGCTTTCACTCCAGATGCTACAGACTGGGACAGCTTTCGCTCAGGCAGTCTCATAAATTTGGGTATATATATGACATTAAAAAATGGTAATATATGGGTAATATATGACATTACTGAAGATGAAAAGGGAGCAGTGGTTGATTCCTGTGAGGCTTAGTGAAATGGGGCACATTGGTGGTCCCAGAGGCCTTGCTCAGAGCATGGCCCTAAAAAGTTGCTCATGCCATGATGCATAAGCCCCCTGTAAAGGTCTCATGAGGAGGGATCGGCTCCGGGTCAGGGATCTCTCATGGCTTTTCCTCTCAGCTTTCATGAGGATTGGGCTGCAAATGCTCTTCCAAAGCCCTGGGAGGGAGAAAGAAATGGTGACAACACACCACCATTTGGAACTAGGTCCAGCATTTTGATCCAGGACTCTGAGCTGAGGAGAGGTCTGGTCTTGCTTCATGAGACCAGTTTTAACTGGGATGATTACTGGAGTCAGGACTTGCCTTGGCCTCAGCCCACAGTACAGGTGTGGGGGATCAAACACTCCTGCCCCACTATTTTGTTGAAAAAGTTGCTATAGCCTCTGAATCAGCACAGGGGTGCTAATCTCTTTGCCATCCTAAAGTGAGCTTGGGAGGGAAAGAAAAATGAAAGCAGGGCACTCTGGTAGCACAAATGGGTTTAGATACACTCTAGTTTACGTATTTAACTTTTTGGACCTCAGGCGAGGCTGGAGAGGGGCAGATTCAGCCATGTGCTCTAGCTGGTAAGTGATGAAAACAGTGGGAGTTAAGCATGGACATCTTTGCCCTGTTTTTTAACTCCTCTGAAGGAAACGTCTTCTCCCGAGCCTCAGAAACCACTTGCTCACCTGTATGAGCAACCAGGAAAATGAAGAAAACCACCACTCTGTCCTGAAAAGAGTGAAAAGGAAGGGGGGAAAAAAAATAAGTTGGGTTTGAAGAGAGGGTGGAAGGGGTGTGGTTACCCAGGAGGTGTGTCAGGCATCGCAGAACTTATTTATAAGCAAAGGCAGCTGTGCTAGGGGAGAACTCTTGCTGAGTTTTTGCCAGCTGCTTCTTTTCCCTGACACAGCTTGAGAGGCACCTTTGCTGCAATGGGGTGGCAAAAAGATGTTCTTGCTACTTTTGAGGAGCACCTGAGAATCAGAAATAAGCTAATGCGGCAAGCGCTGGCTGAGTGCCTGGGGACACTGATTCTGGTGGTAAGTCTGCGTGGGGGTGGTGGGGCGCCCTCTCACTGCTCTGTGTGGAGGTAACTTGTCCTGGCAAAGGAGCTGAGCTGATGCTGGAGTTTGCACTGGGGTGAGCTGCAAGAGAGTCTAGAGAAGTAGAGTCTCCTTAACATCAGGAAAGGGCTAGTGAAAGTTGCCAAAGGGTGAGTGTTAGGAATGTGATGGGGGTGGGCTTTGCAGGTGTCTGGGGGCTCTGATGTGTCTGCAAAACAGTGGGAGTAAAGCAGCTTCTGTATAAACAGCAAGTGTTGCTAGAGATTGTGAAAAAACATTTTTTTCTTTCCCTGCTGTAGAGTAGTTTTTGGCACTAAAATACTGTCAGCATTATCACCTGGGCAGTGAAGGCTTTCCCCCACCTTGCTTTGTTTTCCATGTGAGTCCTGTGAAGAAGATGTTGGAGCTCAAACTGTTGAGAGAGGTTCTTTGCTGTTTGCTGCAAGTTCCCCAGGGTCTTATCAGCTGGGCTGCAGTCCACTGTGCTGATCCACGCTGGCAGCTGATTGCAAGCTTGTGTTTGCCATGCGTGTGGCTGTGCTGAGCTGTCACTTAATGTGCTTTTAAGTGATGAATGATAATAAAACACTTCTGCCTGTTTTAGTGCTCAGGTTCCAAAGGGATGAGATGTAAGGAATAAAGTAGGATGGATCTTGCATTGATATCTGTATAAGTGACTTAATTTGTTTTGAGTGGTCCTGGCTTGCTTTGAAGTTCAAGGCAGATGTGAACAATCAGAATACTTGGGCTGGGGACATGGGAAAAAACATCAATGTAGCAAAACTGGGATAGGGCTATCTAGCTTTGGGCATCTGCAGTTGAAAATGCAAGAATGCCCAATGCGCTGCAAGTGATGGCTGTGGGGTCTGGTGTTTTGATATTGCTGCAGAAATAAGTTGGTGTTTGCACAGTAGATATCTGAAAGTTTGTCTGAAGTGGTTTAAATCTAGAGCAACGCTAATGGCTTCAGTGGCTGGATTTACACCACTTTGTAACTGATGTCATCATTGTTTGGGGAAAGCTGTGACAGATGGAAGAGCTGAAAGTGGAGGAAAGCTTGAGGAAGCTTCCTGTGCTCCTAGAGAGAATGCAGGACAGACATTATCTGTGCTCTCAAAAATAAGATGCTTCTTATTTTTGGAGGAAGAAGGGCTACTGAGTGCTGTGTGGAAGAACAGGGGACCCTAAGTCCCTGTAAAATGCTACTGGTCCTAAAAGAAAGCAGTTTCTCACAATGCAATGGCTTTATCCTCAGAGGGACCCAGCTTTGGTGATTTGCAAACAAGTCCTGTTGGTTTTTTGGGGTTGTTTGGGATTAAGGTGGGTAGGAGCTAATGGGAAAGTGATCCACTGATAGAAAGTTGCTATCTTTGAATTACTCTTATTGAGTTAAGCTCAGGATAGAAGTAAGGTAAGGCTTTTAAGAAGGAATAATGTCTCTTGCCATCCAAGCTAATGTGCTGGAGAAACCAGGCAAGCCTTCAGCCCTGCGCATTTGAGATTTCAGAAGGGCTTGCGATCCAAAAACTGTGATTCTTCCTTCCAGTTGTATCATTTGGTACAACAGAGATTACTTCTCCCTGCAGTTTTGCCTCTCCTGGGCAGAGAGGAGCCAGGAGCTGCTTAGTGGTGGGGAAGACTTGGTGCAAAATCGGAACTATCCTCCAAAAGGAGAGTAGTAGCAGGTGCCTTTCAGCCAGGTTAGTCTGCACTAGCAAAAGTGAGAGTAGGAGAAAGTGGTGTGTGTGTGTGTGTGTGTGTGTGTGTGTGTAAGAGCAGATTCCCCCTCCCCACTGGACTTCCTGAGCTGGGGGCTGGGATGAAGGTTTAGACAGGAAGAAGCAAAGAAAATGCAGGTTTTAGCAACAGTCTCAACCCTGACTCAACGGGCTTCCAAAATTGACCTGGGATCTCCTGCAGCTCCCAAACCTCCGAAGCACATGGAGGGCTGTGGGTGTGCAATGTCCATGGAGGGGAAGGTGGGGTGGGCCTGAAGGAGAACTGGGGAAGTCCCAGACATGGTGAACACCCCCTGGTTACCAGCAGGTAGTAAATTCAGGGTATACATAGAGGAAAGTGTGTTCTGGGATAGGGAGCTGCACTATCACTCTGCTGGGCATTGTTTCAACCCATTTCTGCCTTGGAGCTGGTGAGCTGGTCTGAGTTTCTTTTTTTAATGAAGTGACACTTCCTGTTTTTATTTATTTTACTTAAAAAAAAAAAAAAAAAAAAAAAAAAAGCTAAGTCTCTTCCACCCTCCCCCACTCGGATTCCTCCAAGTCTTTTTATTACATTATATGCCTGGAACAAAGAGAGCTTGAAACTGAGTTTCCCCCCTGCTACCTTCCTTCCCTACCACTCTGGGAGTAGTTTGAATCGGAGAATCCCAAGACAGAGATATCCCAATTCTGCCTGGAGGAAAACTGACCATTTGCATCCTGCACAAGCCCATGTCTCCTGAGCTGGCTGTGAATGCATTTAGCTGTATTTGAGTCTGATATTTGTTACGGGCTTCAGACCTGTGGGAGGCCATGGGGCCCATGGAGTTGTCTTCATGGGAGACTGAGGTGTCTCAGTGTTGACTGAATGTGGAGAGGTCTAAAACAGAATATTACTGGGAATGGATTTAGGGTTTGGTGCATTTCATGCTGGAATCAACTTCCCGAGCCTGAAGGGAGCGAGGCTGTTTGTTTAAACCTTGCAGCTTACTTGAAATTTCACTGTGTAATGTAAAACTCGTCCTACCGTGGATATTGGCATGGCTTCAGAGTCTTCCTATTAGACGTCTCTTCCCCCTGCCCCTTGCTTGCATAACGACTGTAGCTCTCAAACTCTTCTTTCTGTTCCTCAGGCAGCAAAACCGCTTCAGAGCACTGAAAGGCCAAAGATTCTCTTTGCCTGTAAGAAATAACCTAGTGTTGTGTTTTTTAAAGACTGCAAAGGAAGCAGAACCCTACCTAAAACAAAAGTGTCTCTTCTTTTAAGAGAAGATAAAGAAAATAATCCAACTAAGGCAGCCAAGCCCTGTGTAGTGTGAAGGCAAGTTGTTCTCAACTTGTATGTGGCTTTTAATTTGTACAGCACCTCATGCAACATCGCTCTAGTCCACGGCTAGCGTCCTCACTGTCACAGCAATAGTAACTCTGATTTTACATTTCCTTTGATTGAGATGACTTCCCCCTCGTGCCCCCCCGCTTCAAAATGTACTTTCTGAATGATGTGTTAGCCTTGAACTTTATACCTAAGTCGGAAGCACCACTTACTGGCAATAGTTAAGCAATGCAAACACTGAAGGCATTTTCCAAGTCACTTGCTGTTTGTGTTATTACTGTAGCAACTCATTAAAGTGAGACTTCCAGTGGCGGGCCTCTGCACCTTCCTTAAAGGCTTGATTTGTTGCCTTGCTCTTCTGGCTTGAAATACCAGAGCTGGCTCTGTTCAGTTGTTATATTTGTGAGAGAAGTAACTTGTGGTTATAATAGATTTTCAAGTCAGACTAATTGCAATTCACTGCTGTTTAGGCAACAAGAATGAAGAACAAATAGCATAATGATTCAGAGTTGTTTTTTTCTGTTGGGGCTTTCTTGGCTTTGTGGCTAGGTGGGAACTTTTCAGTTACGAGTGTGCTGCAGACCACAGAAACCAAAGTGTCAAAGAGGCTGAGATGAGCAAATTGAAAGGAGCTCATTTAACTTCTGAAACTGCAGAGCCCAGTCTCTGCTCACCATATGGCCATCTGGGGTGGCATGGCAGTTCCCACGATTGCTGTTTGCTTTGAGTTGTTTTTTTTCTCTCAAACCCAACTTGCCACACTTGAAGAATGTGGCTTTTTGTTTTGTTAATGTTTTGCTAGGGTTCAAGAGGGGCTGGAAATCTTTCTGTAGGAAGTATGTTGAGCTCCATTGATCCCTCCTGCAGAGCCTGTGCTGGGGATGGAGGTATGGAACCTTCCAAGCACCTTCCACCAGAGGAGCTTGAAGTGTTTCATAAACTCTGGCAAGAACTGTCCCTCCTTGCTGTCCCTGTGCAGGAGAGGGGAGATTTCTCCTCCCTACAAACAAGCCAGTTCAGGCACCAAGACTTGCCCTTGGTGGGGATAGAGCTTTTCCCCAGCAGTGTCCAACTCTGTGAGCAAAACACCACTGTGAGTCTAGGTATTTCTGAGAGCTTAAGCCTGCTGACCTGAGAAACATCAGCATCTTTTATTTTTTTCCCCTTCCCTTTTTCTATGAATTAATGGAGAATAAGTGGTCTTGCTTCAATGACTGGGGGGAGCAGACTAAAACAGTGAACACTCTCTAGTAATGTCCCAACTCCTCTGCTGATAGCTGCTCAAGTTTCTTGCACTGAGTGCCACTCATTTGCCCAGCTTTGTGAAATTGTGGCATGTGATATATGCACAGTACAACTTCCCTTAGACCCTCTTATCTCTCAAGTCCTGCAGCACTGCCTGGCTCTGAGACAGGCTGTTCATGTGGAAAGAGCCATAACATATAGGCATCTGTCTTTTCCCTTTTCTGTAAGGCCTTTTTCTGCATGTGCTGACTCCAGCTGTGCTGGAGGAGAAGTTAGACTGAGATTTTACTTGCTTCGCAAACTGAATGTCTACCAGTCTGACCATTTCAGAGACTCCCTTTAAGGAAGGGCAAAAATGACAGTGCTCCCTGTCCCGGCTGTGTGAGCTCAGCTAGTGGAGGTTGTCCTGGCTGCTCTAGTTGTGGGACTGAAGAAGATATGTATGTGCTGCTTGAACAGAAACAGAAATTGGGATGGATCCATCTTCACATCTACCCAGATGGGTCCTTCCCTTGGGGAGGGCAGCAAGGGGCCATGGTGGGGGGAGGGCTTAGCCAGGGTCCTTGAATGTTAGGGTTTTTGCAGTGTTGTGAGCTGTTCCTTGCTTTAAGCTGAAGGGAAGAAGTCAGGAAAGTATTTGGACTTGCTGTAAAATGATAGTCCTCTGTCTCATCTCTCCCAGCCTTCCTCCTTGAAGGGACTGTAGGATAGTCCTAAATTTTACTCTGCTATGAAGAGAGGGTCACTGCATGTGTGTCTGCTTCAAATCTTTCATCAACAGCTCAGGGCTTTGATTGCCCCAGCCCCCAAGACTGCCATTTTGGCATCTCCCCTGCTAACCAGTCTGACAGCAGGTAGGTCTCAACAGCTTTTTCCATCCACTGATGTGATTAGGGTAGATCTGCAGAGGGCTTCTTGCCTAATCCCTGGTTTATTTGTTGGCTGAAGAGGAAAGTTATAACTCAGGTGATAACATTCCTCCTAGGTTATGCTGGCAGAACTTTCCCATCTTGGTTAAAGATCAGTCTGTCTGAAGTTCAACAGCAAATGCATCCAAGCCTTTTGTTTTGCACCTGAAGGTGTGAAAAAGCCCCAACAAAGAAAAGACAAGGCAAGTGAGAGAGTAAATCTGGCTGTTGTGCATGAGAGTGCTGGGGCTTACCTTCCTCCTGGGTTCATGTACAGATGTGCTTTTCTCAAAATATTTTATAAACTCAGATGGCCTCTTCATTATCTTTTTCAAAATTTTTTTCCTCCTACCTCCAAAGTCCTTTTCTATCAGCCTTCACTAACTCTAACTTTCTTGTGTCCAGTCTCACTTTCTCTATCGGGGCAGAGGGGACAGGGTGTGTCCACCTTGGGTGTAACAAAGGCAGATGGCCTATCTCCAAACTTGCAGTGGAGATGTAGAGCTTAAGTTTCCGTGAGTATGAAGTAATGTCCAGCAACTTGCTACCTTTCTCTGTTTTTCTGCTGCTGCTGCATCTGGCTGTTCCCTCTTGTGCAGGCTCTGGATTTTGCCACCCCTTCACTGAGCCAGTTCAACTTGCTAATCTTGCAGAAAATGGTGGGTGGGTGGGTTGTGGGTCTTTTCTCCCACATTAGTTTTCTGCCATGCAAGGAGTTGAATTGGCTCATGGGGGGAGAGGACTGAGAACCCTCCCTGTCCACAGGGTAAGTCAGAATCAGCTCAAACCGGTATGATGAAATTAGGGAGCAGGTTTCTAGTAATCTTGTTAATGGGTGCATTGCCTTCACCTCAGTTCTTATGAGAGTAACTTTAATATATCAGAGTGATGCCCTGTTGCAATCGCTTTATTAGCACTTTAAAACTGTTTTTGAACTTGAGTAGGCCACAGGGGTAAAACATGTGACTGTTGCTTACACTGCCATGTGACCCTGGATTTCTGTTGGTTGAGATGTGTTTCTGATAATGACCTACCTTCAACACATTATTTTTACATTAAAATCAAGAGCTGGAGGAGTTATCTGTCTCATGGGTGTGAACCACTGTCCCTTGAACTCAGGGGTGTGATGTTGCCTGAGGACTTTCACGTTGATTACATAGACTTAAAAGCCACATGTGTCTTTAAAATTAAACAAACATTGTATTTTTTTGTATGACCTCTTTGGCCTTTGCACTCAAGCTATCTGCTCCTGAGCTCTTTGCAAACATTGGAAAAGGAAGACATTTTAAAAATGGATGCCGAGTGCCTTCTGTCTAGTATGGTCTGGAAGAGGGAATTGGAGGGAAATGCAGCAAATGGTAGAAGGCTTGTGATTAAAAATTGTAATAGCCACTAACACAGCAAAACATGAGCACCTGGCAGGGCAAGGACTTGGAAAAGTGGGTCATAATTAAATCTGTCACATGGAGGTGTTAACCTAGGCTGAAAGTCTGTTCCCTTGAGTATCATGGCAGACCACAATGACGTACGTGCTCATGTTATATGGCCCAGACTGATGTCTCTGTAAATGATGGGGGTGATCTCAAAAGATTACAGCAAAAGGAGGGAAAAAAAATCTTGTCAGGGCTGTGGGATTAATTCTGCCTCTCCTTAGAGAGGAAAGTCAGTGTTTGTTGCCCTGAGCTTGCCCAGTCTCAGTGTAGAGATTCACTGAGCCATTTCACTTGACCTAGATGCACAACTTGGGAGGATGGCTTCCCTTCCTGATGTTGCTATTTCTCCCTGTTGAGTATGAAGGGAATTCAAGAGGACCAGCTCAGACTTTTTGTGTAACTCGGGTGTCTAAAAGTAAGCAAAATGAATCCTCTTCCATGCAAACATGCATTTTACAGCAACTATCAACATGTATATGTAACTGCTGTGTTTGTAAATACAACCCCCAGAACAATTTCTTTCCAAACACGACTGCTTGGTGCAATTTACTGTCAAGGTTACTCCTACACCTGACTGACCTGTGAAAACATACTGCTGGCTGCAGCTTAGTTCTGCTGACTTACACCAGCTGGAGAGCTGGGCTTCCATTTTAGATGCTGTAATGTCAAACCACATGCCACAAAAGCTTGCGTGAGCATGATTTGAACTGATTCCTAAAGGTCAAATGCTATGGATGGATGCCATGTATGAGAATGTGTGCATGCTTAATGGACTCTGCTGGCTCAGGGTGGAATTGCACACATGCATATCAAAGTTCAGACTTATCCCTAAATATCACCTTACTTTTTATCTGCTGAGGGTCAGATTTTCCACTGTTATGCTGAATTAATCCAAACAGTGCTTAAGGCTCATCTGATAAATATTTGTAATGCTCCTGTGCAGCAGCTCTGGGGTGTTTTTCCACGGCCCATAGACTCTACTGAGGAAAAGCTGGAGAGTTATTACCAGGTGTAGGATGGGGGGAGAGGAGAACAGGGAACAACTTTTGGGGAAATGGCAGCACTGGAATTCCTCCAGCTTAAGGAGAGACTTCTGTGTGTAAACAGGGGGGAAGGCTTTGCTCTGTGGTTTCTACAACCAAAAAGATATGTGGCTAGTGAGCCAACCACCATTCACTTGCAGAACTGCCAGTTCTTTTAGAGTGAAAAATACAAATCCTTATTTCAATAGGAAGAAGTTGGAGCCAACCCTGCCAAACTCAAAAGTCCAATGCAGCCTTTTATGTGCCTGTCCCTTGCCTAGTCATGCCAACAGGCTGTGTGGCCTCAGAGGGGAACACCACAGCCAAATACCTTGTCCAAACCTCTGTCTAAAGCATGCTTGGGCTCATCTGGGGTCAGGAAAGGAACAGATGTCACCCTGGGCACTATCCAGTATTTACTTCCTCAGTAGGAGTTATGCTTCCCTTGGTTTGGGCATAGCTAGGAATTATGACTCTCTGCTGCAAAATAGCAAGGCTCATCTTTTCTACCTTTGCATGAGAGTTGTCTTTGCTGTGGTTTCTCAGCTGGGCAGCTCAGGGTTAGCTTTCCTAATCTAGTGGCTCAGGGCGCAGACACTGGAGGGGTGTTCTGACTGCACCTGGTAGAGAGCAGTGCTGGATGTCCACTCTTGTTCACTAACGAGTTCTACAGGTTCCTTTGTTTTTTTTAATCCAAATGAGGCCCCATGTTATGGACCTGGCCTCTTGTCAAGAGGTACCTGTGTACAGTGTGTCCATTTCATGAATCAGCCTGTAGCCTACCTGGCCACTCCTTTCCCAGCAGGCTGAGCACGGTGTTTGCTTTATTAGTAATTCATCAGTTGTCAAGCGGATGGGAGGGCATGAATTGGTTGTGTTTTGGCTTTGCCCTAATCTGAATTGTACATTGCTCAATGCGTATGTCCAGTATTGACAGGATGGGTGAAAAGCGCCAACCCCACCTCCCCGGTGCCCATTTGGCAACTTATCCACTAGGAGTGGATGCCACCTCTGCGGCAATCGGGTAATCCTAGGATGATGGGGATTACAGAAGCAGGAAGTCTAGATGGGTGGGTAGCTATGGGCACGTGATCAACAGTAATAAGGCAAGCCTTGAGCTCTACCTCTGAACATTTCTGACCTCTGGGAGCAGGTCAGGACCAAGCTGTAATCTCTGACTCCCTGTTGTGGTTCAAGGATGCTCTCAGTATCTGATGGTGAAATAATCCCTGGTGTAAACAGAGAATCAATTCAGGCAGTGAGTGGAAAATACAAGCATATAGGAGACAGGAGAAGACCTCCTTGAACTACATGGTGGATGATGAAGAGACTGGCTAGTGGGAAGGCACCCAGCTGGAAGAGAGAAGGGCTGAGCTGCCAGGGATGGACTGGTCTGGGTTGTTAAGGCGAGCATAGGAAGGATGGTTGGCAGCTTTTGGATGTGGCTGGGGAAGGAGTGTCTGTTTGGAGCAAATGTCTTTGAGCCTGAATATGCCTGCCTTTAGCTACTAGGACACACCCCTTATCACCCAACAGAAACAATTTTCATCTCCCAAAGTGTTTGTACCTCTGCTCTTGGACAGAAGGCCAAACCTCTGGCTGTGTCAATGGGAGTGTTGTCTGGGGAGCTTGGATGAAGGCAACGAATTGCCAGCCATACAGTGAATGTAACGTTAGTGTTTGTGCTCCTGACTGGTGACGTGCAGATCTGGCTTTTGGACAGCAATAGAAGTCTTGTTTGGTTGGTCAGTCTGGTATTTTATCCAGCGAGTTTGTCCAAAGGAGCCACCTTCATAGGTGTGGGTGAGAATAAGGGCTTCTGCTGTGACTTTTTTGATGGCACCATGTTGGTACTGAGGAGACAGGCCAACTGTGTTGTCCTGCCCCATTCCTACCTGGTTTTGCTGTAGGAGAGATACAACTGGTTTGGGGTGCTATGGGCTGTGGTCAGAGTGCCCATAGCAGGTGGTGAACTTTGGGGCTGAGACTGTCACTACCTCAGCTCAAGGAAGCAACCACAGTCCCTTGCTCTGTCAGCCTGGGCTGCCTGAGAGAAGTAGTCTCCATGAATGCCAGGCTAAATATGGCTGCCTTCAGTCATATCTTTATTTCCAGGCATTAGCAAAGTTGTCCCTGCCAGTGCTATTGCTCTTAAAACTGACATACCCAGATCCCTCATTTGAACAGTTGTACTGTAAATGGCTAGGTCCAGGGAACACTCTGGCTGAGTTAGGATGCTTCTCACCTACCCTTAGCCACCACAAAATTAGATGTTTAGTCAAAGTCCTCTTGGCCTGCTGTACATGGAAATGGCTATGAAATGTGGGCTGATCTTCCTTTCAGTCTTGGCCCTCATTTTGGTTCCTCCTGAAGAACGAGAGCAAGCCAGGAGCTAAAGTTGCCCTGTATCTCCTCTCCTTCCCTGCTGTCCCTAGAGATAATGCTAGATCCTTTGACTAAAGGCTGAAGATGTGAAGGCTGAGTCATGGGTGGGCTAGGAAAGATCTGAGAGCTCAAAGGAGAGGGATGGTGTGGAGAAGGTGAAGGCAGAGCCAAGAAGAGCCATTTGCAGCTGGTGGTCAGGACATATGCTACCCACTGAGGAGACCTGAGGGAACATTAGGGGTCTCCATGCAGAAAGCAGGAATTGTCTGCAGAAGGGAAGGATCAGAAAAAGAGAATGGTAGATCCCCAGAGGGTTTTGAAGATGGGAAGAAATTACTAGCTAGATCCAAAACTGCAGAATTTCACAATTTCTATAGTACTTTTCCCTGAAGTACAGAAGATGTGGCTTCTAGCAAGAGTGATGGAAAAGGCTTCTAGCATAAGATACAAAACAAAGCTTGTGATCTGGTGCTGGCTGTGGCATCTCAATGAAGGGGTTGGAGTGGTGTATGCAGATGTAAGCAGAGCAGTTGTGAGCATCGGTCAGTAACTGGCCCTGACAGGAAATGTGGAGGGTAACTTCAATCCATTCTTCTTTCCTCCCAGCTGTTTGGCTGTGGCTCTGTTGCACAGACCATGCTCAGCAAAGGGTCTCACGGAGGCTTCCTGACTGTTAACCTGGCCTTCGGCTTTGCGGTGACGCTCGGCATTTTGATCTCAGGACAGGTGTCAGGTATGTTGCAGCTCTGCCTGGGCTGGATTTAAACCATGAGAATTATTACATAGGCCCAGATGGTTGTGCTTTTTCTATGAAGCACTGGTATGGAAACCAGTGTTCTTTGGCTCATTTCTGAGATCCAAATTCTGCCTGTAAAAATGCACTAACCTCAAAGCTTTCTGCAGGTGGACACTTGAACCCAGCTGTCACTTTTGCCATGTGCTTCTTGGCCCGGGAGCCCTGGATCAAGCTACCAATTTATGCCCTGGCTCAAACACTGGGGGCTTTCCTAGGAGCTGGCATTGTCTTTGGGCTGTACCATGGTAAGTACAGAAAGTTTGCGTGTGTGTTGGGGCACAAGAGGTGCTCTTCATGACTGACTTCAGGGAGGCTGGTTCCTAGATCAGAGAAGCATTTCCTTGCAGAACAGGAGAGTGGGCAGGGCTTTTCTGTTCTCATGGTGGGGGTGGGTTCAAGCTGCCTCAAACCAATCTGAAGGCCAAGCAACATAGTCAATGTGTGTGTGCCTTCATCCTTTAAGTAATGATGTCTGTAAGATCAACCACTGAATCGTTCCTCTAGTAGCTACTGTCCGGATGAGAACAGATCTTACAGAAATGCTGATGAAACATTTCTAGTGATGGAGATCTTATACTTGTGTGTGGTTCTAGAGTCAATTTATCCTTCATGGTAAAAAATAAACAGATTTCACACTGGACCTCTTGTGCATCTATTTTGCATTAGCTTCCAGACAGTAGGACAGTTTCGTCTACCCCTATCAGGGTATTGGTTACATCTTAAAAAAGATCCTAGAAGTCCAGTTTCTCATACATCTGTTCTTTCTACATGGTGTTCCTAATCACAGGGCAACATTCAGTGGTAACAACTGAACACTTTCTGATATTCAGAAAAAGGTCTAATACTGCTAATAAGCAGACAAAGCTGTGCTTATGTAACCCTGAAACATAAGCAAGTAAAAGCAATCAGCACTTATCAATGTTCATGACTTAATAGGTGTTAGATCTAATCAGTGTTGCAGACCAGATCCATAACAATATCTGGTGTCTGACTCCTGCAGCTCCACTGGCACTCCCACCTTGGTGGGGATGAAGACTCAGATTAGTGTTTCCTTTTGGGTGGGTTCTAGCTCTTTGCTGGTGCCTGGCCAATAAGAAACACTAGGATCAGGACCTTCGACCATCCGAATCTGAGCCTGGCTGCTGAAGTGTTATGGTGGACCACATGCTGAGTTTTCCAAGTGGGCATTTGCAAAACCAGCTACTGTAGAGCAACATGTAGCAACAGGATGCTCAGGGGATTCTGTCTCAATATTCATAGCTCTGAGGCCTATGTTTTACTCATCTTCCAAGTAAGTGCCTCTTTGTATCATATCAAATGAGTGACCTTTCTCTCTTCTCTCTCTACCTTCCCTCCCTACCTCTAGATGCTATCTGGGCTTTTGGCAAAAACCAGCTGTATGTAACAGGACAGAATGGCACTGCTGGTATCTTTGCCACCTACCCATCTGAGCATCTGAACATTGTGAATGGATTCTTTGACCAGGTAAGAAGGTGCCGGGGAACGCCAGCAACTGAAGAGGAATCTTTCAGGATTGTTTCAGACCTCTGCTTTGGTTGGGACAAGAATTAATTGCAATTTCAAGAGAAGAAATTTAGAAAGATTTTTAGAGCTGACGCGAGTCCCTAATTTGCCAGTAGGGAGAGCAGGGTCCCGAAAGGACCCGTAGAGCAAGAGAACTGGTGTTAAATGGACTAAACAGTGGTACAATAGATTACACCTGGCAAGGACACAAGTGAAAAGACACCACTTTGCTCTTGTGAAAAGTGCCTTCTCTCACGCTAGCGGACAACCCTGTATTTTTTACCTCCCTTCTGAAATAGCACCTATGAGCAAGCCCAACTAAGATCCAAGTGCTGAGGAAGCAATATTGCAAATGGTGCAAGGATGCTTGCACAGCAGGGCCAGCTCAGCCTTGGACACCTAGACTAGCCAAGTCTGAGAGTCTGGGCTTTGTTTCTGGGGCTTCTGGGGACACTTCCCATGGCTCTTGCATGAATGAGCTTGAGCTGCTGCTCTAGGGTTTTTTCCCAGTGGTTTGTGATCTTCTGAGCCCTTCTTGCCCCTGCCCACAAGGAAGGTTTCCCCTCATAAGGAAGAGGAGCACAAGACAAAAACCTCATTATGGGTCTTTAGTCACCTTGGTCTCCTGGCAAAACAGAAACTGCCTGAGTTTACAAGGGATAAGCCTGAGGTCTCAGCCTCTGAGCAGCCACAGTGTGAGAAAGGATGACTCTTCCTCACTCCAACTGTACCACTCCAGGCCAAAGGTCAAGGGGGTGTAGGGTGGTGGCTGCTGTTGGAAGAGGTGATCTCCCCTCTGAAGTTGCCACCAACTCCAAAGCCAACAGCAGCTGCCTGCCTGTAGCAGGCTGGAAGTAGATTTGGGAAGATGTCTTCAGCAGCTGTGTCTGTTCAAATGCCTATTCATAGCCCTTCTGTTTGTGGGGGAAGGTGAGAGCTTGATCCAGCCTGTTGGCTGCCAGGAGAATCATGTTTCACTCTCCTGTTCTCCAGTGGGTGCTCAGTCTATTGGGGTCTTATAATGCCATGGGATGACTTAGTGCGCCTCTTTTGCTCCAGAGGATGAGTTCTAAACACAGGACTTCAGAGGTGCTAAATAACTTGGTTAAAAGATTAATCTATATTAAATTGTTTTTCTCTTCCCCCTTCCTCCCAGTTCATTGGCACTGCCTCCCTGATTGTTTGCGTCTTGGCTATTGTGGATCCCTACAACAACCCTGTCCCCATAGGGCTGGAAGCTTTCACAGTTGGCTTTGTTGTCCTTGTTATTGGAACCTCCATGGGCTTCAACTCTGGCTATGCTGTCAACCCTGCCAGGGACTTTGGGCCTCGCCTCTTCACAGCCATCGCTGGATGGGGTACTGAAGTGTTCTGGTAAGTGTTTGACAATAAAAATCTTATGGCCAAAGGGGGTGATGGTGGTGAAATAACTAGCCCAAGTAGATGGTACCTCTGGCATGACAGAGCCTTAGCACCCATGAGTAGTCTTTGGATTGTATGAAAATCTTTATAAGACACTGATTGCTCTGATTTCTTAAGAAATTATAGAAGCAGGGCAGTTTCCAGCTTTGCCATCAAGGAAGATGCCTAGCAGGATCCATGAGAAGTTCAGGTCCGCCTTCAACATGAGCTCTCTGAAATAGCCTATGATCATTTTTGAGTGATAGTGAATGCAGGGCCATAGTCAGACTTGGATTTTTGTTCCCGCTGTAGATAATCAGGAGAGCCATGAGCAATACAGGCTGCCTGCTGTCAAGGGAAGCTCTGCCACAGACAGTGGAAGGGAAGTGAAGGTGTCTATATTACTGCAACAGCTTTTCTTCCATCTTGGTTAAGAGACAGTCTGGAAGTCCCAGAAGTAGCTGTTTTGAATTGCTTGTTCCTTGAACTTGCACAGGGGACAACATCTGTCTTCGATGTTGCTGTGGACACCTGGGGGCTCTTGTCTTTTGCCGGTCCATGGTGATGCTTAGAGATGACCAGATCTTATATTGTTCCAGCTCCAAACATGAGCATCTTAATGCCTAAGCTGCAGTTCTTACCTCATGCATTTGTTTGTTTGTTTTCCAGGACTGGTAGGCAGTGGTGGTGGGTCCCAATTGTCGCTCCTTTCCTTGGTGCCATTGCAGGAGTGATGGTCTATCAGCTGATGATTGGATGTCATGATGAGCCTTCTCCACCTGCCTCTGAGCAGGAAACAGTCAAGCTGGCTAATGTGAAGCACAAGGAAAGGGTCTGAGAAAGCTGCCACCCAGGTCTGGCAGACACACATTACTCAGGACTGCAGTCAGCAAAGAGGAGAAAGAAGTCGAGGAGAGCTTCAAGAACAACAGGAAGAGCTTTTTGTTTGTTTGTTCCCCCTCTCTCCCGCCATCTTGAAATCTTCTAGCCTAGTTTCTTTGTACATCCCTGATGCATTTGCTTTAGACACTTTTCCTGTGACCTGTTCCCCCAAATACAAAGATATCACATGATCTTTCCCTAATAAAAGGGGATTGAGGACTGTAGGAGTCAGAGGTGGGCATTGCTGTCCAGTGCCTCTAATGCAGGCTGGGCATTCAGCATCTGCAGCTCTCCTGGGCTATGTTGCTGCTTGGCGTGTTAGCTTGGCAAACTGCTTCCCTCCAAATCTCTGTTCCCATCTGCAGAGTGGGAATAGTGCAAAAAGTAACTTTGCTATCATGGAATGGAAACCTCTACATCCTGAAAAAAGAAATCAGCATGTGTTTCAATGATGGATCAAATTAATGTTTGGTGTAGCTCTAAAGTCATTGACTTGACACCAGGAGTGAACCTGTCTAAAAGATTTTATTTGGCCAGACTTTTCTTGCCTCCCAGGAACTCCCAGAAGATCGTATCAGTTGGTTGATCCATAATGTCAGAGCAGAGTGTGAGAATGCACTGGATTTTAACTTAATGTTAAGATGTTTACAAACCACTGCACCCTGATGTTTTAATCACAATTTTTAATATTGCCACATCACAGAAGATAACACATAAGAAATCCTTGTTTTAGCCCGGGGCTAACCTGGTAAGAAAGTTTGGCTCCCTGTAGCAGCCTTTCTAATCAATCCACTTTGTATATAAACTGCAGTCAGCTAATAGCCGAGTTCCACTGAAAACACGGTGTCGCTAAGGTTGTGTGCGTTCACGTAAGTTTCACAACAGTGTGTTTTGTTTTGTTTTTTTATAGAGATGTACAAATGTACTCCTTAAAGCTGTTACTAAATATCAGGGTTGGAATGAGTTGATTTAAAGATCTGTGGGAACTGCCTAGTCTGACAGCTTTGAGATACTGTTGGATTTTCCTGGGATAGTTGTAGCTTATGGCATTGTGCTCTTGGAGCATCCTGTTTTCTACCTGGCAATGTTACTGGGGTAGCCTTGATATTCATGGCCCTTTTACGACAGAACTTCTATGGAGGTGCCAGCTGTTCAGGCACCTCCTGTACTGGCTCCTGTACAGTGCTGTGATGTTGGAGGATCCCAGGTGCTCTCAATGCCATGTTATTACAGCATATTTGAAATGAGCAGTACCGGCTGTGAAAGAATCTGTGGGTCCCATGGCACTGCCTTAGAGAAACTCTTTCAAAGCCCATTTCTTTAATGCATGAATTCCCTCAAATGCGTAACTTTGTACACATTTCCAGTCACTAATATGATGTATTCTTTTTTTGCCATTTAAAAAAAATAAAATGTCAATACCCACACTTTAAAATGCCTGTGTTGGTTGTATTTTTAAGAAGTTGTTAGTAAACTTTGCCATGGAAAGGAAGTCATCTATAGCAATAGCTTCCTCTAGCCCTTTCCCTCCTTTGAGCCCAAAAGAGCAAAGGAGAATTAACCCTTACAGGCAAGGCATCTGCATGCTCCACTTGTTTCATTTTTTCCCCTTCAGGTTGGGCTAGTGGGGCAAGTGGGAGGAGATGGGGTGGCTGTACAAAAGCCAAGGTATAGGCTGTCAGGAGGGGTATACTGTAGTCAGACACCTTTTTCTTAAAACAAAAGAAACAAGTTAGCATTTGTCCCTCATTCTTTCTACCATTCAACCTATCTTATTATTGTAGTCTTCTTTCAATCAGTGCAGTTCTAGGACTGTGCAATCCTACTGGGCCTTCAGGGTGTCTTCCAGTATCAGATCACCCTGCACATTCCACTAGTTACTTTTGTTTTCTTGCGTGGGATAGTCAGCAGAAGAATAGTCCCAAACCCAGCACTCAAAGAATTACTAAAATAGTCTCCAGCCTGCATCCCCTGTAAATACAATTGTTGTTGCTCTTTGACTGATTTCTGTCCTGCTTTGCTTTTCCTGTATTAATTGTACTGCCTTCAAAATAACTCATAACTTCCCACATGGTGTCACACTGAACACTTCAGGGAAGTCTGGATAAATGCAATTTCCTGCAATTCATGAGCTAGAAATCAAGTGAATTAGCAAGAAAGCTGCTGAGTTTGTTTTGCATGTTCTGTCTTTGGTAAATATGCTGGTTTATCCCATTTCTAAACAGATTTGAGGGTAAACATTCAAGATTTAGAAGTCTTGTATATTATTGAGATCAGTTAACATAGCTGCAGATATCACTTCCCATTTTCCTTAAAGACTGCTAGTTTCTTTTCTACTCTTTAATCACACAGTATCTTTCATTGATGTGATCAATGCATTAAAATCCTTGCTACTGACCTTATGGCTTTAGACTCTTTGTGCTCCCTACTTCCTCCCATTCCTTCTGCTTCCACCTGGGACATAGTAACTTCCTTTTCCATACCCTTGCCTTACTTTTGCTTCAATGTTCTATGTTGTTATCCTTACTAAAACTGCAACAAAATACTGTAGCCAGTTTTAAGTCAAATCTCATTTCTGTTATTTCAGCCACATCCCCACTGTACAAGGCCTTTACTTTTCTGAAGTCTGGAGAAGCAATGGGAGCTGCTGAGCGTATTTGTTGCCTGTGGGCAAGGGAAGGCTCAGACTGAGGAGGGTGGATGGAGAGCTAGAGAGATTTCAGTCTTGCCTTCAAGAGGCATCTGCCCCATATGAGGCATGATCAGGGCAGCTCCTTGATAACGCTGTAAGGACAGCAGTGTTGTTTGGTATGACAGGTTTGAGGAGATCTATAGGTGGTGTTAAGATGTGGAGAGGGAAAGACAGGGTTATCTGCAGATGGTGTTTTCCCTGGCAGCTGGCATTCTTAAAGTGCTGCGAGTTGTGGTTCTGTTTGTTTTCAATTTAGCTGTTTGCAGAGAACTGGGCAAGTAATTCATCCGGCAGGCCCATACATACTGACAGACTTCTTTCCCTGCCCCCCCCCCCCCCCCCAACTTTCAAAGCTAATGAATCATCTTGCAGTTAATGCTTTGTTTTGGGAGTCATTGGAGAGGTAAGAATCATCTGGCCAAATATAGACAGCTAGGTTTTAGGTCAGATGAACTCCCGTCATCAAGCTACTGAAATATATTCACTTTGTAGGAATAAATAAATATACAATTTAAACTATTCATGCTTTACAGGAAGAGTAATTAGCTGCTGGGACAAAATCTTAAAAGATGTTGTGGATTCTCTATTGTGCAAGAGTTTCAAATTAAGGCTGGCTGTGGCTGTCTTGCTAAAAGCCTTTCAGTTAAACAGCAAGCTGTACTCCAAGAGCAAGTCCTGCTGGAGGAAATTCCCAGACCTCTATATTACAGAAGGTCAAGTTGTCAGGAATTGCTCCTTCTGA
This sequence comes from Dromaius novaehollandiae, assembly GCF_036370855.1. Taxonomy (NCBI): domain Eukaryota; kingdom Metazoa; phylum Chordata; class Aves; order Casuariiformes; family Dromaiidae; genus Dromaius; species Dromaius novaehollandiae. The sequence goes on from NC_088130.1 coordinate 61,729,207, forward strand.
CTTTAAAAGCTTCTGAAGTTTATAAAATGGAGTGGGAAAGGTGGCCAAGTATTCGGTTCCTCTTTCTTGATTCTCAGCCTGACCTAGCCTAATTGCTGCAGGTACTGTAACAGAGTGGTGCACCAGCTGGGACCTGAGGAAACTTGCTTTTGGCTCTCAGTTCCCCTGGTGCTTTGTCACTGAGCCTCATGAGGCTCTTCTGGCTCTGTTTGCTTTGTCCTTCTGTAAAGTGGCAGCAGCAGTGCTGACCTCTAGACCCTTCTCTGCTCTCGCACTTGAAAGTGTGCTGCACAGGAGCAAGGTGGCATCCTGAAACAGGACCAATGCCGCTAGGCACTGTGGTGTGGACAGGGGAATAACAAGCAATTCCTTTGTGCAGCTCTTATCCCAAAGTGAATTTCAGCTCTCCATCTGTCAATGGTAGGTGCTGGGCATGGCAGGAGCCTGGTGGCACTTGTGTGACTATCTCCAAGCAGGGCTGGTGGGGCTGCCCCCAGAGTGGGTTTCCACATGTGCCCAGCGACAGCTGCCCTAGGATGGAGGTCAGCACTGACACATGAGAGCCACTTGTTCTCTTCCCTTCTCTGTGCCATCGTCACCTTGGTTCACGACTTCCTTTTCCACCAGAAGGAGCCACCTAGCAGCCCTTTGGGAGAAGGGGGTGGGACTAAGGTCACTGCAGGATAGAAACCCTGAGGTTGATGGGACCAGAGCAGGACAGCTGTGACAATGCAGGCACACACCAGAGCTTGCTAACAGGGATCTCCTCAGCAGGACTGGTGGCTGCAGACCCTGCTCTGAGGGCTGGCACATCACTGCTGCACTATCTAGGGACCTGCACCCAGAGATACCCTCTAGCAGGCCAGTATGCTGCAGCCTCCTGGTCACCCCCTTTCCCTAGCACGTGGCATGGCAGGTGAGAGTCCCTGCAACGTGACTGCTTGCAGAGCTGCAAAAGCTTGTTGCAAGGCTGGCAACCCAGGACAGGCCAAAGGAGAGGGGAAGGGCAGGTTTCCTTGCCTGCACTCCTAGACAGAAGCTGATGGACTAGGCTCTGTCAATGGACACCACTGGCAAAGACCAGGCTGTGAAGGCTGTACTATTCCCTGCTCTGCCGTTTAAGTCCTTGCTAGTTCTGCCCTCTGAGGTTGTGCTTGGACTCTCAGATCTCCCACGGGGCCAAGAGTTTTTGCCTCCATCCTATGCCTCGAAATAGAAAGACGTCTTAGCTCACCACCCAGTTCCAGCACAGAGTCTTGATGTGTCCAGGACATCTGAGCTGGTGGGCATTCAGCTCTTTAGGACTCCTGTAGTCCTACCTCTGTAGCCTTAGACAAGTGTCTTATTCAATAAACCATGTTGCTTATTGATTATCTACAATTTAGCTGAAGAAACACATCAGCTCTTCATGTAAGGACTAATGAAAATCCTTCCTGGCAGCACAATCAAACTCCTTGTTGAGAGGGAGGTTCCCTTCCACCCTTCCCCGTTCATGTCCCAGTTTAGGAGCAATATCCCCATACTCATGGCCTGTGCCCCAAAGGGGGTTTCTCTGGGTGCAGAGTGTGCACTTGAAAAAGACATCAAGGACCTCTAGGCAAATGTGTCTAAAACCCAGCTGCTGTCACGTAGCTTGTCACTGCTGCAAAGGATTAATTTGGTTGGGGAAAAATAGCAAAGCCATCTCACTCCAAGGGACTGGAGAATGATTCTATAGCTGAATGAGCATATCAGATTGAAAATATTTTCATACATAGCCATATAATAATAATAAAAAATCCACACTGGAAAAGGAAAAGACAGTAGCATAGAGCTGTGAAAGCCACAGAGTGAAAGATTCAGTCATGTTAAAGGTCAATGTTTTTATTAAAAAAGAAGCTGAGATTTCCTGGCAACAAAGGTTTGTGGTGTGAGTCTGTTGTATTTATCATTATTGGATTAGAATGCAAGGTGGATTAAAATTGTACTCAAGGTATATTCAAAATATTCTTTTATTTGCAAAATTGGGGTGAATATTTAAATTTTTCCCCCAGCCCTCTAACAGTAGTCTGAGGAAAGAATGAAAATAGGGGTTTCCTTGTTAAACTGTGTAATGAACTTAGAGCTAAGAAGATATTTTTGATTCATGGTTCCTAAAATTTCTAAAAGATTTTTAATCAAAGATCTCCATAAAACCATCTTGATATGAAATTCTCATTTGCTCAAAGCAGCGTGTTTCTGCTGGCATCAAAGCCCTCTTCCAAGTAAAACAGCATTTCGGTGAAGTAAGAGGATCTTTGTGATTGGCCTGCACAGCTTGCATGAATAGCTTAGCGTCTGCATTTACATTTGAATAGGTCTGTGTGGATACGCTACAGAAACACAGCAAGACCTAAAGTTGCTGCATGGCTGGATGAAACCCTTGATCCAATTTTTATCATAGTTTCAGGCAGCCTCGCAGTTCCTATATCCCTCTGTTTGCTTACAAATGGTAGCTGTACAGCAGTGCCTGGCATTTTGGATGTAAAACCAAGCTGTACAGAGCAGTTATTAAACCAGAAATACTTACAACCAAGAAACTTTATGGCACAGAATTATTTGGGTAACGAAATCCAACAAAAACAACATGTGTTAAAAAGTTACATCAGCACTAGTGGAAAGACAGAGTCAATTTTGGATCTTTTCCTTCACTGGAAAAGGTATCCAGCGGTATATCAGTGATATGTGTGGGTAGCAAGTGGAAAAGATCACCAGATAGATTTCTGCACCTGCGGAGCCAAAGGGAATGTAGCCCTTCCTCTTTAGATGTGCTTGCAAGTCCCAGTTAGTGTGTGCCTGCACTCGTACAAAGTATGTTGGCTGGCAGTTGTATCAAGAACATGGAATTCAATAACCACCCCTGAATAAATTTGTCCTGAGGTCTTTTTCTGGATCCATTTATACTTTTGGCCCTGAGGATATCCTGTGGCAATGAATATTACAGTTTTGCAGGGGTCCATTGCCTGAATTGCTCCTTTCAGTGAGAAGTGACCAGCCTTCTCCCTGCCTTACCAGTGCAGTCCTCTGGGCTCTCCCTTGGGACCTGGTACTCTATGAAGCCAGGACACTACTGAATGCATGGGGAGAACTTCAGGCAAGGGGAATGGAAATTTGATCCTGCACAGCAACAAATTCCAAACTTCAGCACAGGTTTTGCTTTCTGAAAGCCCCTCATAGTTCCTCGATCAAGTTCAGTCTGGCTGCCAATATAAACAGAGACAATGGGAAAGCCAGGCTCTCCAGCCATGGTGATGGGATGAAGATGATGGTGTTTGTCCCCCCCCCCCCCCCCAGACATTCATTGCCAAGACAATGAAAAGTTAAACATTAAACAAACCCCTGTGCTGCCCCCAGGGATTAGAGGGTGGAGGTATAAGGGTGCTGGAAGACCCAGGAACGGGGAACGGATGCACAACTTGTATGTGAGCCCTGTAGCCCGTTGCTGTGAGAAAAGCACACTGCTAGAAGCAGCAAATAACAGCTGTGGGATGTTTCTGAGCCTATGACTCTGCTCAGGCTGAAAAGTGACACCGTGAGCTTTCACTGAGGATGGGGTGAGTTGGAAAGTGAGACAAAACAGCCTTATCCTCAGTGTCACTGAACCCGTGGGGTCTCCAAGCTCCAATTCCTTTCATGTGCTCCTGCAGATAATAGACCTGCCCTCCCTTGCTGTGAGGAGAGTTACTAAAAAGATTGCGAGTGCTGGATGCTGCAATGACAGTGACCATATCGTAGGTCTCAGAGGTGGAATATAGTCCTTATTATTGAAACCTGGGTGCAGGCGCAAGTACAGATGTATAGGTATGCTAGGTCTGCTGCCATTCCCAACATAGTCAAGGAGCCTAGAGAACAATTCAGCTCATGGGTCCTTCTTAAGTCCATCCAGTTGAATTGCCTCATTGACTATGCTGAGTATGGGCTCAATTCAGATGCCTAAACTTAGGTGTCTGGAGCCATGTGATATGCCCTAGGGAATCCTGCCTGGCTATAGCTGTCACTCCAGAAGGGCAGAGGTCTCCTGTAGGTCCTGTATCATAGCTGTAATCCCCACATACACATCTGAGGGCATCCTATATGTGTGCAAATGTATTAAGCCCTGGAGATCACTGAATTGGACCTGAATTCCTCCCCAGGAAATTGTGGCCTGGGCAGAGTCAGGAAGTCTACAGATCTCTGTATTTCTATTTCCTTTGTGGTAGGATGCACATTTCCACAGGGGCATAAGAATGGCACGGGAACCAGATGAAAAGTCTGTCTACCTCTGCGCACTGCCTCTGACAGCTGCCATTCACACCCCCCTACTCTCTTCAGGAGCGCTGCAGCACAGAGCAATGAAAACCATGCAGATAAGATGGCTTTTGAACTCCCAGGTATTCATGGTTTGGTTAGGGTTATGACAGAGGCTTGAAAAGAAGTCTTGTGAGGAGACAGAATGCCACTGCTTTTACTCCGTAACTGAAAAGAGCTTGTTGGTGTATACTGGGAGGAGCAACCACAGCCACTGTCCCAAGGAGAAATACTGATGATGCCTCATAATTAACACCTTTCTTTCTCTGATTTCCTCACTGGGAAACAGCTTCCTTGCCAGGCGGGCTTGTCTTGTCCAAGAAGATCCTTAGCTGCTCCAAGCTGTATCTGAGATCACAACAATACCCTTTCAGAACAAACTTGCAGGGACCCCCCCCCAAAACGCTCAGGCTTCTGGCCACCATAACTGGGAAATGGCTGCAAGTGGATGTTTCCTGCCAGATGCAGCAGCTGATGGTTCAGCCAGGGCTATCAGAGCTAGAAGAGCTGTAGCTTGAGTCAGAGAGGTGAGTGCCACAGCAGGGTCCCCTGCCCTCTCTGGACTGAGAGCAGTCAGGCATCTGTCGCACAAACATGTCATTTTACATGTCAGGCTTTTATTACAACTGTACCTGTCTCTGGCCAGAAGCCTCAACCATGGTTCATGGGGAAATTGCTCAAAGGGCTAATATCTAGGTAACACTCACTGTTCAGATATGAGTCACTGAGACAACTCATAATAGGTAAAATTTGTGTCTTGGATGTCATCAGCTCAATCACTGAAACAATTACATTTTTACTTAAACCTCCTAGGCTCACTTGCAAACTTTGAACTCCACCCAGTACAGAAGGACAGAGTTTCTGTTGCCCTTTAACTTCCCTTTCCCTTTCTTGCTGCACTGCTTTAGGTAACCTGCCAAATTATTGCGTGTCTGAGTCCTTTCCTCTCGTTTGCCTTGTGCTCACTCAGGAAATGTTTACAGCTGTATTGGCCCTTCAGGAGGAAAGAAGCCAATGGGAGAGGAAAGGTCACACTGATAAACCTTCTTTGAATCAGAGGAACGGAAGTATTAGCACCTGGTGTGCAGGAGAGCCACAACCCAATAAATCTCATCTCAGCTGCTATCTGACCCTCCTAGGGGCCAGCAGGTCAGAGAATCCCTGGCCAGGACAGCTTTGCTCCTGTCTCAGCCTCTTTGGGAGCCACAAGATAAGTAAGAAGCCTGTAGGCTCCCTAATTGCTTTGTGTGTGTAGTTCTTTCCTGGGGAGACGGTCTCCCACCTTCCCTCCTTTTGAGGCTGGGCTTGCTGGGTGGTAAAGGAGGAAAATCCATGGGACCAAGAGCAGCAAAGCAAAGGAGATCCTGGTCCTGAAGGAGTGAGCGTATCTTTTCAGCAGCAATTCTGCTTGTTTTCAGTTTGGTGACTCTAGTGCCTTGAATCTCATTCTCAGTGAAAGTGACTGGATTTAAGCAAAGAAAAAAACAGGACCCTGGGGTCTGTCCTGAGCTATACAACCCCTAGAAAGGACTCAAGACTGAGGCCTATAACCCCTCTTAGGACACTTCTTGAAAGAAAACCCAGGAAAAAATTTCTGTTCTGTGTTTACAACCCAGGGCAGAGTAACACTGGGTAAAAAAATCTCTGGGACTGCCCCTAATTGCAGGAGATCGGAGCTGGCTATGGGAGGGGTGTGTCTCCCTGTTTGTGCTATAGGGCACTTGAGTTTCTTGCGTTGTGCATGGCAGTGTCAGAGCCAGGTGCCTGGAATTCAGGAGCAGTGATGCAGAGCTTTCCCACGCCCAAGACCCTGTTTTGGTCTGGGCATTAGTCTCTGTGTGCCTTTAAAGTAGAGAGAGCAGCACCACCCTGCCTCTGGGCGGGCAGGGAGAGTCTGTACGCCGAAGATAGTGTTGTATACTAATGGAGACAGACTGTACATAATGTTCGCTATTCAATCATTTTGGTTAAGTGGCTTGTTATTTTCCCTTCCCGTGACCTGTTCTCCACTCAGCCTTTTTATGTGCCTCTTCCGTATTTCAGTGTCTCTGAGATTAATTTTTCTTCCAGGTTTTGTCCTGCACCTCTCTTTCATTGAGGCAGTCTTCCCCTTGTTCCTTTTCATCTTCAGTGTTTTTCCCTCTCCTCCCCTCCTCCCTCCGCCCCAGTGTCCTAGCAGAGAGCCCCAGCCCCATTTCCACTTGTGGGTCGCTGCAGAAGGGAGGAGGGGACCTGCCCTGGTGAAGTGAGCTGGGAAGCTTGGGATACTGAGGATCAGTGAGCTGTTGCTCCAGCAGCCAGCTGCTTTTTTTTCTGAGGTGCTCTTACAAAATATCTTCAGCATTTTATCAAAGAAGTGATGCTGTGGTGGGCTTGTTCATTATTTCCCTTCAGGGGTGGTCTCTTCTTGGCTTCTTCCTTTCATTTTTGTGGAGGAAATGTTTGCAGCTCTGTCAGTCCCTTGGAGGAAAGTAAGCTACAAAGGGAGTAGTGGTAATGAGAGCCTTTTCCTGAGCCAAGGTAATGTAGCTTTATGGTCACCTATGCTCTAAACTTGTGGGAACAAAGCTCAGCCTTCAAGGATGCTGAGCTGGGAGCTGGTCACTAAAGGAAACGGCCATGGCAGGAGACCAGGGACACACCCCTTGTGCTTCCTACAGACCCTCCAATCTCTGTCACTCCCACTGCTACTCTCCCTTCATCTCCCTCTTATGTCTCCCTTCATGGTCCCTGACCTAGACCAGACTTCCTCCCGTCGTGTTGAAGCCTTCCTCTTTGGTGGTGCCCTCACCCTCTCCTCACAAACCTCTGTGTACATGCTCAGCGATTTCAGTTTCCTGTTGCTTTGAGCATATCGTTCTGAATCATTCCCTCCTCCTTTCTCTTTTTCTCCCATTCAATCTTGTGTCAATCTGACTTTCACCAGGCAGGGAAACATGAGGGACTTCCTCACCATGAGGGCAGAGAAGGAAGCAGAAGAGTTCCTGCCCCCCTACACCCTCCCATCCTGATGCCCATCCCTGCCTTTGCTCTGCGGCCATGCCCTAGGTCACCATGTGAGCCTGGGACCAGACCTCCTTCACCTGAAACTCTCAGGCTGTCATTTCTCCACCACTGATGTATAGTTTGGTCACTTTGCACCCTCCCACGGTTTCAGATAGAGCTTCTGCTCTCATGCTTGTGTCTTTCTTCTAACCCACTTCCCACATTCCCACACCCCCAAGGCTACTCTTTACCCCATTTACTTTTGCTGAAGATCCGTCCTCCCATCACTGTTTCTGAAAGTCTCTTATACTTAAAAGTGCAATGGCAGCAGGCTCTCAGGATCCATTGAGATGACCTGCAGGAGGGGAACCCTCTGTTACTTTGTATTATCTCATCTCCTTTTCCTTCCTCTCCCCTCCGCACATGTTCAGGAACAGCATGAAGCACATCACTGCAAAACTCCCCTTTAGAGCCAGGATGCAGGAGAAGGCATTGAATAGCAACAAGCAAACAAATGAAGATGGTGGAGACATTTCTTTCATAATGTATGCCCTTGCTAGTAACTGTGGTCTGCTGTTTTTCTCACCTCTGGTGTCACCATGTCCCATGCTAAAGCAGGAAGAGAGGTGCCTCCGGGGGAAGGTGGAGTTTTGGGTTGCAGATGAGCTCTGTACTACACATTGCTATATCAGCTGTAGACCAGACAGAGAAGCAGCCCCTTCTGAGGAATTTTTCCTGTGATGATTTGTTCAGCTTCTTCGAAGGAAAACCAGGAAAAAATCTTCTAGAATGATCTATGCGCAAACAAGCCATTGGCTTCAAAACAAACTTCATCTCTGCCCTGGATCCTGAGCTAACGCAGTGCCCTTTGTCTCATGTTCTTAGTGTATATGTGCTCTGCAGGTAGGGAAAATTACCCATGCAAGGAGTGATCTCCTGCAGGGGATAATTTTGCTAATGGGGGCATATAAAGAGAAGTGATGATTATCTGCTTTTGTCTCCTTTCCCAAGGAGCCGAGGCCTATGTGATCATGGAGTCTGAGTGTGCGAGCAGGTGAGTGCATGCATCTGTGTTTCTCTGCTGCCTTTGAACCACCTGGCCAATTTCGGTCAAACACAGAAGAATGGCAGATGTGGTAGGCGCAATAAATTTCTCTACGTTTCATAAAAGTACCTGGTTGTATAGAGGTCTGGGGTTGTGTTACTGACCCCACGAAGAAGTTTATTAATAAAGCACGACCTTTATTGGATGACAGAGGATCCACATGCATGCAAGCTATTAGAAACCAGATCCCTGCTCACAGATCGGCTCATTTCCAGCCAGAGATTTTGGATCTTCTAAAGTCACGTAGAACTAGAAAGACCAAGTGACAGCATCATGCTTGTATCCCCCAGGATGGTGTCAGGAAGAAGTCAGCTATGACAGCATAATTCTGAAGTTACAAAAGATTTTTAAACTTGAAAAATAATCGTGGTTTTCAAAGCCTCTCCTGTTTAAAATGGAGTTGATGAAAAGGTGACTAGATTTTCCTTTTCAGAGAGGAAAGCTTGTTTCTTTGGAGAGGAAAGCTGTGCTTGCACAGGGTTCCCATCTGGTAGACACGATCCTCTGTGACAGTCTCCACGTCCAGCCGCTGATTGCTGCAGCTTGCTTCTTGCTTATTTTGTTCTGTGTGGAAATACAACAGTTTTGCCAAAAGAAAATAATGATGGCAGCTTATCAGCAGCTCTGAATGGTAAAAAGTCTGGCTGATTTCTGGTTATTTTATTTGTTAAGCGTATTTTTTGCTTTTAGCCACAAAACCAAGTGTCTGTGCTGACTAACCTGCCTCCCTGCTCTGCACCAAACCTTTCCATTTTTCCCACAGTTGTCTTGTTTGGGGGTGTTGTTTGCCCCTTGTGAAGCCAGGCCCAAATGCTAAGCCTTGATTAACCTCTGTAAGTAAGCTCAGAAAATGGCTGTGGTTCTCTGCTGTTAGTCATTTCTGGGAGAGAGAAGATAATTGCATTGGCCTTTTTGGTTTCGAAGGAAAATGCATGCTATTCTAGGAAATAGAGCTGACTCGCAAAAGATGCTGTTATAAGATCTAGGCACAGCCTTGCACCTGCCTGCTCATGACCCAGTGTTGTTAGATGCCAGTCTTCCCTTTTTATCCAAACCTGTATCCTTGACACTCCATGCCCATGGAGCAGACACCTTATCTTGTGTATTTATTGATCACCCTTTATATTTCCTCTCACAAGAAATGAAAAATGACCAAGGTGGACAAAAATCAAAGCTTCAAGGCCCTAGAGGGATAAAGTCGCATGGATCCTCTCCAGATATCAGGCAAACAGGATCATGTCATCAGGTTGCTGAAGATAGCAGGCTGGGAATGGGCCAACTCACTGGGGAGTCTAAAGTGAAATGAACTCCAGTGAGGGGAAGGAAGTGACTTTTTTGCTGCCTATTTTCTCATCCCAGTATTGCCGGTGTCCCACGCAGCACTCCTCCCTCTAGCATGGCTTGGTAGAAGGATAGAGGGGCCAGACCTGGCAGTCAGGAGGAGCTGGTGGCTTGTCTAATGTAACCATCCCTGGGAAACATCATCTGGCTCCTTCTGCACTGAACTCCAGAGATGTGGGCATAATTAGCTTTTTGTAGATGCCTGTGGCTTTCTAAGAAAGCCATGTTTGGCTGAAAAGTAATCTGAACAGACTTGCTGACTGCCTGTACTGTTAGGCCTTGGCCCTACAACTAGGGAGGGGTTGGGAGCATTTGTGCATTTCTTCTTCCTCTCTTCCTCTCTGTTGCCATAACAGAATAAGAGACCTAACTATGGACCTGGACCCCCCCTCCATGCCTCATGGTACTCAGACATATGTACACATTTCACAGTGATTACAGCAATGTCAGACAAGAACTGACAGCTTGATAAAGACCTACAGGGCAGAAGGGCATGAGAGTCTAAGGCTCAGCATGACAGGTAGTGGTTTTAACACAGGGCAGGTGAGGTTTCCATGGGGTGTTTGTGAGGAAAACCTCCCGGGAATGAGGACAAAGGATGAAAGTTCTTGTTTGAAAATTAGAAGGTGGTGGCACAGGCTGCACTTCAGACTGCCCTAGAGTGGTAGCCATCCCTTTATGCTGAATACTAATTGCTTTGCTTCCCAGATGGAGTTTGACTAGCTGAAGGATGTGATTATACATCTTGATGCCTGCAGTAGCCCTGATTGTTTCCAGCCCTCCCAGTGGCTGATAAATTCTTCCAGCTCTGTGTTCCGTCCTTTGCAGGGTGGGTGTCAAGATCTTTGGAAGTGCAGCCAGTATGGTGTGCTATCATGCAAGGGCTTTGCTGAACCTTGTATGGCACCATTCAACCACCACTGACTTTTGCTCTTCCAGTCCTTCTTGGACACTTATTCTTTGGGAATCTAATTTGGAAAAAATGTTTCTGAAGCAGTTATCAACCTTGTAGAGTGCAGCATTTGTTGCTTTTGGCTTATGCTTTTGGGCTGGTAGCAGGCTTGGGGTATGATGACAATGTCAAATTTCATGAGTCTCCTTTCCCTTTTGGTGTACACTCTGGGCTATGGATATGTGAACAGTAGCAATCAAGACATTACAGCTTAATGAGCTGTTGTGAGCTGCAGTAAGTATGTGATCCCAGCCTGTCCTATTCGTCAAGACACCATTTCTAGCTGTCTATTTGGCTACAGACTCTCAACACCTAGAAATGATTCAGTATTCCTGACTTAGGTAATACTCTTATTCAAGAAGATGAAGAGCCATTGTCTTAAACTGAGGAAGGATGTGCAACCTGAAACCCACATTTTGTATCTTGATGCTGTGGCAAATGGAGCCAGAGCCACTGCAGGTTGCAGACATTGTAAGACTCATGTTACAGACCCCCTGCGGGTCCTCAGAGACTCTCCCCACTATCTTGCTCCATTGTGAAGAGCTTTACTGGCTAAAACATCTTTTTCATGTGCCCTCTCCACTACCATCTCCCAGTGTGGTTCATGCAGGTGAGTGAAGTACAGCCTATAACTCTTTTGTTGCCTAGAGAACTGCAGTATCATAGGCAGGAGAGAAAGTTATCACACCTACTGGCACAGTCTTTTTAGAATGGCAATTAATTTGTCAAGAACTATAATACAGGCCAAATAAAATAAATAAATAAAGAAAGAATTTATCTATGAAAGCCAAACAGAAGAGCTGAATAGGCTGGAGGATGAAATGAGTAAGAGAAAGCCACACTTTGTACTAGTCATCCTTAGGCTGGCCTGAGTGGCCTCTCACTGTCCATCACAGAGGAGGTTCAGGACCTGTTTTTCTACCTGTCATGTGTTCTCTTCTTATGCAGGCTCTGCAGCCTTAAATTGATCTTCATGGGAGCAAAATGCTGACTTCAATATTCATTTTCCTTTTTTGCTCAAACTCGATGTTAATGTGTCCATTCAGATTCAAATCTTACTCTCTCTTCCCACAAATGACTTCCTTCATTACTGGCTTGATGAGGAGGCATTATTTTCCCATGAAAATACTGGCACTTCCATTAATTACCATGAATCATTATCATGTATGAAGCAGAACTCTTGTTCTCCCACATGTAGCAATGCACACATCTTGTTACAAGCTCTGGACTGAGACTGAGGAGCAGTAAGCTGATAGTGCTGAAGGTGACTGGTCCCTAACCTAGATTTTGAGGCCTGCAGTCCTTCATTCACACTCTTTTCTACATAGACATGAGACTGCTTCAGTTAGGAAGCTGTAGAGCTGTGTTAAGCCCCAGATATAAACTTCTCTAACACAGACATCTTACGTTACTGGTAGTCCCATGTTCATTTTGTTGGTAGTTGTGCCAACCTGTGCAGTCACTGCCAACCATGAACCACTCATCTTCTTGGCCTAGGAACTTTCAGAACTGATCTGTCTGAAAACTAGTCTTTATATTCCACGTTATTTTTCAGCTGATCCATTGTGTCGGCCCATAAAAGGCTGGCAAAGCTGAAGAAAGGACAGGAGCACTGATCAGAGGAGGTTTCTGGAGGTCTTTCATCCAGCCTCCTGCCCTGACTCCTGCCCTCCTCTGCTCCCTCTTCAGATTCTCAAAACTCTCTTGAACTGGGGATAGTAACTCCCTTGATCTGCTAGCCACCATTGTCCTGATATAGCCCATAGTATATGGTCTGTCCATTTTGTGATGAACATTGCTGGCTCATCTTCATCCTGATGTTGACAGTAAGGTAAGATGTCATGGTAAGGTGGGGGTAGGGCAGGGATATCCTTCATCAATACCTGCACTGAATGTGGACCATTTGCCACAGACTCAGCAGTGTGCTAATGTGGGTGCTCGGCTTGCACACTAGACATGGCTTATGCTGAAGGACTGTTTTTCAGCTATCTGTGAAAAGAAAACCATAGCAACAGACTCACACTCAGACATCTCAAAGGAAATCCCAATTGCTTCATGAGGGATATGATTTAGCTCTTCTTTCCAACTAACTCCTCAGCATGGTGTCCCAAATATTAAGGAACAGTGTGGGAAGCACACTGTGGGAAGCCTATGTTGCTTGTGGCCTGTAAAGTTCTCGTCGGGTATTGCTGAGGATGTCAGCTCTGATACCCTGGTAATTGTCTCCTGCCTAATTCAATTCACTTGTAATAGACTGGCAACTTTCAAGTAGATGCCTCCAGGGTAGATGAGAGATGGGAGTCAGGAATGTGCAGGGAGAAGTCTAAGGAACAGAGATGGAAACCCATAGACAATTGATGTTTGGGAAAAAGATGCCTCAGGGAAGTGCTGAACCCATTCCTTGCTCTGAGCTGGGGCCAGCCTGAAAGTACTGAAAGAAGCCTTGTCCTGTGCTGCTTCTAGAAGGGTAATGTCATGAGGGATGACATCAGGGGATGATGTCACAAGTGATGCAATGCTTTTGTCAGCAAAACTCTTCACAGGAAAACATCAGAAAGGAGATCCATGATCTCTCCAGACCTTTGTATACATGTGATACAGGCAGTGGCCTTGTGTTTCAGTGTGTATGCTGAGCCTCCCAGGGAAAGACAAGGGATTTCAACTGGCCACCACCAGTAGGAGAACAGCAGTGATGTGAGCACACAGCTAACTTTGTAATGTGGCTATTAGCACAGGTTGTCTGCATTACAGAGCTGTCATTGTCTGCATTCTAAGTCTGGGTCCATTTTAGAGTATCCAGACATGTTACCTGCAGATAATAGGCAGAAATATCACCTGAATAGCTGGATAGCATACTTCTGCACTCACCAGCATAGAGCATTTCCTGCTCTGAGGAAGTGTGGGCTAGATGAGCAGACAGTGAGGTGGATTGAGAACTGGCTGAATGGCAGAGCTCAGAGGACTGTGGTCAGTGGTGCAAAGTCTAGTAGGAGGCCTGTAGTTAGCGGTGTCCCTCAGGGGTCAGTACTGAGACCAGTACTGTTCAGCTTCTCCATCAATGACCTGTGTAAACAGACAGAGTGCACCCTCAGCAAGTTTGCTGATGATACAAAACTGATAGACCAGTGGGCTGTGCTGCTATTCAGAGGGATCCTGACGGGCTGGAGAGATGGGCATACAGGAACCTCATGAAGTTCAATAAAGGGAAGTGCAAAGTCTTGCACCTAGGGAGGAATAACTCCATGCACCAGTACAGGCTGGGGGATGACCTGCTGGAAAGCAGCCCTGTGGAGAAGGACCTGGGGGTCCTGGTGGATGACAAGTTGGCCATGAGCCAGCAATATGCCCTTGTGGCCAAGAAGACCAATGCTATCCTGGTTTGCATTAGGAAGAGCATTGCCAGCAGGTCAAGGGATGTAATCCTCCCCCTCTACTCAGCCCTGGAGAGGCCACCTCTGGAGCACCAGGTTCAGTTCTGGGCTCCCCAATACATGAGAGACATGGAGCTACTGGAAGGAGTCCAGTGAAGGACTAAGATGATTAGGGGACTGGAGCATCTCCCCTATGAGGAAAGACTGAGAGAGCTGGGCCTGTTCAGCCTGGAGAAGAGAAGTCTAAGGGGAGATTTTATCAATGCATACAAATATCTGAAGGGAGAGTGTGAAGAGGATGGGACGAGACTCTTGTCAGTGGTGCCCAGCGGTAGGCCAAGAGGCAATGGGCACAAACTGAAACACAGCAAGCTCCATCTGAACATGAAGAAAAACTTCTTTACTGTGAGGGTGACAGAGCACTGGAACAGGTTGCCCAGAGAGGTTGTGGAGTCTCCTTCCTTGGAAATATTCAAAAGCTGTGCAATGTGTTCTAGGTGACACTACTTGAGCAAGGGGGTTGGACTAGAAGATCTGCAGAGGTTCCTTCCAACCTCAACTATTCTGTGAGATGGCTATGTCAGAAGGCAAAGATGATCTGTCCTCTTTTAGACCTGGCTAAGCTGACATTTGCTCCTCTATCCCATATTCCTGTGCAGTCCTTCCTCCTCGCACATTAAACAAACTGAAATGGGTCATTTTTGCTGAAGATTTCCCTTGAAGATCTCTGCCTTGGCAAAGGCTTGTTTGCTCTGCTCTGGTTTCTCTGAGATTGTATCTAATGTGTTTGTTTTTCTTAAACTGGCAGCCTTGCTAGGCTCTGGGTTCCTCTGTGCCAGGGAAGTGCTGCACGTGCATTTAGTGAAAGAGTTATTAGAGATCCTACAGCCTCAGATATGTCAAGGCAGGGCAAGAGGACTGTGACAGCCCCTCCGTGCCAGGTTCCTATCTTTGCTTCTTGCTACTTTGGGTGCTGCATGGAGTTACAGAGGGATGCATCTTCCCTTCCATTCCATTCCCTTCCCTTTGGTGTGAGGGATTATATCACTGCAATTCCCCTCCTGAATGGAAAATTGGCGATTTCCTCAACTTTCTCGCAATGCTGACATCCTCTCATCTTCTCCCCTGTGAAGGACCTGGATCCAATCTGGTCATCCCCTTTTCGCAGAAGAGAGGAACCTCTCCTCCTTTCAGAAAATCATGCCTAAGCTGTGGCTGCTCAGGCAGTACCTGCCCCAGGGCAGCCCCTGGCCCTGTGAACACAATAACTTGTGAATTTTAAGGGAAAATCAGCAGCACTCAGCATGTTGCATAGCTGCCTTGGAGCTATTCCCAGCCTTACAGTTTACAGTCAAGTCTTGAAAATTTGCCTGTCATCCCACTGAAAAACAGCCCCTCAAAGGACCCCCAAGCACAAGGACTACCTTCTTTCCACTCATGCAACCCTGGGATTCCCTCTCCTGGTTCTCTTTTAGGGATATGGTAATAGCTGCTTGTGAACCTTGGGTGGAGACCCCAAGTCAGTCACCCTTTGTGGGAAAGTTAGTTCAGAGCCTTGAACTCATCTCTGAGACCAGACCTGCTGCATGCGTTTGTGCAAGTGCAAGTACAGGAGGAGAAAAGTGAGAATGGGACCAGCTAGATTTTTCCAGTTCAATCCAAATTGAATCAGTTACTCATCTTACCATGCTCTCCTTGTTATGCACTTAAGGGATGTTCTGAGCGAGAGTCTTATTTGGAGGGTGTGTTATAATTCAGCTAGCAAGCTGGGGCAGCTCTCCCTGGCAAGCTGGAGGTATTGAAAGGAGCTTGGCTCCAATAGATGAGGATATTTGGGAAGATTGGACAAAGGAGAAAGAAGAGAGAGAAGAGAGCTGGTTTCATTTAGTTATGCATACAGTATGTTAAGTAATCACATATATAACTTGGTTGTAATGATTCATCTTGGTGATGCCTTGTGAAAGTTCTGGGCTAGTTGAGTCTTGCACGCTTGCTCTAGGCCACAAGCAGGGGGAAAAACATCTCTGGCTTTGTGCTTGTTAAATATTGCATAAGGGATTTGGCTTCCTTTTCTAGTGGAAAAGGAGGTTAACTCCAGCAGGGTTAGTGTGTCCGAGCAGAGGATCTCAAAATGGCAGGATCAGCCCAATGGTGGTGGAAGGTAGCTCTGAAATAAGGAGAGATATATGCTCCTAGGCTGTGGAAAACAGGTAGCTTTGCTAGCAGGCTGCTCTCGATGAAATGCGCTATTGCCAGCTGTAACCTCGGCAGAGAGCACATATAAGCTGTGCATATGCCTCGCTTCCAGTGACATTAATTACACAGCCATTTTGTGGCCAAAGGTGCTTTGCATCAGTAGGTGCTGGATTATTGTCCAAAATTACTGAGTTTTCATCCCAGCTTTGATTTTGTGCAGCCTTTTCTCATGTTCCCTCATGAAACCAGTTTCTCTGTCTGCAGAGGGCTGTGATTTATTCCTTTACAGTCTGTAAGAGGAAGGAACAGTTTCCTGCTGTTGTGTGGGGGTAGTCACAAGGAGAATATAGAGCCCTTTTTCTCTTGGTGTGGATGTCAGCTCAACTGAGGAGGGGATCCAGAGTTGTATGCACTTTGTTATTGATGACAAGCTTTTAGTATCACATTCTGAGCTTTGAATGCATAAGGAGCCAAAACCTGGACAGCCTGGGGTGTAGGAAGGTCTAAGAAATAAGAATCACCAGTTTATTCCTGGAATTGGGATGTCATCAAAGCACCATGACTTCTCTGAGTTTCCAAGGGCAGGGTGACCTGAATGCAGCTCCACATGGAGCTCCATCCACCGGGACAACTCAGCTTTGGCAGGCCAGCATGGCAGGAAATACCTATTTCTTGGCACACACAAAAGGCAGGTCAAGACTGGTATTTCCACAGCTATTTTCCACCTGGTGCATAAACGGCAGGTCTTCATGGGTGCAAACCTATGTGAAACACAAAAGCTATTTCCTTAGCAACAGGCAGTATAACAAGGGATGTGTTTAGATTGGAGTAGCCGGAACAACCATAGCATGATGCCATGTGTCTTGCCCCATCTGCATATTGCTTTCAGATTAAAGAGCCATATTGGTGTATCTAACCCTGCCATGTGGGGTTGTCACCATGGGGACAGAGAGCTATAAATAATGGCAGTGGTGCCTTTGCAGGATTGCATTCTTGGCAGGACATTTATACTGCCTGTGAGACTGTGAGCAAGTCACTTAGCTCTCTGTGTTCAGGTCTTTTTGCTAGAACATTTAGGACCTGGTATTGCCTTTTCCTATGCATACATACTGTGTTGGCATAACTGGATCTTGCTGCAGTTATATTTCCCCAGGGATTGTTGTAAGCCAAAGCACTATCATAGTATCCTGTGAATCTGTGTGTTTAATATCTTTGGATCGCCTGATGTGCAGAGCATTGTAGAGCCCCCAGGGACACCGCAGCGCGTAGGAGCCATAGGCTCCTTGAGTAGGATTCAGTTTGCAGGCTAAGACACACACATTTAGGAGCTATTTAAAATGCCCTGTGGTATCTGAAAAATCCACATGTGGCTGGCAGACCTGACACATGAACTACAACAAATCCATAACAGCAGGTTAGCACAGTATTTCAAATGGAGTACAGAGTCTAGAAGATATCTGCAATAAGTCCTATCTCAATGACTCTATTCAGGTTCCCATACTATCTCCATCACTGTGCTGCCCCGAAACTGAGCACCTCTCTCCATCTTCAGCCACAAAACTGACAGAGTTTGGAAGTCCAAATCCCATTGCTGGGGTGTGCAGAGCCTATGTGTCATCTGTTTCCCCATTCACTCCTAGAATGACTGATAGGAAGCTTGCATAACTCTGAGTCCCAGCTTTGTTCATCTTCATTTGCCTCCTCTTTTGCCTCTGCACATGGAGCTGCATATGCAAATTTTTCACTGCTGCTGTCATTCCCTTTTCTAAGAACATGACTGTAGCTTGAGACTATTCCTTCAAAGTAGAGATGAGTCCATTATTAATAGATGACAAAGTGATGGTGCTTCATGCCAGGATTTTCTGAGCTTTTTGCCCACATGCATTAGCCTAAATTCCCAAGTCTGAGTAAGTCATGGAAGCAGCAATCAGAGAAGCAGCATTTTTTTTAGTGTTCAGTCTAACCAGAGACATGTGCTCAGAAATTCTTCCATGGCCAGACACCCGGAGCTGTGCCCCACAGCACAAGCTGAACCACTGGGTCTGCGATGCTGGGCTATTAAATGGCCTATCTTTGGTAGCTGGTCTGCACTGATCCTGCTCCCTTAAGTGTCAGGCAAGGGATGAAAAGGTTCTTTCTAATACTGTGTTTGTGGTCACAGCTCCCAAAGCACTGTCATCCCTAGAGCCCATGTGGGAATACCCTGATGAATTTCATGTATTCCTCCAGTGCATTTCCTTTTGCGAGAGAAGGATAATCAGACCAATCTCCATTGCCCAGCCCATGCAGTTCCTTTCTGTTAACTGTCTAGGTCTCAGGGTGACAGAAGCTGAACATGCTTCATTACATTTTTTCTCATTAGCCCTTATCATACGTCTGAATCGGCCTGTCAGATGTGGAACAACTTCCATTGGTGAGATCAGGGCTTCCCCTGGCTCTCACCTTCCCACCCTCAACTCAAGAGTAGGTAAGGGCTCACGATCCCCCTCTTCCCTAGAATTCAGACTTTTGATTCATATGCTTTGAGGGTCTGGTTACATGTCACTTGGAGACAGGCCTGACTGGGCTCTGCCTGACCACTGAGGGAGCCTAGAGGGCCTCTCCTGGAGCTACAGAGACCCTAATGTACTCTGCTTTTCAGCATGCTTGCTCCGAGTTTCCCACTGCTTGATGCAGACTTTCCAGTATATGAACTGTCATGCACTTCAGAAAAGAGTTCCAGGGGAGAAATGTGTTTTCTGTTTGTGAAGAAATGTGGAGCTGTCACCTGCTAGGGTGGCACCAGACATGAAAACTGATAAAGTAATGTTTTGGAGGTTATTTTAAGAAACAAGAAATTGTTTCACTTCAAAATTGGTCAAAACTTAAAAATGGAGAAAGGGTTAAAACACTCCTTAGAAGTGAAAGTGAATGTCTTACTAGATGAAATAGACAGGGCTTATTATTTTTATCAGTTTGGTTGATGAACTGAAAGAAAAAAGAGCAAATTTTCAATCATTTTCACTATTGGCTTGCTCTCATCTGGACAACAGATTTCAGACATCTGAGCACCGCCAGCAGATCTTTCCTGGACCAGAGACTCTAATAAGGTGCCATGATGGGAAGGGGGAAGATTCCTCCCACAGTTTCACTGATGTCCTTCCTGGCACTATGTTCCCTCCTGTAGCCCAAAACCCAGCCGTACAGCCTTTCCCAGGGGACAGTACCAGTGTGTCACAGT
Organism: Dromaius novaehollandiae; assembly: GCF_036370855.1. Taxonomy (NCBI): domain Eukaryota; kingdom Metazoa; phylum Chordata; class Aves; order Casuariiformes; family Dromaiidae; genus Dromaius; species Dromaius novaehollandiae. Next base: position 61,748,682 of record NC_088130.1, read on the forward strand.
ATTTGTTTTGTGTCACCCTCGCACTAAAGAGTCTACGACTAGCAATAGCAGCGGGAGGCACTGTAACAGCCTGCTTTCACTGCATGTGAGTAGGCCCATCATTTAATCCTAATTCTTCTAGTTGGTTTACATGCGATATTTAGTAGAAGATAGTACTGGAGATAGCATGTGATAACCAGTAGACATGCATGAGGGCAGGACTCTGAGTAGATGTTTCTCATATGAGAGTAACTTCTACAAGCTGATTTATACAGGTAACTTGCAAGGCACCAGAGGCTGATTTAGCTCTAGTTAGACTGGATGAAAGTTGTAGGATCAGAAGCTCTTGAAGGTGCAAGACGGAGATGAGCAGAACTTTCCACGGTCGGAAGAACAGAAAGAGAAAGCCTGAGTCCCATGTAGCAAGTAAGCATAATTTTGATTTTCCTAAAATTAAGGCAAGATGTGATGATCATGTCTGATGAGATTACACAGGTATTTTATACTACTGACTAAGGTAATTGAGAAATCCGGACCCCAGCTCTACTCTTCGATCCTGCATCCTATGTTCATGCACAAGTTCAAGTGTGCAGGTACTAAAAACCTTCTAGAGAAAAGGTACATTAGGGAAGACTTCTTGCCCTTATAGGGAACTGCTCTAGTGTTTTGATAATCTTATAATCCCAGTTTTATATGTCTGCCTTTCTTCTTTTAAATTTGTTTGTTACATTTTCATTCTATATCCACCTATCTTTTCTATACATTTCATATCTCTAGCACAGGAATTTCCCATGTCTTATCTGTATGACATTATTTTTTATTTACTCATTATACTGCATGATTAAGTTATTAAGTAAAATTATTTTAATCTATCTCCATAAAAGCCTAATATCTTTGGGTCAGGCTCATTAAACTCCTGTGGTTTCCCAGATGGTGCCTTAAGGCCAAAAAGACACAAATCCTTGGCCATTTATCAGTAAATCACCTATATCAGGTATCTTCAAAATATCCCAGGTTTGAAGATTCAGTGCAGACTAGTTAAAGACCACGTTTTGGGGGATTTTGTTTGCATCTCTGTCACTGTTATGTTAAGAAAATTTTATGTTAAGACATATTTTTGTTGGAAAACTTAGATTTCATAGAAAAATTTATTTTGGAAAGGATCAGGACGTTGATAGTTTAACCTGATTTGCGGAAATCAATCTCTTTCTGGTGGGTGTAGCAGAGTGAGTGCGTATGTGTGAAAATGTAAATATTGTTATGTACTATTTAGAGAATGCTCCTTGCCAGAATGATTCTTATCCCCACAACCAGAGTTTTGTTAGGAAGTGAGAAACCCAGGTTCAAGTCCTAGTGGACTGAGCAGGTAGGAACCCATGGGGGCATGTAATCTATTGGAGTGTTTGGTTGTCCCTGGATAGGTCGCTCATCTCCATCTGGTTCTTTCCAGTCTGCCTAGCTAAGGGCAAGCAGTGATGAAATTTGTCTTGTTTCGTACAGCAGCTCTGAAAACTCATCAGCAGCCCTCTGATCCCCTGGCCAGTGCTCTAACCACATGGGAGGCTGCTCTGCTCCCACACGTCCCTGTGTAGCACAGTGCAGTACCCCCATTGCTCATGCTGAGCTATTGTGGGCACCCTGCGCTAGGGACTGTGAAAGTCTGCTTGGAGCTCTCTCCCCTGCCATTCATTAGTTGCCATTTCTAGGTATTTATCTGACGTTCTTTCCTCTAGTATTTGAATATCCCACAGTATTACAACTCGTCAAATAGTCGTTCTGCCTGGGGGCTCACCCTATCTTGTGCAAAAGATGCATTTCCTCATGAATGAATACAAAAAATGCAAGAATAAAGAACATCCCTTCAGCTCTTAGAAACACCCAGACAAACACAACAATTTTTGGTTTTTTAAAGGGACTATTGACTAGAAAATCTGCCCAAACCAATACAGATTTTGATCAAACCTGCTCCTCTTAGTGCTCTGTGACACACTCGTTTGGAAATACCTTTTTGTTATGTTGCTTATCATACAATGAATAATGCTGAGTTGGAAAGTGATGTGAAAGATGAGCACCATTTGAAAAGCTGGGAGCATGTCTGTTGATGCTGCAGGGCATGGCTTTCTGAGGTTTTCCTTATGCAATGTGTCATGCTTCATGATAAGAGACTGGAAAGAGGTGGCAAGAGCTCACACTGATAAATGCACTACCTCCTGAGCTCATTAGAAAAGAGGTGTATTGCACATACAGGAATCTCGCGATAGAAAAGAATGGTATTGACAGTGAGGGCACATGTCTCAGAGATATGAAGCCAAAAACTGTAATAAAGTTTCAGTCATTTCCAGATCACTTCAATTTAAAAAAAGGTCAGTTTGGGGATCTTTGGATTTCAAAGACCTCCAATTCAAACAGAGCAGCTGCATCTGTGTGCCAATTTGAAGCAATGCTTGCATGCAAACACTTCCCATCACAGCGAAAGCTTGTAGACGCAGCCTAGACTTTTGTCTTGCGCCTGTTGGTAACAGATTTATTTTTCAGTTTTCGGATTTGGCTGCACCTGCCCATTTTCAAGGCATGTCTTACTCGGCCATGACTACTACATTCCATGATATGATCTTGTTTCGTGCCGATGAGACTTGGTTAGTAATTGACTGAGCAGGAAGAGAGAGGTGGGAAATTGATAAAGTCACACTTTCAAGAATAAAGCAGTCAATGGCAAAAATGAATCCCTTTACCACTACACATCTCCTATTTATAAGTATCTCAAAGTCTGTTGTAAGGAGGGTTCCCATGCCAGATGTGAGCAATAGATAGCCAGAGGTAAAGAGTGAATGAGTAAATGAATGAATGAATCTTCGTATTACAAAATCCCTCAGATCAGCCTAACACCTGAAATCCACTGGTGCCTCTTCTCCAAACTGGCTTTGGCTGGCTCCACTTTTGCTTACAAAATCAGGCAAAATTCAGGGAAGTTTATAAATTTCTGTTCTATTCATTGCTTCCTTCACAACCTCCAGAGTGCTGTAAATGGCAGCCATTTGGATAACTTTATCACCACTTTTACTATCCCTAAAATGTTGAAATTTTATTCCAGTAGTCCATAACCACTGTCATTAATAATAAGTAAAATGCATGCATATTAACACCATATTAAATGATTTCCCCTTCTCTTATACATTCGTTGTCTATTGACGCCAGCCCCTGGCAGCATTAGCTTTAGCTTAATGGACTAGCTAAAATTGGCAGACTGATCTGCCTCAGCTGAGGCAGGCAGCCTGGACACTCATAGCAAACTAGCTCTGCTGCTGGCAGATGTTAACTAACTTGTATGTTGAAGCAATTCACTGAAGGGGAGGTTGAAGTATGAATGTCTAATAAGGACTTATTTTTTACATCCTCACCAGGGGGTAGGATTAAGTAGTCGCTGTTGTCTTGATTGCTTGAAGATGACATTGCTGATCATTAACGTGGCGGACAGATGAGTGGACTTTTTGCCTTAAACATTTCTTGGTACAGAATATGCGAGCTTTGCTGCACACATTGCAGATTTTGCAGGAAATCATAACTACAAGTAAGCTATCGATTTCTGATGAAGAGAAGACTGAGAAGGTGTTTTTTCCATTGTGGCTTTGTCAGCAACTAACTGTGTATGTGCAGGCTGCTATCTTGGGGAAGGTCTCGTCTGCCGTGATCCCAAAATGGTTTCCCTGCGACCACCCGGGACACACTGAGCCTGCTCTGAAACAGACCATGCCTCATCAGGCCCACCATGCATATGCATGAAGTTTCTTGGAACCAGGCGGAGAATTTGGGACTTGGACTGTATAAAAATGGTACCACCAGAAGCTAGGAGGGGACCCCCCACCACCAAGACACCCAGGGTGAAGAGGACCAACAGGACGCCACTGGATCCATGGGTGGTGATATCTCTTCTTCTCTCTCTCTCTCTCTCTCTCTCTCTCTCTCTCTCCTCCTCCCCTCTCTTTTTGTTGAATGTTAAAAAGATCTGAGCAGGGGACTTGTTAAGTAATCGCCATTGAGTTATCATACCTAACCACATGCCTCGTATTTTGTATTAATAAATCATAAAACTGTTTGGCTGGTGTCGGTTCACCTTAATTTAGACCAAGAGCATCATGAACTTGGTCGTTGGTCCCAAGGGGAGGGAGGTCATCCTAAACAACTCCTTTTGGGTTGTGACATTTAAAAATTGGTGTTACGGGCAGGATGCCCTTGAGATACTGAACCTACCAGCAGGGACCAGGGCCCTTAGTGTGGCCCCTTCCTTGGGAAGTGCCTGACAGGAGGGGGACTGAGGATCTTGTTGTAAAGATCCACACTGGATACATAAACCAACAGTAGGCTGAATATTTTGGAGTACTCCTTTTGCATTGTGTGACAGTTGTTGTCAGGATTGATTTGGGGATCTGACAGTGGAGGATAATCTCCTCCTTGAAAAATTGAAGGGCTATAAAGCCCAACCCTCTCCTCCTGGCATGGCTTGGGCCCAAAACAATTGGCATGACTCGGAGGCAGTGGCAGATAGGATCACTCTTTTGGCAAAGAAACGAAAACTGCGAGCGGGGAAAGGAAAAGCAACAGTTTGTGCTATTTTAGGGGCTGCAGTAATTGCTGCCGAGAAGGAGAAACAAGTAGATAAAGGGACAACTGAGTCCTTGCAAGAACAGATAAGAAACTTGCAAAGTCAGCTAACGCTGAACGTAACAATAGTCAGCGACTTCAAGCAATCTTATTGGACTCGCTAGACCGAGGGAGAATCCTACAGACTGAATTGGAAGAAAACAGGTGGGGGTCTGATGATAGGATAGATCTGGTCTCAGACCTAGATAGCGAACCGGGCTTCTCGAATTTGGTGAAATTAGAGGGAAAACAGGCATCTGATCTAAAACCCATATATCCAATTAAAGAATTAGAAGATAACAGGAACCTCTTTTATTCTGGAGATGGAACCTCTTTTATTCTGGAGATGGGAAGGTAGTAATGAGACTCTTGATTAAAACTGAAACCGTTGATAATGGTCAGGGGGGTATTCAACAACATACCACACGTACTATCCCCTATTCCCCTCAGGACTTGGCTAAAATACAGGAAAAATACTCCCAGGAAACTGAAATGGAGTACGTGTAGAGGGTCTCCCTCACTGGAGGAGGGGGGGGGATCACATTCTGCTGAGCAAAGATGAGGCTAGAGGATATTGGGGACCTGGAGTCTTCCTAACCACAAATGATAACAGGGAACCATGGTCCTTGCCCCAGAGGGTAGCATATTGGGCAGGAGGATTAGACCCAATGGAAAGAGGGGACCCTTTTTCTATTAAAACACCCACGGCGGGCCACATTTTGGAAAGTGTGCAGAAAAGCTTGCCTCCAGTTGATGCACAACTGCTTGCTGCTTCTGCAACAGCCCTCCCCCATGCAGTATGTGGCAGATCCCGAGAGGTTGCATCCTTTAATCGGGGGACCCCACTACCACCAAACACGACCCCCCACCACCAACACACCAAACGGGACCCCCCCCACACCAAGACACCCAGGGTGAAGAGGACCAATGGGATGCCACTGGATCCACGGGTGGTGTTATCTCTTCTTCTCTCTCTCTCTCTCTCTCTCTCTCTCTCTCTCTCTCTCTCCCCTCTCCTCCTCTCCTCTCTTTTTGTTGAATGTTAAAAAGATTTGAGCAGGGGACTTGTTAAGTAATTGCCATTGAGTTATCGTGCCTAACCATATGCCTCGTATTTTGTATTAATATATCATAAAACTAGTTGGCTGGTGTTGCTTCACCTTCATTCAGACCAAGAGCATCATGAACTTGGTCGTTGGTCCCAAGGGGAGAGAGGTCATCCTAAAGGACTCCTTTTGGGTGACACAATTAATGCAAGTGCAGATGACTTATTCAGCATGCTAACATGTATGCAAATCTGTCTTCATTCAGGGATGTCTGAAAAGCAGCTGGACTCCCTGGCAACTCTTTTAATTGCAGAGATAATGCTGACCAGGCTACCAAGAATTCATCAGCGCTAACACCATTGTTGCCATAAATGGTGTAGGCTCAAAAGTAAAATAAAATGTCCTTTGTACTTCTTTATTTGTTTAAATCTCATGAAGTATGGAACTCATGAAGTTACATGATTTGATTATATTTAGTCACGTGATTGTATGTAGTTTCACTGGGATGTTGTTGCACATGTATGATAACATGTTGAATACGTTTTTTAGCCACAGAAGAAAACATTTAAGTAACTGTCAAGACCACATAGTCATATGATTTCCAGCCTTTTCTTCCAACAGCTCTATGAAGGCCCTCTCAGCTCTTCTTCTTGAGTTTTTAAATCCTTTGCCAACAGCAGCTCTCCTCCTAAGGGAACAACCTGGCTGAAAACTAACACCTTAAAAAAAAAAAAAAGAAAAAAAAAAAGGCAGCTTCAGGCAGGTCCTGTGCTGGCTGTGGGACCCTGTGGCCATGGCCAGGAGTGAGGGCAGTGCTCAGCACAGCGGGCTGGGAACCAGCTCCGGCACCGGGCTGTTGAGGACTCTGTTCCTCCAGGGGAGGAACATTACTATTGCTGGCCCCTGCAAGTCTCTGTCTGAGCTCCATTTTGGCGTGTATTTCGCTCTCACCTCGTTGCTGGTACCCCCTTAGTGTCAAGTGCAGCATTTTCAAAGTGAATAAAATGCCATGCATGGCAGTGTGCAGCAATTAGCACCTTATTATAGGTACTATTCTTTTGAGGCAGGTACTAACCTCCTTGCTGACAAGCCCACAGGACCCAGAACTCTCACATGTGCCGTAACTATGTATGGGCAGTCTCCACGGGGTGGAAGTGAGGCCATGACTCTACAGACTGGCTATTTTGTGGAGAAATGGCTCCTTTGGAGAGGCTGGCAGGAGACAGCATGTTGCTGTGATCCAGCTGCTGCCACCACATATGGAAGGAAGGTTTTGCTCTTGTGAATCCTTTCAGTGCCACCATCCCTCCCTCCCCAGTTCCTGTTTCAAGCCCTGATCCTAAATCAGGTGGAAAGAGACAATAAATCCCTACCCCTCTGGCTTGGGCTGGGGTTAGGCAGTGCAGCAGTGGTGGGGAAACACAATGGAGGAGTTGCTTCTTGGGTTGGTGGGAAAATCCTAATCAGGAGAGGGAATTAGATTTACAGTGACCTCCCACAGCTGGGCTGGCTTATTAATTCATGCAATTACAGCAGAGACAAGTGATCGTCAAAAGCTTCTTCAGACTGTAGCCAGCAAGCAAGCAGTACAGCAACTAGTGGGGCTCTTCCTGCTCTCACTGTTTGAGACAAGCACTCTAATACTTGCACTGCGCGGTTAGGGTTTCTGTCTTGTATTTCCTTGCCTGGTTAACCAGCTTGGCAGGTTTTGCCAATCTCTCCGGTTGTTCTGGAGAGCAAGCAGTCAGCTCAGAAAGTGAGTGGGTTCGATTCTTATTCTAAAGCTGTTTTGTTTTTATGGGCTGCAGATGACTTATCTATCAAAATGTCCCAACATGTTGTGGCTCTGTCCTTTCACACCTTAGATAAAGGGAGCTATAGGAGATGCTTCTCTTCTGTTGTCCCCACAGAAACCATGCCTGGGCTTTTGGGACCCTATCAAACCTGTTCTCTCTTACTGGTCATATCAGAGCCGTCGGTGGTGTATAGGACCCTGAAAAACACATATGATACTCCCTCCTCCATAATACTCTGCCAGTCTCAGCTATTTGACCAGGCTTCCTTTATGACCACGGCTTCCTGTCAGATGTGGTTTCACAGAGTTAGTAACCCTTGGTGATCTCTTGCATAAACACAGCCAGTTTCCCAAAGAGAGTCTGCAGTGGAAACAGAATTTGGACCTGGATCTCTGTCCAGTTCTTGACCTCCTCGCACTTGCCCATAGTAACCCCTCTACCAATGTTATTTTCAGGTTTGGATTTCAATCTTCTCCAGCCCCCAAATTTCTCTGACCTTCCTGGTCCTTGCCTCAACTTCCTGCACAGTATCTTTGGTGACTACCATATTATCACCTCCCCTGCTTCTGGAACCACGGACATCCTCAAAAAGACAGGCCGTTCATACACACTGCGAAATCATAAAAATATAGGCACCAGTTTAGAATGGATCTTGAGAGAGAGTATCTAATCTAGCCCTGGAGCAGGATCCCATCCATTTAAATAATCCCCAAAAAGCATTTGTCTAGCCTGTTCTTCCAAGCCACCCAGGATGGAGGATTCACACCTTCCCTAGGGAATCAGCTCTAGTGCTTCACTCCTGTCAGTGTTACAAACTGTCTCCAATGCCTAACCTAAGTGACATCTTGTCCTGCCTTTTAGTTTACTCTGTTTCATTTTGGAGATATGTGGGGAAATGACTGGGTATCGCCAGAGCACCTTCATTATTTCCATCTCCTCTCATAAGTCATATTTTCCAGGCCTTTTATTGCTGCAGATCGTGGCTGCTTCTTCCTGCACTGGGTTTCATCTCTAAAAATTTGCATGAAAAGGCTGCAGTTGCACACCCTCCCTACATGAGAGATTGGAAATGGGTGAATTCAGTGTAATTCAGTGGTGCTAGTGCAATCACGTCATTCAGGGAAAACTCCCCAGGCAATTCAATAAACGTCTTAAGTGAAAGGCTATGAAATTAAAATAACAAGAGACAGCCACATCCACTCATATCCCTATCTGTATCTGCAGTTCCACATGTAGTTAAATAGCAGGAACATGCTGATTTGAGGACCCCAACCTGCCTGGAGACAGGTTTTTATTCAATCTGAAGTTAGGTCCAATGAGAAATGAATTTTAATCCTGGACTGGCTGCGGCTAGAAATTTGACTTCTTTACAACATGTTGCCTGTGACGCTAGACCCTTTCTGAACTGAAAAGCAAATTCAAAGTGAGTGTACTCTTCTACCTTCTCCTGTTGTGATGTCAGCTATACGGACACTGGGGTAACCAGTCTTTTATCCAGTCTAATTGCACTAATTTCAATTATGATGATGCCCTGGGCTTAGCTGACAAGAGGTGCCACTGGACTATTTGGATCCAATGTATTTGGATATGGCAGGAAACCACTTCTCCTCTGAAGAGGCTGGGCCCAAATGGGAAAAGCAGACAGTAAGGGTGGGGGGGAAGAAATAGTAATCAAAGCAAAAGAGTGAGTGGAAACATCAGAGAGAGCTGTGATTTTTCCCTATAGATTTGCAGGAAGTCTTTGGTAGAGCCAGGAATAGTGCTTAGTTCATTAGCACATCACTAGGAAACCTCAGCAGTAAAGCTATCTTTGCTCATCAAAGGGTATCTAACCCTGCTGTGTTCAAGGTGAGAGTCCTTCCACAACAGACCAGATTTCTTGCAAAAAGATACTGGAAAATCCCCATAAAATGACTGGTTGTGCCCTCCTTTCTGCTGCAGGTCAGGGGCTGTAGAGGATGTCTCCGGGGTAGGAAATAGTTACTGGGAGGCAGCACATCCTGGTAAAACCTGCAAATGGGGCAAGGTCCTTTGGGCAGATGGTAAGCTGGTCACTGCTGCTTAGCATTAGGTCATCACGAGATCTCGGGGCTTGGAAAACCTCTTCTAACATTACCTAACCTGTGACCAGGCTGTCTCACAGCCATGTCAATGATTTCTCTCTGCTGGTTGGTTTAGTTTAGAGCCCAGCAGAATGAGAGGGGAATTTCTTATCAGTTTCCAAGTGTTTTATGTCAAAACCTGCTTCCTGGAGTATCCGCTCTACAACTCTGACACAGTCATCTCCAGGAACCCTAGACCGAACCTGCTCCAAGGTGTGTGTTGGCAGTCACTTTGCAAAGAGAAGCTGCATGCCAGCTTGGAGAGGAAGTTCATTGCGTTGCTGCCTTATTCTGGGGTGTGAGAGCTCCTGACTGTTTAATGGGAAGGGAGATGGGATGCCAGCCAGCAAAAATTCAGCCATGAGGAAAATTCCAGGCTGGCCCTTGCTATGCTTGGCCTTTTTGGGCTTAATGGTGACAGTACAACAAGGCTGTTCAAACGGTTTCTTCTCAGGCATTTATATGTATGGCAGAGGCAGAATGTTGTTCAAACAAAGTCTGCACTGGAGACATACCTGACAGACCTCAGGCAAGCTAGTGTTTTCCTACAGTCCGCATACTCTAAACCAGGGAAAGATATTCAGCATTCCTCATATAAAGAAAAAGGAAGAAATTTTTCTTCAAAGGAAAAAATAAACACCAGTGCTAGCACACTCCAGCATCTGTATTCTTGAGACCATGCTTCCAAATTCCACTTCCCCAAATAACACTGACCTACCCATTTCCCCTCAGTTTATAAAAGCCCTTGTGACAGACACTACTGTGTTCAGCAAGAGTTGGTTCGCTGTCCTTACATCCCATCAGCATGAAGGTGTCTCTTGGCCTCGGCCTCCTCCTGGCTATCCTAGACTCAGGTAAGTTTTCTTCCAAGCTCTGCTGGGCTGTGGAACTGGCCTGGGAACTGTTGTTCAGTCCATGGGGCCATTCCTGCCATGTGAGCTGTAGGCAACCCGCCCTGGTCCTGGGGGATTTGCCATGCATGGGGGTGAATAGTGGAGCAGGGGATCTTTGGTGCTATGATCCAGCTTGCAGATGAAGATGTAGGTGTCTACATGTGAGCTGGTTTTCTGAGCTCCCACAGTGATCACTAGCAGTCTAGTCAAGGCAGTCACAAGGGTCTAGAGAGGGATTCATGTCATGCTAAGACAGACAGACCTTTGGTTGGCTGAATCAATCTCTAGCCACTACTGATATAAACTTAGGGGCTCAATTAATTTGCTCATGCCATAGGTCTGGTGACATTTTAGACATTATATGTTATCTCATCTGTCCTCTAGCTCTGCTCCAGAAGAGCACTGTCTCCCAGAGGTTCTGTGTCATACCTACCACCCCATGCAGGTCTCACAGCTACTGCAAGGTGTGTACTGTGATGGTACCTGTGAATACAGAACTGACACATGCCCTGGGTGTCTTAATCTGTATGCTGAACCCTTGGGTACAGATAGTTGTGAGTCTCAGAGAAGACAAGCTATTTGGCTTCTCTCCATAAACTGTTTATTCCTCTCCAAATGTGTCCTGATAGCTGCCTGATATTCTGGTTCTGCTGAAGGTGCTTTTGTCCTGAAACAGCAGGCAGTCAATAAAGTGGATTCCCCTAATGCCTAAGAAGCACTACACTGGTCCCAATTTGTACATAGCATAGTCAAGACCTACTGGCAGCCTTTTGATCTCCAGCCCTTTGGCTGCCCTGCTCACCGCAAGGAGAGGATTTGGGGGCTGGGAATCCAGGAGATGCCTGAATGCCTGCCAGAGCAGAGGGGATTTGGAGTCTCTTTCTTTAGCATCCCCAGCAAAACCAGCCAAGCAACATCCTATAAGAGACAAATCAAGCTGTCTTTAAAATGTAAAACACTATCTTCACAAGGCTCCCCCTCTCTTCTCCAAATTCAAATTGAAACTAGAAAAAATAATAATAATAATTAACCCCCCCAATGAACAATGAAACAGGAAAAATAAAGGAAAAGGAACTTGAAAAGTGCTGATCAAATGAAAAAGCAAAATGCAGATAAAGAGGGGAAGCGAAATCTCCTGTGACTGCTACCAAGAATGTGTCCTACTTCCTTCCTTAGGGACCACTCTTCAGTGTGAGGTTTGTCACAGCATAGGAAAAACCTGCTCTGGCCCCCTGAAAACCTGTAGTGGTGATGAAAATACCTGTGGCACCATTCTGCATGAGGCCACAATAGGTAGGTGAGATCACTACGGCTGTTTACAAGTCCAGCTTTCAGAAAAGGGCTGGGGGACGGGTCTCTCCATCTCTGCCTTATGGTAAGTCCTCAGATGAGTTGTTCATTTTCCTTTTTACTCAAAGAGGATGCAGATATTGGCGTGCGATGGGCAAAGCATGCTATTTCTCCATCTTGAGGAACAGTAACCTACCTAGACGGCTTAGTTCTGAGTTGTGGAGGGGAGAGACCTAAACAGCATACTGAGAAGTGAGGTTGGCTTTTAATTCTGGCTGATCTGAGTAGCTGGGTCGAGGGACTGGACTGTCAGGGACACAAGGTTGCTGACATCCAGCACTGGGGGTAGATTGGCTGTGGGGTGGAGGGAGAAACTGAATCTGAGTCTGAGCCTGTGTCTGAATCCCTCCCCCGAGCAGGGAAGATGACCACAAGTAGCCTGGTGGCACCATCGGCGCTGGACTAACAGCACATCCCTGCAGCTGGCACTCTAGCACTGGGTGCTGAGGTCATGCACAGCTAGACTCTCTGCTTATTGGCTTGGCCTTAGTCATCACCCAGCTTCATTACTGTGACCATTGGCTTTTAGACTAGAAGCTGGCACCTATTCTGTCAGGTTTGGTGCTGTCAGCTTCACTGTGTTTCTTCCCTCTGCTTGTGCAAAGCGACCCTCTGTCTCTTCAGTGCTGGTGGGGATTTTTGAGTCTGGCTCATGGGAGAGACTAGATTTGCCTGCGTGAGGATGTCAGAGCTTGCAGCTGATGGACCTGTGTGCATTGTGAACTGCACATAAAGAAGTTCGGGCTATGGGTCGGGGGCAAATGGATTGCTCCGTAAGCTCTAAGGTTGGGGCATTATAGCGAAGATAAATATCTGCAACACACTAGTTGGCCAGGAGCAATTGTACTCTCCTCCCTTTAAATGTTGTGGAGAAGAAAAAATTCCTCATTTGTGTCTCAGATGTTGTGGCACCACCTTAACTCCTCTGAATTAACCTCACCAGGTTCCTCAGTGCTGCCTTCAGGGTGTCTTTGCTGTCCTCAAACCCCTGTCAGGATGTGAGGAAGGCCATGTAGCAGGCAGTGGGACAGAGAAGTTCCTGCCATAGGAAATAATGGGAGCGGAAGGGAGTTTTCTTGTGGTTAACAACTTGGTACTGCGCTCTCCTTCATGACAGGGGGGATGGTAATCTCTTCATCCATCAAGACCTGCCTAATGTCCAGTGTGTGCCATCTGGACGCTGTCACCATGAACTATGGGAAAGTAAAAGGAAGAACTGGCTTGGCCTGTTGCACGGGTGATGCCTGTCGAACAGTGTCAGTCTCATGTAAGTTGCGTTTTTGTTTCTACCTTGTCACCTCGTTGTCTCTGCCTGCCCATCCCGAGGTCTGGCTTTCTAGCCTAAGCCTCTATGTGGGGGAACATTCAGCCCTGTCTCCCAGGAAGAACAGCCTCACCACAGGTCCCATATGCTTCTCAGAACAGATCAAGGACAGGCTGAGATAAAGCATGGCTTTTTTGTTTGGAAAGACTCCACAGAATAGCCCTGTGAGTAGTTTCCCCTACCATGGGAAGCTAAGTGGAAGTGGAAACTCTTTTGCACCAGGCAGGTTGTGAGAGAGAGTCTGCAATACAGTTTTGCTCGGAAAGCCTTTTCTGGCTGTGGCCACACAGACTCTGTTCCTGCTGCTGGCAGAATGGGCCTTTGCATGGGGGTTTAAAGAGGTCATGGGTGATGAGCCCCTGTATCTCCTCTCCTTCCCTTATTAAAACAGATCTCTTTCTTCTCAGTGCTGCCAGTGGACATTGTGCCCAATGGATTACAGTGTCCTGCCTGCTACAGCATAGACTCCTTCCAATGTGATAATGAAACTGTAAATTGCACTGGATCTGAAACACAATGCATTGACCTTGCTGGATTGATAAATTCTGGTAACTATCTTTTATTTTGGGCTGTCATCTTTTTGGTTAAATTGGCGAAAACAATCTAGGAGGAAGCATCGCAAAAAAATAAAAAAGGGCAAAAAAATGTGAAGGAGAAAGAGAGGAAGTGAGACAAACCTGAAAGGGAACATCCTTAATGCAGAAAAAAAAAGCAGGGGTGCTTTCTTCTCCCCACTTCCCTGCCATGCACAGATAACTGCTGAAATTCCTCACAGCATGGTATGGTGGAGGCCAGGAGCAAAACTGGACTCCTGATATGTGGAAATGTAGTAAATCTGACCAAGACCTTGAATGCCCTCGTTAAGGTGCATGAGGATGTGTCCGAATCTAAGCCAGCTGGTAACTTAGAAGAGGTTCAGGTGAAACTTTCCTAGAGTACAGCAGATGCCTCCTAATACACAGCCATCAGCTTTCTTACGAGGTGATGCTGGCCCCTGTGGGCACATGATACTGTTTTTTTAGTGGTAGTCCTGCTCCTAGAGGACACAGTTTCTCTGGGATCATATTATTGTCACGTGATAATATTAGGCCTCAAGATCTTTGTTATACATTTTACACACCTTTTATCCAAACCCTGAATTAGAAAGCATTTTGCAGAGCCAGCACGAGAGAAAATAACCATGTGCTTAGTCACCGCAATGGAAAAAGTGTGATGCAAACTGTGTGTTACAGAAGTAGAAAAGGTTCTTAACTTGTCTTGACTTGATTGATTGGCCATTGTAAATCAAGTAAATCTGTGCAGTGTGATGAGTCAAGCAGAGGAAGCAACTGTATAGGGGAGCAATAGCAGTTGAGAAACTAGTGAAACACTCATATGCATTACTTGCACTCAGGATACAAATATCCAGAAGACTATTCCAGACCTCTGTAGCCTACATACAGGAGAAAACATGAGCAGTGTGAGCAAAAGATTAATGACTGAGAATATTGAGAATATCTGAATGGGGAGTTAGGAACCCGAAATCAAAGGGAAGAGTCACACACAGCCTGTCTCACTTGCTATGTGTTCCTAGCTGTCGGTAGTTAGGTAATTTAACCATAAAACTGGTTGGAGTTGTTGATCTATAAGGATTTTCTTCCTGGGTCTTTAGTTTGGTGCAGCAAGCCTGAGCAGATTACCATTCTGAGTGGGAAAAAGTCTGGGTTAAAAAGGAAGTCTGGGAGCACTGGGACAAGTGTGCCTGGCTTCCTGCAGACTGAGTCTCAGGTCACTTGTCTTTGATGTTCAAACTGTAGGCTAGGTGTGAGCATCTTCGTGTGGCTGCAGTATTTTTAAGGTCTCTTTCTCAGGTAGATGATCTGGTGTCTGGTAAGTGACAAGTTCAGGTTTCAGGCCCTCCCTCAGTGGAGGCATGAATGGGATTTTTCTGTCAGCTTGGCTAGATCCTGTAAGGACTTAGAGATTGGATTTACCTGAGCAAATTTGTCATAAATAGCTGCACATAGTGAGGTGAACCCTGCCCTTTAATGTCTTTGAGGCTTCTCATCCCCTATGCCAAATTTGACTGAAAGATGGTCATTTGGTTCAAGAGTCATGAGAGGGTCAGAGAGAGCAAGAGACAAATAAATCCATGCAGCACCATCACACAACCATTGTTTCTTTAAGAAGTAGGCTAGGTTTTAACAGAAGAATCTCCACCTGAGAGAAAGAAAGCAGTTTAAAACCTTTTCATCATCTTTACTCAGCAGAAAGCAGGAAAAGGCAAACCCAAGTTCCTTTATATTTCAGGTCAATCAAAGTGACCTTCCTGCTTCTTCAGACTTGTTTGGGGAGGGGACTGGAGAGGAATGAATTGGTGGATTTTGTAGTCAACTAGATGTACAGAACGGGGAGAGCTCAGGGAGAAAATGTGAGCGTCAGTGACCAAGGAGGGAATAGCTATGGAGGCTGATTTCCCTGTTACATGGCATGCTTCTTCTGTGCAGGTGGACTGTCTATGAAAGTTGCCATGAAGGGCTGCACCACCATGTCTGAATGCAATGATGCAGGAGAAGGGAAGAAGCAACTGGGAATGATGGACATGAAAATAAGGCAGTTCAAATGCAAACCAGCCTCTCTTTTGGCCATAGCGCGTTCTGGCCTCCCCCCTCCAAAACCCCTCTTTCTCCCTGTCCTGTCAGGATTAATCCTGGCGAAGGTGCTTTTCTGATGCTCCCTAGGCCTGGGATAAGAAAAACCCTTGTAAAAGTCTGGCAGTGGTTTGCACAGATTCCTGTTTGCTCTGCCTTCTTGTGCATTGTGGTCTGTTTCCAGATCAGCTCTTGTTCTCTTATTATTTTGCAGAATAAAGACAGTACTTATACACCTTTTGTTTTCTGGTTGATTTAATGTGACTTAAAGTTGCATAGGTTTAATTTGCACATTCTCTGAGTGCTTTGTCCACATCAGGACCTGGGGAGACTGCCTGTGGTACCTCTATACTGCACAGGCAACAGGAGCTCTCATGACAGCCTTACAATCTACATCCACTGACTCAGTAAAAGTCCCCTGTATTTGGCTAGCCACTTTGCCAGGCTCTGGACAGGACCTGAGGTGAGTTCCTGAGAGGTTCACTCTTGTTAGAGAGGTAGCTTGCCGCTTTTCCCCTCCCTTTAATCTTACATGTCCGTGGTAGGTCCTTCAGCTCAGAGGGCTGCTTGTGGCCTTCAGGCAGTCATGAAGTTGTCTCCATTTCAGAGAGCAGTCAGTGATCCTTTGCTACAAGCAAACTGCTCCTGGCAAGAGCCTTTCTCTCCATGGTTATTCTTCTTGCCTTACCAGCTATTCCTCTCCTGTTTTATCTCAGGTTTCAGGGTTATCCAAAGTAAGTACTTGCCTTAGGATGGTTTGATTTCATAAAACAGGCAGTTTTCTATGGTGATAGACTGCTAGGAGCCCAGGTAATGGCAATTTGTAGGCCTATGCCTGTTTCTGTCCTATTGGCCAAACTACAAACATAACCGGCCAAGCCTCCCCTCCCCTACATGGATCATCCACCACCATTGGATTGTTCCTCTCCAGCCGCTGCCTGCCCTGCTGACTCTCCTCAGATGGGTCCCACACAAAGGCACTGAAGATAAACAGCACATCAGGCAGCATCACAGTACCTAGGAGGTAGTATGGGACGGGGGCAAGAGGATAAGGCAGTGGAAGATCTGGGAGACACTGGGATGTACAGTGTAGGAGAGATGCTGGTAAACTTCAGCTTTTGGGAGAGGCTACTGATCTGTCCCCAGGTGAGTGTCACTCAGAAGAAAAGGGTAGCCCATTTTTGGAGGAGACTACAAGGTTATTAAGCAAAGTGCATATTTGTGTCTGTCCATAATAGTTCTAGTTTGCAGTGCAAGCATGTAGTGTTTTGGAGAAGGAGTTACAGTGATCAAGCAATGCAATTTTATCTTTTAAGTCAATACTGTGGCAGAAAGCGCTATGGAAAGTTTTGGCTGCCTAAACCAAACTATAATATGTGGCAGCAGTGAGGTGATTACACCTTCTTCCCAAACAGACTGAAACTCCTTTCTTTCTAATATTCCCACCGATTAGTTGGGAGAGAAATTCATATTATCTATGATAATACAGGGGTGTGGGTATGAAAATGAAAATTAATTTTGGGGTTGAGGAGTGTACTTGATAATATAGATTTCATGCAGGGAAAAGAGTCTGGTTAGGCACAGTCAACTATTTGCAGAGGCAGTGCAGTTACAATGCGGATGTTAGAGAGGGAATACAGCTCCCCCTTGATGGGGCACCAATAGACTGATACTTGAATGACCCACTCATTCAGCATTTTTCCATATCTGATAACACCTTGGAATTAAAACAATTCTCTATCTACGCGAGAGCATTATTCCTGAACATATCTCCTGCACGTTCATGCAGAACACTACATTGCTGTCTGTGGCATCCCCCATGGCAGATCTCGATCCGCTTCGATGGTTCAACCCTTCACTCTCTTGTTTGTTCCACCTTGATCTGTGATGTTATCAGGATGGAAAAGCTAAATGGGTTTGTTCAGCCTGGTCAAGGCCTGGGTGAGAAATCTCCGGAAAGTCAAAGTGCTGGGATGATATTTAGTGGAGAATAAAGAGCAGGAAGGCAGACAGCAGTGTTTCTGACAAGGGTTTGTGGCACAGAGAGGAGAAGCAACTCAGTTTCGACTTCTAATTCATTCTTGTGGCCAAGACAGCTGTTGCAATCTGTGGCTATATAAATAGGGGAGTGATAAGTGGAAGTAACTGTATCTTTGTGCCGGTATGTCAATACTTGGTCCTTTTCCAGAATCCACATTTTTAAAGGCTATTAAAATGGAAAGTGTGAAGAAAAAAATGCCTTACAGTGAAAGTCTTCAGGATCATAAACTGGTGATCTGATGAAAAAGAGGATAGACAGGTGACTTGTTTACAGAGGATAGACAGGTGACTTGTTTACAGACTATAAACAAACCAATATGGAAAAGGATAAGATCTTAAAGGGCTCTTTTATACACTAGAGCACAACAGAAGCCTGACAAACCCAAAGGAGGAAAAAGTCACGTCATTACTGTATGTAGACCACATTAGACCATTAGAGCAAACCTCCAAGGGTGCCAGGGGGTCATGAGCTTTTGATGTCTGCAAATCCAGCATGAAGGCCTTTCAGAAACAGATACTTTAGTCATGGACAGGTTGTAGGCAGTACAGGCAGAGTTGGTGGAAATGTGATAGACTGGAGTATGCAGGAAGGTGAAGAGCTGATGAGCCCTTCTGATCTTAAGTCTGGCTCTTAGGGAGGGAGATAAAGCTGGATTGTGTTCTGATAAAAGCAAAGCAAAAGATGGAAAAAAATGGTGGCACTAATTTACAAGCACAAATCAAACAATGGGATCTCGGTATCTTGAGCAAGGAGTGATGGATGAGCAATAGCTGCCTCTAAGTATCTGCAGGGTGTGAACACCAGAAGAGGGGGCATCACCAGCAGTTCTCTGTAAAACAGCCACTGGGGTGAATATGGGAAGCTACACTGTTTGCAGAGTTTAACTGAAGATACGCAGCAGGGAGCAGTCCTGATCTCATAGATATGTTGGGGAGGAGCAAGGAAAGATGTGGCCAAAACCCATCATAGTAAATGGAATGACTACCGCTGATTTTAATGGGCTTTGAACCAGGCCTTAGGCACCAAACTGGATTATTTCCATCTGCAATTTCTCTTTATAATATATACAAACCCTACTCCCACACAGACACACACATACAGACATGTAAATACCAGATCCTCCCTTAGATCTTGCAGACACTTCAACTAGCAGGCATGCAAGATACAGGCAGGGACCAGACACACGCAGCTCTGGACAGCTGGATGAGGCCTTCCTTATCCACAGTACAGACCATGTCAAGGACAGCTTTGATCTACGCTTTTGCATAGCAGAGAGAATACAGAACATTGTGTTCTCTCCCCAGATGATGGAAAAGTAGCGATGTCCTGCCATTCTCTCTCCCTCCTCTGGCATTTCAGCTTTTCCCTGAACAGTTGAGTCAGCCAGAAAGCCTGGTGGCAGCCAGAAAAACTGCCAGTGACCTGAAATAGAGAAATGGATGTGTCCAATGGGGTTTTCATAGAGTCAGGGAGAGAGAGGATCTGAGCTGTACGTGGGGTGGACACAGCCCTTAGCTACAGTGGGTGGACAGGGAAGATGTGGTGCAGGAATCAGAGAAGCTGGGGAAAAGGAGCTGTATGTTGTGCAGCCATGCACCATGCAAGGCAGTTATCAGATGCTAAAACACCCTGAGTTCCTTCTTTCCAGCATACGTGGTGTTGGGAACTGTCTTCCTTTCACTTCCTAGGAAGTGTTCCTGCCCCAGCACTTTCAAATCAGGAAGTCGGGACACTGGGAGCCAATAGATTTCTCTCTTTTCTGGCTAAAGCATGGCCTGGGGTTATATTTGCAAAGGAATGTGAAGTTACTGCTGTATTTCTTTTACATCATGACCATGGCTCTTATAAAGAAGTTCGTCAAGCACCTAGGCCAGCAGGTCCAGTAAGCATTTTGGGAATTACACTTCTTCAAAGACAAAATGAGGACAAACAGTGAATGAACAATGGATCTTTCCTATAGTCATCAAGAATGTGTGTCATGCTGTGTACCAGAGACGAAAGACTTTTTCCTGCCTGTTATAAGAAATAACTGCAGGCCCATGGCCACCTGACCAAATGTGGGCTTATGCAATGGTTTGGTGTCTCCATCTGAGCATGTCACCAAACTCCAATGGAAATCAAGTCAATATGGCCCACTGAGATCAGGTCCTGTCTCTGGTTGGATAAATCACACCACAAGTCTCCATTTGTATTGAGTGGCCCACCACTGTCCATGCCACTGACAGAGGCACCCCCATTGTAAACACATAACATTAGGGGAGGAGGATCCCATCCCCAGTGTCCTGTCTTCTCCATGGAGAAGGTGTTTTATCATAAAGCTGTGGAGCAGAGAGAACAAATGCTCCACAGCCCTCTGCGCTAAGGATTAGGATTTGTGTCCAAAGCTGCATGGCCTCGTTTCCTAACTCTATGGGCAACTACACTGGATGGAACACCTGGTGTTACCAAGTTCTCACACGTTTGCTCCTCTTTCTTCAACCAGGACATGAACTCTGGAATCTATATTGTCAAGAACAGCATTTGGTCCCCATCCCTACTGATGCTATATGGAAGAAGTCTCTCTCTCTCCCTATACATATCCTAACTGTGATAGAGCATGTTGTTCAAACTCATAGGAGCTCTCATGTGGATGAATGAATGAAAATAAAATTTGCCCCTGCATCTATCTTGGAATAACCTATCAAATAATCCATTCTAAGCAACCAGGCCTCTAAGACCTTTATCTTGTGAAGAGAACT
This sequence comes from Dromaius novaehollandiae, assembly GCF_036370855.1. NCBI lineage: Eukaryota > Metazoa > Chordata > Aves > Casuariiformes > Dromaiidae > Dromaius > Dromaius novaehollandiae. Next base: position 61,769,219 of record NC_088130.1, read on the forward strand.
GGAGTGCAAGTCAGTTCTGGAACTGGGTACTTGGTTGTTGCCATTGGGAACACAGTCTTTCTAATCTGGGACACTGCTGATCACAGGGAGGAAAAGTTTCCTCCCACAATTCACTGCCTCCCACAGTCACACCTCACATCTGATTTCGTCTCCAAGGAACAAGGGAACAAGTTCTTGGGCCTCCTGCCCAGAAAGCCTTGTTGCTGCCATAGAGATTTCAGATTTTCTGCTCCAGAAGAACCAGGTAGGGAACAGCAGATCATAAAACATGTTTTGCAAACAGGTTTCTGCTGGACACCTCCTAGCATGGTGTGGCTTGCCAGAGAAAGCATAAAAACCATAGGTAGCTGATTTCCAAAACAGTAAGAGTTGGTTGTAGGTACTGTGCTCTGTGCAGGTAGAAGGGAGCTGTGAGATTGTACCTTCAGGAAACCACAAACCAGGTTGCAGCCCTGGGACCCTCTCTCCAGTCAAGGACCCATCTTGTAGGGTCTGCTGGATCCAAAGCTGTTGATGCAATTTGGAAAGAAGTTTTTCCACTGCCTGTGTGTCATGGCTGGCTGGAGGCTCATATTTAGTGCAGGAGCTTGTTCAAGTTGTAGGACCTGAGTCCCCTCTGGAGAGGTGGGAGCTTTAGTCAGAAGTGTTGAAGGATGCTTATGTGTTTTATCAGTGTGATGCTCAAGGTATACTTAAGAGGTCAGTCTTTTAATATGTGGTTAAGCTTCTTTGCAATATGTCTGTAAAAGGGTGGATTTAAGATCTTTTAATGGGTTCATTTTCCTTCTCCTCCTTCTTTATTGTGTTGTTGAATCCATGGTCTACTACTCACATACAGTGACAACAGCCTGACATACAATGTTGATGACTAGAACCTTTGGAGAAATGTGACTCAATCTCCTCACACTCCGAAGTAGGAATGGTCTAACACTGTAGCTGTGGCTTGTTTTATCTGCCCTCTCATCTCAAACCTTTATGGCTCACTCAAGGACTTTGCAGACGTGAGTGTGGGAAACACTTTTTTCTCCAAATGGGAGCTGAGATGCCTAATGTTCACATGATGGCAAGATGGGAGACATTCATTAAAGGATTATGAGATTCATCAGATTACAGGAGCTGACCATATTGCAAATCGCACACCAGGATATCTACAGAAGGACAGAGTGGTTGTAAGCTGTCAAAACTACTAGCGAGTACCATTTGCTTGGCCCCAGATTGAAAGTCCATTGTACTTACAGCACTAATGACCTACAGCTAACATAAAAGCAATATACAGCAGAAGTAGACCTGATTGTTAATGAGCCAGTCATGTGTCCTTATTTCTTACTTCCCTTCCTTCCAGTTTTCTGTGGAAACTCTTACCTTTGGGTTCTGTTTGTGTTGTCTGTTGGGGGAGGTTTATGGGTAAGCTGTGAGAGATGGCTGCAGAAACCACTGTTTTACATCCATACAGTTGGAGCTCAGTCCCTGCAGAAAACCTAACCAGTCTGGATCAGATCCAAATTATATATCTTGGGTCTGTCTTTCTCACTCATCTTCCACGAAGAATTATTTCCATTCCTGAGGTTTTATGGACAGTTAAGTGAAAAGGATGGTGACTCAGACCATCCAGAGGGAAACTCCTGCCCTGTTCAGGATAGTGACAGAGTGGGAATAGGCGAAGGGCTGCCAGGGGAACCAGTAACTTACTGGGCTCTGTGGGGTACATTCCCCATACAAATCCATCTTTTCCTCCTCCTAAGCCCACCCTTGCACCCTGGCCACAGCAGCTCCTCTGTCCAAATCCCATCTGGGGCATATGAGGAATCGCTGAATGTTCCCTTTTTTGTGACTTACAGGAAGATGGTGCCTGCCTGGCAGTCTGAGAGGCGTACTGGAGCGCTGCAGCTATTTCTGGCTCATGCTCTTCCTTCCCCTACATCTAGTGATCCTCGCGCTGCAGTCCTGGCTCAGGATCAGCCCCTCCGTGGCTGAGCTGCACCGCTACAAACCTCCAAATCCGAGTCAGCTCAGCTCAGTTTTTTCAGGTGTCCGATGTTTTGACTGAACCCGTCAGAGAGAGACAGGCTTCAGGAGCTGAGTGTGAGCCCTACATGCAGTTCAGCTGCCATAAGCAAGCATGCAGCTGATTTGTGTCCTTTCCTCCTTGGGGCTAGTTGAAATGCAGGCAATTATAGTGGAGTAGCATTTCTAATCAAAGTGAGAGATGACTGGTAGGTCAGCACAGGAAAGTAATAGCCAGGATGCCTCAAAGAGAAGTAAGGAAGAAAAGAAGTGTGAAAAGAAAAAGTGCCATCAAATATGCTTCTATTTTGTTATTGTCAGCCCCTCAAGGGGAAGGTTCATCCTTCTGTTTCTCATCCTGTTTTCTGTCAGCTCTCCCTACCTATGTGGCTTTTAGGTGACTACAACAAGAACTATGGTTTTCTCAAGAAGGATTATCCAGGAGGACATAGGTTGCCAGCAGATTCACCTCTTCTGCCTGCTTTTTGACTTTTTGGTTTTCACTGATGGCTGCAATTCTTCATCAAGACAGGTGGCCCATGAGGAAATTCATAGAAGGAAACTGATCTTTTCATGCATTGAACTGGGCTGTTCATCTCCAAGCAAAGTGAGCAAAATATCTGGAATAAAATTTGCTAGCAGAAGCAACCCCATTAAATATATTCGGAAAAATCAAAATTTCAATCAAAAAATCAGTCTGGCATAGAGAATACTTTCTGATTTGGCCTAGGCAGATAGCAGAACTCAATGCCATGTGCTAAGGGTGCTAAGTGTCCCTTCTCTATCCTTTTTACAGCTGGATCAGAGCAGAATAAGACCCTAATGATAATTACAGTGGATGCAGAGGGTGAAGTTTTATAACATCATTCTGTCTTTCTCCTCTCCTAGCACTTTGCAGAGTTGCTTTTCAAGTGGCAAATCCTCAGCACCTTCAGGAAAAATCACAGCATCACTTAAAAATAAAGTTTGAAGGGAAACTCAACAATGGTCAGAAATCACATCCTTTTGCACTGTTGCAAATTGCAAGTCCTCTGGATTCACTGGTTTCCTCTGGAGCTTCTCCAGAGAGTCATCAGTTAGGGAAACTAGTGTTCCCAGGGCATCCCTGTCAGCTCTTGAACAAGGGTCTACAGCGGTTGCAGTTCATTGTCCCCTTGTGGACTTACTTACATTCCCCCAGCTGGTTCCCATTCAATTGCTCATGAGCAAGGGGATTTCCATTTCTCTCAGCCATGTCCCTCTTCTACTTAGGGCATGTACAATACAGTGGCCAATTAGAGAGCATTAAATTCCAAGCCTAACTATGGTCAGCAGAAAAAGTCTCAATAGACATCATATGCATGTCTTTCAGCCTAGATTTTCTTCCTTTTTTAATGTTCCCTTTCTCCATTTGCCTCTTTGGCTTTTCTGGTAACTATTCACACTTGCTTGAAATTAGTTTGAAATGGACTTTAGTGGGGCCCAGTGGATCTTTTACAGGTTACAGCAAATGTGACCTCACACTTCCATGGGATCTCTAATGGATACCTATTAATAGTTTTAGGCTATCCTGTACCAAATTCACATGTAGGACACAGGTGAAGTCAGCGCTAATGTCATTCTCCAGTATTTAACTTAATTTTCTGGGACAATGAAGCTTTCTGTTTACTCTGTCTCCCTTCTGGTTGTTTTCCATTCCCACCATGCCCTTAAAAAGTTTTTGAAGCCACAGTAGAATTTCCACCGTACTTGTCACCTGGTAAAAGATCTCCAAGATGTCAGTTTTCTCTTAGTTTTGTGAAAACCTGCAGCTGGATAGAGCAGAAAGATCCACATGGTTGGCCATCCCTGCTCCCTATCCCCAAGACAAAGGCAGCCAGAGTTCAGCACAATATATACCCTGAGGTTCTGCTGCCAGTTAGCCAAGGAACATGCATATCCCGGCTAATGAAGCAGTGCAGGTGGAGCTCCGAGCCAGTCACAGCACAGGACCCAGCTCTTCAATCAACCTAAGAGAAATTCTGGAAGGAGCTAGGAGTATTGTGGTGGTGGAGACTGGAGGGAGAACTGTAGTAAAGTAGGCTATATGACTTCCATCAATCACAAAACAACTTACTTTTAATAGTATCCTTTCCCTACAAGGCCAGAAATAGAGTTTCTTTTTCTTTCCCTTTTCCAGGTGTAATTCACATGTCTTTAGCATCTCCTTCCTCTCCGGGTTCTTGGATGATGAATTCGGTGAGCACAGTGCCAAAAGCAGTCACAGACCACAGAAAAAAGCCATGAAAGTGGAGATGCTGCTGCTGCTTGGCTGGGGCTGGAAAGAATTTACTGGAGGCAGGGGAGGAAGCTGGCTTCCTCAGACATGCTATAAATGTCCCCTCCACTGCTGGAGCTGATCCCTCCACCTCTTCTTGCCATGGTATCGTGGTCCCATTGGTGTCACTGGTTGTCCAGATGCATTGCACACTGGGAGAAGAGAGAAAGCTGGGAGGATTAGCAAGAGAACAGTGGACACATTTTGAGTCTAACATTGTGACATTCTGCCAGGAGCAGAATCCAGTTTCAAAAAGCCCTGGATGGCATCTCGCTGTGATGAAACTCTTCCTCTGGGGCTGCTGGCTAGAATGTGTGACAGGGATGAGGGGATATTCCCTAGGTTCCCATGGTTACCTCAAGTCATGGTGTATTACCATGCCTGGGAGGGACCTTGGAAACACAAGCAAAGCCTGATTGATCAGTTAGGGGCAGAGCACTGTTTGGCTAAATCTCATGATTTTATTGCAAATTTAGGTTTTTGAGACCTTTTTTTTTTAATCTGATTTGTGGAAATAGAAACATCTGGAATTTTATATCTATCTTGACTTAAAATGGTTGCTTTCTCCTACATCAAAGAGTGCTTCTGAAACCAGAAGGATGTCCTCCATTTCCTTGAAGTCTGTCTATGTTGCATGGTTGTAGGCCTCTAACAAAGACACATCTCCCACTTTTCCTCTCCCATATTCCCATTCCCTCCCCTGACTACTTTAGAAAATCTTCTTGATTTTAGCAAGTGACTGGTGTGTGATTTGGTGCTCTAATACATGATTTATAGTGCCGTGTCAGTGAAACTCAAAGCATTGAATTGTTTTGGATTCCTTGGGCTGTTTGGGGGAGTAGAAGAACCGACCACTTTGAACAGGAAAAGCTAAGGACTTTGTATTATTAAATCCCTCGTAAAACGTGCCTTAGTTTTCTCCAGGAGCCAGAAGAGGAAGAAGTTGGTGAGTTCAGAAGGCCAGAACAAGAGATATTAAAGCAGAGAAGAGCAGAAGGGAAGACAGTAGCTAGCCTCTTTGGCAAACCTTGTAGAGAAATACAGCAACCACAAGGCTAAAAATAAGCAATGCCTTTAGACCCTTGGCAGAGGAGGCACTCGTTAGTCAGAAGCTGTGGTCCAGCGAGGCTGTTGAATAACTTGGCAAAGCCAAGTTTATATGTATATATGTATCAAACCAACCAAACACACTACAAGGCAGAGTCTGACAGACTTAAGGAGAATGAGACAGTGCCTATGCCTAGTCCTGGAGGGCTGAAATGCTGCTGGCACTTTTTAGAGTAGGGCCAGGCTCCTGCAGGTAATGCTACTTCCCAACTGTTCTATGTCCCACTTGGGTACTCAGGGTCTGGCCATAGCAAAAAGACTTGGAGGCTCACAAGCTGCCAGCTGAAAGGTAGGGAGGAGGGGAGGCGAGAACTGTTTTCTCCTTCACCTTAGGAGGGCCAGATTCATAGACATCAGAGAAGAATAAGAAATGGTCTTTGGAGGGCTGTTGCACATCACAGATATGACCAGAAGGCATAGAGAGAGAGTCAAAAAAAATTCTGAACTAATAAAACACCAATCTAAGAGACACTTTCCATTATTGAACAATGCCTTAAAATGGGCAAACACATGGTCAGCAGCTGTAAGTATGTTGCAGTGAAGAACACTGTATGTTATGAACAGTGATGAACCACCCTACGAAGAGTGAGAAGATGGCTGAAAATAATGTTTTAAAACTAGAGTAGCTGAAAAGTGTTGACTTCCTACACTATGTTTTCCTGTCAAAAAGTGAAATGTTTTCGGAATGAACATTTTCCTTGGGCGAAAATTGATTTCAGAAGAAGTTTGGCATAGACTTTAATTTTTTTAACTAGAATTTAAACTAGGTAGCTTAGTTGGGTCAGCTTGACAGTAAAATGTGGGTCCATTCAAGCCTCCATAGCCTCTCATAGGAATAGTTTCAGGGCATAATTATCTCTATTGCTACTTATCAGCTCAACTTCTTGTCTGGGTGATGTATCACCATGATTTCTACCTCTGCCTGAGTGGTGGTAGTTGGTTTTGGGAAATGAGGAGGATTCCAGGACACTTTTTGGGCTTTTCAGTTGCTTTCAGTAGTGTTCAGCTTGACCCTTGCACAATCAGAGCGGTTGCAGATTTAGAACAGTAGAGATTAGAAAACATCTGAAGACAATATGATGGGCACGATAGTGAGAAACATGTTACTCTTTTTCTTTCCAGGCTATGGCTCTTGCCGGAGAGATGTTTCCAGCAGCATGTGGAGTTCTTTGGTCAGAATTAATTTCTCAGAGAAGGACTCTAAACCAGGAATAACTGTAGGTCAGACAACGACAGTGAGTCTGTGCACTGCTCTGGGTGTAAAGTGGTCTCTTCCTCACCAGTTATTTCAGTTCACACCTGTCTGAGAGGAGCAAGAGTTTGTGAGAAAGATCAGTTTGGATAAATTAAGGGCTAAATTCTGACAGCTAGAGAAGCGATGGGTGTTCATGTGCATTTGTGGGCACATATCGGGAACAGGTGATAAATCTATTTAAGGTGATGACTGCAAAAGGTGTGGCAGGAGCATTTTGGATAACCGCAGCTCTTACAGGCTATGCTGAGTTGATGAAAATTTTGGCTCCTGATGCTAACAATTGTCAGAAGGCTGGTGGCTGTTGTTGCAGTAACCATAGTCCTCTGCATCCCCCAAAAGGCAGACTGGACAGGATAGACTTAGAGGAGAAGGATTTGTGTAGAGTTCACCCATGTCTTTGATTTCACTGTCTGGAGAGACTTTCTCAGCTTTGCATGCCTGTTGACTTCATGGCTTGTTTTCTCACTGCTGCACTAATATCACTGTTATGGGCAAAAAAGAACACATCATATACATACAGAGCCAGGAATTTATTAGCTTAATTGTTAGCTTAACTAGGATCTTAGCAATCTAACCAAGATACAATAAACAGTTGTTATTAGTCCAGCTACAATACTAACACTTACAGCCAAATTACTACAGAAACACCTTATTAATAATAATACTCTTCAAATTGTTATAAAGCAAAACTTACTAATACCTTACCCTTTTCTCTGATGCTAAGCTTTTCTTTCAATGTCCCTCTGGGTCTTGTCATTGATGGCACCAGTGTCCTCAAGTAGACAGGTGGTGGGCTGTCACAGTGAGTCATCAGTGTCCCGAGTTGTTCTCCAGAAGTACAGTGTTCATGGTGGAGGTCCCTTCCTCCTCAAGGCTGAAGTTCTACTTGGGGCTATTTTTGTGTGTTTTCCCATCACAGCCTGCTTCCTTCTTGATGGTTCCCAGATGAAGTTTGAAAGTTCTGCAGTAGCTTCTCCCAGCCTCAATTAACATAAAGGGCTATTTCTTGCTATGCAGTGACTACCTACGTTTGTCAGATATTTTACCATATATGGTGTCATAGCAATTAAGCTAAAACAGGTTATATAAAAGTCGCTTGACCACTAGCAATTTTAAAGCAAGCTAACGCCAGCTCAGCTCAAGGTAAGCCTGGAAAAAACATGAGATACTGGACTTTCAGGCCAGTACAAAGCCTGTGGCCTTTCACTAGTAATTTCAATAGTCATATTTACTGGGCTATACCAGTACCTTGCTGGATATACACCTTCAAATTTTGTTGTATCCTGTGACTGCGAGAGGAAGTCCCCAAGCGCCAGAAGCCATTCCACATAGGGACCACGGGACCCAGTCTGGTGAGTCTATGTGATCTGTATTCATAAATGGTCACTTCAATGTTGCTCCTGCTCATCTGTCCCAGCAGTGTTATGGTATCATTCATGTGTAGAAGAGAAACTGCACCCACTGACATGTACAACCTTGCTACTTTTCTCAGGTGAAAGTTTCTTCACTAAAAGTTTGTGCTGGGAGCTGGTGAGCTAATTAGACTGTATTGGCCCAGGATGCTGGAAGCTTTGGTCTATTCCTGGTTTTTGCCATTAAAATTCTCACCAAGTGTTTGGTCTGTTGAGGTTGTACAATCTTTGGGACAAGGATCGGACTCATATTCTTGATGTGTCTGCTTAGTCACAACAGAAGTAGGGGCAGGATCTTGCTGTGACTCTAAATGTTACTAAAAAAATAGTCACACCACAAGAGCTTGATCCAGACTATGGTTCCTAACCAAAACTATCTGTCCAGTGTTAACCTTCTGTGACAGTTTTATGCTAATATTCCTTTCTCTTTCCTTTATTCTTTCTTCTACATATGTTTGTGACTTCTTCCTCAGCCATTAGGCCCATAGATGCCTGGAGAGAGTCAATGAACTTGACACTACTGCAGAAGTGTTTGTAATGAGCAGTGCCAGCAAGCTTCCCCTTGGGAAAGGTGAGCAGAGATTCAGGGCTAGTTTCAGTCCCAGAAGGGTTTTCCCTTCTCCTTTAATGTTGTGAAAAAACAAGACAAATGCAAATTCCAAAAATTTCTGTTTAATGCACATTCCTTGGGTCTCATACTGTGCTTGTTCATGATGCCAGGCCCACTCCAGCTGGTCGTTCAACTTAGAAATTCTAAGGATGTCTGAGGGAGTCAGCGTGCTCTTGCTTTTCTCCTGTTTCCAGGGTAGGAGAAGGCATCAGTCCCACACAGGAGTGGTCTCCTGAAGGCAGGAGTACTGCTGCCACCTCTTGGGGCCGGGAATGAGGGACAAGCTTGGTGGTGGTTGTCCTGGTGAGGAAGAGGCCAATGTGAGAGAAGCGCAGTATGGTCACCTTTTAGCTCATGCATTTGCCCTGGCAAGCTGTGTGCTGCTCAAGGTCAGAGATCTGAAATGGACTGGAATTATTTGGTCTCATGCAGACCCTCAGCCAGCACAGGAGCCATACCAATGTGTGGTTTTCAAAGGATATTTTTTCAAGTCAGGTTTTAAAAGGTGCGTGTGATGTGGCTTCCTGCATTTTCTGGAGGAGGCTATAGCGCAGTGCAATGGACGTCATCTTTCTAAAGCTTTTACTACATTTAAAATGCTATCAAAATGCTTCACTGCAACATGTATGGCAAATGCTCCAATAAATGGAGGGATCGAAACTAGCTTGTTTTGAAGTCACACTGAGATTCTGACCTGCTCTCTGCATAACTAACATCATTATTTTTCTTCCTCTCTTCACTATCTCAGTTCTTAAGTGGTGCTTATCAGCATAATATATGCATGCCATCTAGGAATGCATTAAGCAACAGCTGTTACATGTTTATAATTCATCCTGTTAATTGGGGGGGGGGGATATGTGTAATGAAATTGTTTTGTTTGAAATTTTTTGTTGCACCAAGTCAGCCTCTCTCTTGCTTTTCCACAGAAACACATACGCAAACACGAATGCACACACAGAGCTTTCCATTTATACTTGTGGGGATGAGGTATACCAGAGGGTACTGAGGCTTATTATAACTTTTAGCTCTGGGGAAGGTTTGCTCCACAGTGTGTGGCTGGCCCCATACAGACTCTTCCTCCTACACAGAGAGACAGAGTTCATTACTGCTAGCTGTGGCTGTAGAAAGCTCAAAGGCACCAAGGGCAGCCTTGATCCTAAAGGTACAGGCACTCTTTTAGATAGTCTGAGTTCCTGCCACCAAGATCTCTGAAGACAGGGAGTGAAGGTGATTTGCTGTTCTCTGGGAATGCAGCACCAACTGATGCTGTTGCTCATAGCAGCCCAGGGTTCAGAGGGACCCCAGTGTAGCCGAGTCTGTCCATGCCCATGCCCAGCTAAGCACTGAGTTATCTTGGAGGTGATCACCCAGAGTGGTACTTTTGATGTGGGGAAGGGAAGACTCCTTCCCTCACTAACACATCGTCTGCTCCAGGTGGGAGCAGCATGAAATGTTGGTGACTGTTGCTGAATTAGGAAGGGTGAGAGTCAGATCTTGAGGTCCGAGGCTCAGAATTTGAAAGTACCCATGTCACTCTGAGGAATGTAGGTGACCTACTTGCCAGTCACGTTAATCCTAGACTCTGTGCAACCTGTTCAGCAATGGAAAGTGATAGTTTGTTGCAATACTGAGCAGTCAGTGATAGGGGCTAACAACACCTGGGTAGATAAAACAGGCAAACAGTCCTGGAGAGCTCCTGAAAACAGCAAGGGTATTCATGCAACAGCATGTCCGATACCCCAGAGGAGCTGTCCAAAAAGAATCGCTGTCCTAGTCATCAAGAGGGGCTGGACGCAGATGCAGATGGGATTCAGGACCCAGTTTCCAAACCTCTCTCCAGTATCCTCGGTAGTGTGGGTAACTCCCTGGCCAGCCAGAGGAGGCTGCTGATCTTTCCTGTTTAGTTCACCATCATCTGTGAAGGTGATAGGGGGTCCATGAGTCTGCAGGTCCATTCTCTGCTGAAATGCTTCATCCCATCCTGACTGAATTAATCTTATGGACTGCATGATGGTCAGGAATGGCCTGGAAAACAGGCTCAGCTGGAACAGTCATTTGGGGGAAATGCTGCTAAATAGGGAACAGAGTATCTGATCTGTACCAGGACGGAATAGGACTGAAGCTGGGCAACATGGGGTCTGGCTTAGTTTGTGAGTCAAATCTATATGGCCTTTACTCAGCTGGGCTGGGAAGGTGGAGAAGGTCCTAGTACAGCCGTGTCTCCAAATGCTCCAAGGCTTAGAACATGGAGACTTGGTGGCAGTGTGGAGGTGCTGCAGGAGCCCATCACAGACTCCTTTCCTGGATAATGCCACGTGGCTTATGGGGCGAATCAGTCTTTCCTAATCATAAACAGAAGCTAGTGCAAACACAAAGCAAGGTAAGTGGTGATGCCCATCAGTTGTGTGATGGAAATGGACATGACGTGCTTGGACTCATGAGTGCCCAAAGCTGATCTGGTGAGAGCTGGGCTGGCAGTTTGCTGGAGCCTGGAGGCTATGCTTTATGGGCATCACCTGATGGGATCACACAGTGGCCACTGTGAGGGGACAGTATGCGCCAGCAGGGAGGGCCGCAGGAGGCTCTACCTCCAGCATCCAAAGCAGCAGCAGCAAAACACATTTCTGAGGGCATCTAGTAGTTCCTCCAGTATGCTCAAGCACAGAGCGCATGGTGGCTAAGCTCACCTGTTTGACATGGATGTAAAAATCTCTTTGTACATTCTCATTGCTTCCATTTGTGTTGGCAAAGATGGTTATTACAGCAGTACGTCTAGCCTGTGCCTGACTGTGCCAGTTCTTCACAAATGCGTTGGGAGAGTCAGTTCTTGTTCCATAGAACTTATTATAATCGATTTGAAAAGGATAATATGGAGACAGAGTGCAGATCCCCTGTCTAGATGTGGATTCTCCATCAACTGCCTTTATGCTCACAGAGAGAGGGAAGTGTGTATTTATTATTCAGGCAGGTAAAAGTATCTGTCGTAGAATTTGTGACAATCACTCCTTTACTGTAGTGTGTTTGTTTGTGTAAATATGTCTACTTTGTGGCTCAGATCCAAATGCAAAGCATGCAGGAAATCTGTGCAAAGAACACCAAGGAGCTTTCCAGTCAAACTTGTGTAAACAAAGTTTCCCTAGTGTCAGCAGACTGGTTCTGTCTCACAAACAGAGAGGAGGTCTTCGCAGTTGACTTACGTATGTGAAACCTTGCCCCTATTTTTGCCTCTGGACACAGTCTGTTTTCCCAGTTGGTGACAGATACATGTGACAGGCATTGTGCTGGGAGTCTGCCATGACACAAGGCTAATGAGGCCTGCTCTGGTTTGATTAACAGTAAGGTGTGTCCATTTGGGGTCCAAACATGGTCTTTAGCCAGAGCCCCAGCATTCTGCAACACATGGCTGCGAGCTGTGTGGTGAGCTGTTGAATATGAAATGAAAGATGCTCATGCTGTGGGATCTCTGTGGTCTGGCTGTCAGCTTCTAGCTGGGGCTGAAGGCACCATCTGTGACTTACAAGTCCTGTGTGCCTGGGACTTTCTGCCTGAAGCATCCCAGCAGGCGAAAATCTCTCCCTGCTGTTTCTGGCAGCAGTGCTCTTGTCTTGATCTGCAGAGCTCCAGCTACTGAGCTGCACCAGTCCTAAACAGCCCGGCAAGTGAGGTACTCTGTTCCAGCTGCTGAGGGAATGGACATATATAAACCTGCTGGATCAGGTACATTCGATGTCACTTCGTGGCATCAGGCCACTCCACAACTCTTCTAGCAGGTTGGTTGGAAGGGCGGTTGTGGAAGGAATAGGCAAAATATTTTTCAGAGGGTCTTCAGTTGATGTCCAATGACAATCTGAAAAATATTCTTTATTAAAGCAGAGAAGGGTATGAGGGGGGGATTGCACTGGAATAAGTTAGTGGAGCTGATAACTGTAATGCAAGAAAAAGGCCTGTGGTGCATATTACATAGTCATTTATGGAGGCCATGAAATGATACCATATGGATGCTGGAGAGGGAGTATAACAGCCAATTTTATACTATTTTCTGTACACAGTGACTGATTGATGCTCCAATGACTCACTCACACAGCATTTTTCCAGATCTGATAATATCTTGGACTCTGAGCAACTCTCCTATCTATGCAGATTTTTTCTTCTCAAACATATTTCATGCACCTTTGTGCATAACATAACATTGCTGTATGTGTAATTGCTTATTGTAGATCTCTATCTGCTGTTTCTATCCTTTGCTTACGTTTGCCTTGGCTTATGATCCTATCAGGTACTCAAAGCTAAGCAGGACTGATCCAGTAGGACTGGTCAGTGCTTGGAAGGGAAACCTCTGATTAAAACTAAGTGCTAGAGCAAGGGGTGACAGCATTTGGGAAGGGAAGCACTTTCTTTAGACAGGCCACTGGTTGGGTGGGACATTGCATGTGGGAGCACAGCCTTTGTTGCATACATTTGACTTGTGGTCATCTACATCAACGCACCAGCTGACACTGTAGTAATATTTTATAAATTTGTAATTTTCTTCCAGGTTGTAGATTGTCAGCCAGTGGGGGAAATTCTTGGGTGTCAGGATTGCTTTAGCCAAAGGATATATCTACATGACAGAAAATAAATGGGTGCTTAATTTATTTCACCCTTTATGAGTTATCTAATATAGCTAGAGCAATATAGACAAAATACTTCAGGCTTTTAACCTGGGGTATAGATAAGAGTCAGCCTTCTGTGAACTCAAAAGTGACTATGATTTATTAACCTCCATTTCTTTGTCTTGATTGATCTTTTAACCTGCTAGCAAGTGTGAATCTACAAATGCAAATTATGAATCTGTTTTTTCCCCAGTGTAGACAACCTAGAACAAAATATGTTTTTGTCACTGCTGGCTCTTATCTTGTTCTGTGCAGATGCTGAGCAGGGAAGGAGTTCTTCCATCAAGCCATTGCCCACGGGTATGAGGAGTTTGTGATGGATTGTTTTGGCAGTGCTTGCAAATGAGTTGGAGTCTGCAGAGCATGGGGTAATTGTGCAACAGGAACAACAGCTAACCAGAACTTATTTAAAGCTCTTGAACAAACACATATGTTTGAGAGTCTAGCTGCAATCCAAGCAGATCTTCATGAAGCCAGGCATGTCTCTCTCCTGCTACCACCCTGTGGCTACATACAAGAAGTCTATTGTATTCCACAGAACTGTCATTTGTAACCTTCTCCCTTTTATTCTACTAAGGTGATTGCTGACATAGGCTTGAAAGAGGCCTTGTGATTTCAGGGGAATTTGCTACATCCTGAATTTCCAATCACCATCAGTGTAAGGGAAAGGAACAGGAGCTTGGATGGGACCACAGCAAACAGGATCCTCCAGGACAGGATCCTCCCTGGACACTCCTATTCCCAGACCACAGCTCCTGCATGGACCAGAGAGCAGAACAACACCAGCTCCCAGAGAGGAAAACATAGCTTCCCACCCTGCGAGGAACATGTGAGCCTTCACCCTGGGCCCAGTGAAGGGAGCCAGGCGGGGGGTCCTGTACCACTCACATGGCTCTAGCATCTGGTGAGATGGATAAAAGGCTATAGGGAGAAGCTGTAGGCAAGGGTCTTCCTTTGCAGGCTTTTTCTTACTCTGGATCCCCTCAAACTGGGGGACTGGGGTGGTGTGGAGGATTGCATGAGGGGCCCCAAGCAGTGAAGAGGCATCTCATATTCCAGGCATGGCAGGGTCTGGTAGAAGGTCAGGGCCTGTCAACATGCAAGGAAAATGGTCTTTATCAACCCCAGACAAGCTGTATTGGGTGACTGGGGCAAGCCCAAGCCCCCAGTCTGCCTCCCATGCGTGGTGCCATGGAAGATGAGGGTGGAGAGCCAAGCTGGTCTCCCACAGTCCCCAGGGTTGCTCAGAGGTGGCAGAAGCCTAGCACAGCTTTTCCGCCCCCGAGCCCTTGCTAGCAGATGGTGGTGACACATCCAAATTTGCCAACTCCTGGGGCTGAGCAGAAGAGATGAAAGCAGGAGGGGAGACTGTGCCTGCACAGGGCAAGTGGCAGGCGTGGAAAGCAGAGAGCAGGC